>NC_036444.1:21946961-22293461 GCF_002775205.1 Xiphophorus maculatus | reverse complement strand
GTTGTTGTTTGTGACTTCCCCGATCTATAGAAAGTGTCAGTGATTCTCAGTTGGACAACTGTTAAGTCACCAATCTTCCCTATGTTGCACATCTGCACTGCAAACCCTTTAAAATTGGTATTTTGTAATATTCTCATTTTGTTTCATTGCATGCAATAGTACTAAAAACTGATTCATAGTTAAAACTGATGCTTACTGAAATAAATGATATTTTCAACTATTCTAATTTGAGATGTAGATGTATGTCCTTTTACTCATGCTTTCATTTATTTTATTTTTTTTTCGTCTGCAGGACTCTCCAAGTAACAAACTACTCTATGCAAAGGAGATCTCCACCTATAAGAAGATGGTGGATGAGTAAGTGTGGTGCTCTTTACTCTCCCATCTGTTTTTATGTCAAGTTTAAAATCCTCCAGATTTCCCCAAGACCATTTTTTTAAAATAACAGTTGCATAACTGAATGATTACACCCTCTTGTCTGTTCTTTATGTGTGTGCAGCTACTACAAGGGCATCAGGCAGATGGTCCCTGTCAGTGATCAGGACATGAACACTCATTTGGCGGAAGTATCACGGGTGAGAGACGCAGCTGTCATTATCTTTGGCTTGTAGTCGACCTTGCTTTAAATGTTTTAAGCCCAGAACCAGGCGGCAAGCCCAATGGGTTTCCGCTATGTGTAAAAGAGAACATGTCACGCGGTACATAAATATTATGAGGGGAGGCATTACATTTCTCTATCAATTTAATCTTCAGAGTTTGTTTTTGTTTTTTCCCAGCAACGGTTGTTGCCTTATTTCAAAGCATGCAATTTTCTTGCAAAATGCGCCCTGGCAGTTTTGTTTAATCCCGTTGTGATGTATTCACATCCACATCCCTCAAGTTATTTTCAAAATTACTGGTGCAGGCAAATTTCTTGGCACCCCTTGAAAGGATGTGTAAAAAGACTTACTGCATAGACTTGCAGTGATTTATATTGATAAGTTCAACTTTAAATTTGAGTGAGTTTCTTCAGTGACTGGTTGGTGCCGCTAACAATAACTTTGTAATAAATATTACTGAAGTGTTTTTTTTTTTTTTTTTACTTAAGCTGATCAGTTTCTATGAAGTTTTTAATTTGATTTAACTTCCAAAAATAATTACAAAACAAAAATTATTTTTTTGCTGTAGAGGCCTGAGTTTGTGTTTATGCAGATGGTGCATTTGCTGCAAAAATCACAAGCAAGTAGTTCGGGGCAGTTTAGACAGACCATCATAGATTTTATGACTGCTTCCAGAGAAAAGTCATGGTGTAATATTGGTCATATTCCATGTTGGTTTAAGAACAAATCTTAAAGAGTTTTACGATTAATTTTAAGCACAAAAAAAAATTACTTTATGTAGGTCTGGTCTGAAGTAAAAGATTATTCTGTACAAAAGCATTGTGTCTAATTGTTAGTATGGCAGCCTGTGTTGCTCTGCACTGTTCTCTCCTGTCTCATCCTCTTGTCCAATGAGCATAGAGACTTTGCTTTGCATGGTATTATGATTTATGGTTGGGTTTTTTTGTAAAGTTTAAATCAAAATCTGGTGGCATTTTAAGTGAGGTCTCATTAATGTCTCCAGGACTTGAGCTGGTACACATTTTATCTGAATTTAAATTGTTGGTGTTACAAACTACAACAGGCACAGAGCTTTTTTTTTCTTTTTTGAAACATGTTTCCTGCTGATTGCAGACAGTTTTGAAGAAAGCAAGAAAAACATATTAGAATCTGAAAACGTGGTTTTTATGTCGCCTTTATTTTAATATTTTGACTGGAACTGTTTGAGTCCTCACTTTAAATAAGAAAAAAAAATCTTTGAGCAAATATGAGCCAATTTATGTCTGATTGTTAAATAGAACCAATTATTTCAAATTGCAGTGGTTAAAGTATGTTGGGTCTTGGGTGATATTTTTTTGCACAGACCACTTTTTAAGTTGCCTCTACAGGTAGAGTCATTATCTACACCGGGGGGAGATGAGGGAAGGGCACTTTTTGTGCGCAATTTAGTCCTTTCATTTTGTCGAATCTCTTACTTTTAAACTGTCTTTTTATGTTCTGCAGTCTCACACAGACAAACTGAACACCCAAGTGGCTCTCCATCAGCTTTACCAGTACGCCAGCAAATACTACGACGGGGTAAGAACCTCCCTGCTCTCCTATCGCACCCACGGAGGGCTATTCCACTGCATGCACTGCTACCCACTGTATTTCTTTTTCTCCTCCTTCACTCTTGATATGCCAGAAAAGAGATTGTGTGAAATTTTAATTGAAAGCATTTCTGTGGGATGTGAATTGGAAAATTGCTTTGGGAATTGATTTTTTTTTTTATTTCTTTTTTTTAAAGTCCACTGCGTGTCGCCACTTGAGGTCACAAAAAGGAGCAGATAAACAAAACCTAATGAACAAGTCGGATAAACAAATGGGGCTGTCAGTCTCCCCTAAGAGGGGCTCACAAACAATAACGACTAATATGAAGTGACTGTTGATGGGGAATAACACCCGTCCACACTCGTCACCCCTTTCCTATTGTTTTTTGTTGTTTTTTTTACTATTCCAGCGCTACCCTTCTGCTGTCCTTCATCCAAATCCCCCTCCCCTCCCTCTTCTCTTGATACTTGCGACTGCTCTGTCGATCATTTCAATGACCGTCCTTCCGTCGTCCCTTTCAGATCATCGCATCCCTGGATGAGGACCCGGCCGCTCAGAGTAAACAGCTGACCCTGCGGCTGCAGCAGATTGCAGCTGCCCTGGAAAACAAAATGACTGATCTCTAACCCACCGAGAGGAGGGACAAAAGTCAAGACATAGAGGGAGATCGCCAGTGACTACAGGGGCTTATTTCTTTTTCTCCTCTTTTTTTTCAGAGCATGAAGTATGGAAATGTAAAAATCTTGAGGGGGGGGGCTCATTTTGATGTGTGCTTCCCCGGAGCGTGTATTTTTTATTTTTTTTTCTGGTTCTGTGGCGTAAACCAAGATTAATTAATTGCACACAGACATCAAAAAAGAAAAGTAAAAAGATTGGGGAAAAATGATGGGTTCCGCTGTCATAGGTACGCCTTAAATCTCACTTGCCAAACCTTAAAGGTCTGAGCCCTTACTCATGCTCCACTGAATATTGCTCCCAGGATGCAGTATGAGAAAAGTCTCTGTGAGAATTAAGCCCCACTGTGGAGCACTGGCACCGCAGATAATCAGATGTTTGAATTTCTCTCTCTCTGTATGTGTGGAAAAAAAGGGTTAAAGAGTTGTATTATATATTTTTTTTATTGTGCAGTCTTTATGCAGAAAGCTTTATAAGAAACAAACAAAAAAATCTTTTTAATTGGAATCACTTTGTGGTGCGGAGAGTGTTTTTATCAGCCTGTGTGCGTAGCTGTGTGAATGGTAGCGTGCCCGTTGTGAGCGAGCGTGGGGGTTGTGTGGGGAACATGCGTGCGCACACAGGATGCCTAGGCGTGAGGGCGAAGCGACGCCTGCGTTCTCTCGTTCTTAAGTCCCCACCCCGCCGGAGCCTGTGCTCTCGCCGAGCTTTACGACAGCGACCAAAGGGTCCGGACAGGGACGCCGGCTTTGTGTGACTGACCGCTCACCAGAGGTTTCGCAAACATTTCCTTTTGCTTTTTAAAAAAAATATATATATATACACACACACAGATGTTTTTGTTGTTGTTTTGTTTTAAGCTTGATTGCCAACTCGTGCTCATGGAAATCAATAACAGCACAGCCTGTCTCCCTTTATTGTACAGTGCCATGAAACATTCCACTTCAACTAAAGCACAGAGGGACATTTCTGAGTTTTCTTTAAGACATTTCAGTTGATTCATTTCTTTTTCTTCTTCTTTGGTATATTACTTTTTTTTCTTTAGCTGTCAGCAAAGAGAAGCAGTTGTATTATGCCATGGAACCATGCCGCTCATATTAGCCCTGCAATAACGTTGGTATACTACGAGCTACAGTACAGTAGACTCCTGCTTTTTCTTATTAAATGTATTTGCCATATCGTAGCAGTTGAGCAATATGTTAAAAAACAATTCAAAATTGATTTATGCATTTTTTTTGTTTGTCTTTTTTATTGTTGTGCCATTTCTCTACATAGTAATGTTCCAAATAATCATTAATAACTCTGCCTCTTTGCTATAAAATAGCCTAATGCTGATGGTAACGATCTGTCAGAGACGCAGTTGGTACTGCAGCGGCTTGTTGCGAACAAATTGTTGTTCTTCTACATTTTCTTTTTGTTGTTTCTTTAATGATGTCAGGGTGCTTGGGTTCAGTCGTGTATATAATTGCTTATGATAACTGAAATCAATGTCAGAATGTGGCCTGAGTCGCAACGAGGGTGTGATATTTCTTTGTCCATTAAACACCGTCCCCAAATTGTAGGTCTGGCCGTCGGCAGATCTTTTTAATTGTCCTCCCTTCGTGTCTGACGGGTGGACGCGTTTGGCCGACACGTGGCAACGAGCTCCAGAGACCCCAGAATGTTAACGATTCCTGCCTTGGCTAGAGTGACGTTTGCACAGACCTCAAGCCTGCCCGCCTGCCGTCTCAGCATGGCGCTCCGGCTTCCTGACTAACAGCATTTGGCACTGCCCACTCAGTGCGATGCGGAGTGGCACTCTGTGTAATGAAATCAGCAGGGGAGGCTTTTGATCTTAATTGCATGCCGACTGCAGACTCTCCATCCTCGTCTCCGCTGTTGTTTACTGGTGACTCCGTTCTCGCTGACTAGAGTCGATGCAAGAAGCTTCTTCTTTCAGAGCCTTTCTTTAGCCAAAAATGTGCCTTATCGGATAGGATGACACCTATATATTGTTTCTAAATTATTCTGTTGGCAACATAGGAATATGATGATAGTACTATAGACACAGAAATGTACTTGGACTTGTGATCTTATGTGTGGTGTCTAAAAACGCTAGATGCGCCGCTGCAGCCATTGGCGTGCCGTTAGGCTGAGGACATTTCAGTACGATTTCTTTTTCCTGGCTGCAGCTTCGACGTGTGCATTTCATTTGGATGTCTTTGGTGTGTGCTTACTAGGATTTTGGTGGCAAAAACAGCAAAAAAATAAATAAAAAAAGAAGAAAAAAAGTCAAAGACTAAATGTTGAAGAATGACCAGTTGGGTTTCCCTTGAAAATGTCTCACATTCCAAAATTAGACAAAAAGGGTATCCATGTGTACAATTGAACATCGCGCAAAAATTGTTCCAATGGTGTTGATTCTTTTGACCTGTGTTTCTAAGCTATCCTACAGTGTGTACGACAAATGACTATCTATACTCGACAATTGACTTTTCTTACTGCTGTGCAGTTATTTTATTTCTCGTTTCCTATACATATGAATCTTTGTAAAACAAGTTGAAATACTGTATTCTATCTGTATACCCCTATGCATTGGTTCCTATGACGAAAACAACAAAAGAGCGAAAAAAATTGTGCTGTTGTCGAGACCTGTTTGTTTTTTTTGTTGTCTTTTTTTTTTGTCCCTCACTCCCCATTTTGAAACTTGTGAATGTGCTGTATTGACAAAAGAAACTGGGACACTCCACTTTCGGTACAGGACCAGTAATGGAAGCCAATGTTTTTTTTTTCCTCCCCGTACGAGGCAGCTTCGAATATTCTCGATCTTGTACCTGATCCGGTCGTGCTGGATGAACATAATTTTAAAAAGTCGTATGTGTGGACGGAGCGGTTACCCACATGTTTCATCATGTACTCCTCCGTGAATAAACTCAGAGACATATATACCCTTCATATTGGCTGTGTTTCTTTCACTTGGACAATATTGATTTGCTTTGACTGAAACCGCTCTCATGCTTTATTCATCAGGAGTAACAATCACCTTGGGTGATGGAGTTGCCACAGGCAGCCGATTTTTCTCATTGGAGTGAATTGTGTGTTCTTCAAAATCTCTGACACTTACAGCACCTTTGCATAAGTATTCAGACACTTTGAACCTTTCCACGTTCTGTCCTGTTACAACCACGGACGTCAGTGTGTTTTAATGGGATTTTATGTGACAAAGTAACACAGTACTGCAAAATCATAAGATGTAAAGATAGTACTATATGAATATGCTTTTCAACTTGAATATGAACATATTAGCTGTTTTGTGTTAAACAACAGTGAGCTAGGGAGCAAGGGCTAATGGATATTTTTGAATTTATCTTTAACCTCTGACAATAAGTGACATTAAACCCAATATGTTCCAGATGTAAGTCTGCAAACCAGTGGTATTTGAGTTGGAGTGCTTTATGACCAGGCAATACAAGCTAATATTAATGTATTTCTTTTCATTTTGTAAACTGCACTATAAAAGGAGGTTGCATAGTACTGTACATCACTAATTAATTTAGATATAAATCAGAAGTGGACATTTTTCTTCCATTTGAAAATCATTATGCTTCATTTCAAGTCAGCCATATGTAATTTTCAGGCCAGGGTTATTGAGAAACCAGACATTTCCACTCATAATTTTCACTTTAAAGATCCTTTCAACTTTTAAATATAGAAATTTGGACTTCTAAACTTAATCATGCAGTGCTAGTTTATATGAAGGTTTTTGTGAGCAACCTTTAAAGGTTCAAGTGCTTTTTAATAAAGACGTAGGTGTCTGGAAACTTTTATTTCTCCATTTCTTTCTTGAGTTGGTATTTGAGCTTAGAAGTTTAAGAATTATGAAAAGTAAATCCAGTTACTTCATAAAAAGAGGTGCTCTAACCCAAGTTACATTTTTCCAACACAAATATCCTGTCATGTTATGATTCGAAAATCTTATAAAATCAGTCTCCATATGTGGCACACCCTGTGAAGGTCTTTATCTAATTCCCACATCGGGATCCTATCACACCGCCCTGAATACAAACTCAAAGTTCTGCCATGAAATGACTTGTAAATGGCAGTGCAGGATCTCTGTCAGAAGCGCTGAAGTGAATAAAATTGTGCTGAAAATATTCAGTGCTTCCGACAGCTATAAAAGAAATTGAAGGAACAAAATGAGTTGCTGGAGTTGATGCACACGAGACGGATCGCAGGCCTGCGTTTACTTAGGCTTTGTTGAAAGTGAGCAAATCACTGATTCAGCAAGAGATAAAGTAACTTCCGGGGTTTTCTGAGTAAACTTGATTATTGCAAGTACAGCATCAAGCACGACAGCCCCGATCCACTTGCCGTAAATCAAAGATAGAGCTCTTTATACCTCTACCAGGACATGCTGCTTAAATCAACATTATTTGCACTTGTAAGATTAAACTTGGAAGAAAAAAAAATAACCCGTGTCCTTCACGCCGTAGAAATCAATACTGCTCGCTGACAATTATTATTTAAAGTCGGCATCTGTGCTGGAAATGCTCAAAGAAAATGGGTTAAAATCTGCATGTTGCTGGCTTCTGTTCTCCTTCCCAGGACGCTTCCCTGCACACAGCTGCCAGCCTCTCCTACAGCAGGAGATCTTTGTATTTCCCAATAGGTTGCTTTTCACCTCCACATTTCAAAGTTCCTAATGAGATTTGGCTTTGATTCACACCTCCTTAAGGGAGGAGAAGGAGGGAGAGAACTCGGAAAAATATAAACAATTATTGCGCGGTATCATTTTTTGAACACTGCTCATGAATAATTGAAAACCACTGAGAGTGATTCTACAACTGTGTAAACACATTTATCTAACAGCATTATACTAGAAGATGCTATCGTGCCTTTTTCTTAAGCGCAAGGCTATTATAAAGTCGAGGTGATCTAGAGTGGTCCAGCTAAGGGCTGACAAGACTTTTAAGTCAAAACTATTTTGTAAATTCCTTAAAACTACAAGAATAATCCTTCTTCTAAATGTATGTTAACATATTTAAGAAGTAAATCGCAAATAACTTGAGGGGGAAACATTTCTGCTTCTGATTTCTTTAATAGAACTGTAAGTACTCATAAATGTTGAACTTTTTCTCAATTTTGTCGCTCTCCTACCACAGTCTTTGAGGAGACACAGAAAACCACAGCTCAGGTGGGACAATCTGTCAAGACAAACATTGAGAAAAGGTGCTTTGCTCAGATGCGATCAAAACTGATAATTCTAGCTGATATGCAAAAGTAATGCAGAGTTTTGTCGCTCATGTTGGAGTAACTTTGTGATATTTCTGATTTGTTCTTTTTATGGATTTTTTTTTTTAGCGACATTACGTATTAACGATTCCCTCTGGTTTTGTTCAGCTAGAAGGAGTTTTGTTCCTACTTGTTTTTTTAAACTTTCAAACAGTTATGTGCAACCGAGGCAACGAGGTATTGCTTTTACAACTTGATGTAGCTAATTAGCGTCTCAAAAGTTCAAACATTACATGAACTACAACCCCAAATGCCAGAGGTGTTAAAAAATGAGACTTCATGGATGCAGAAGAGATTGAGAAAGTTCAAACCAGGTCCTCCAAAAATAAAATAAAAATTATTATAACATATTTCTGATACCAACACCTCTCTGGCTAGCTTCCTAGCCCATCTCAATTGCAGCAAAAGCAAATGAAATGGATTAGCAGTGGATTGATGTCATCCAAGACATACTGTGGTATATTTAGAAATTTAGCTGTTGTAGGACTGTCATTCAGCAAGAGTCTTCATTGACAGGCCTTTTCAGATTCGCTGCAAGTCTGACTGCTACCAGGGAACCTTCCCACTCACTGCATCACCAAACACAATGACTCTGAAGATACTGTATATGGATGACAAGATATGATGGCTACTTACAGTATTTAGCAGGTATGTATTTAGATTCACCCCAGCATGCAAAAAAAAAAAAAAAAAAAATTAAAAAACCCCCAAATCTTTAACAATTTGTAAAAAGCTGTATTGAATCCTTTATCCTTACTGGAACTGGAATCTTCGTTTACCTGCCGAGGTAACATCCAATTTCTCTTTTCCCATTGTTCACAAAACAAATACATTTTTTTTTAAATTGGATGATAAAATGCACAAAAATAATTCTTTCTTGACTTCTTTAAAATACATAGCTTCAATTATTCATTGCGATGCCCTCCTACACTGAAAAAGATTTACAACCCCTGTTCTTTATCACCCATGTTGCTTTCAAATTAAAATCGAATAATTTTTTCGTGAGGATGCATACCCAAAATGAACATTTGTGGGCTGCTTTTACTGGGTTTCTGTTTTCTCTTGTGCAGTCCCACAGAGCCATGGGATTATATGCTCTCTGTTTTGAGCTTCTGCTTGACATTACAATTTCTTGTACTACAAAAAAAGCTTTTTTTTTTTTTTTAAAGAATACATTTTGAAAAGAAAATAGATGTGAGCCGGCTCCAAAGAAAACAAAATCCACATGGGGACAGAGCTAACCAAAACCCAAAATGCCATCAAAGAGGTGCAGAGCAACAATAAAGAGATTTAAACTGTTAAACAGAGACAAAGGGAACTGCAAATGGAGGCAAAACCAGGGCCGAGGCAAAATGAAAATAAACGTAGATATATTCGGAAAATAGAGCAGACTATAAAAAGAAATGCAAATGACTTTAAAGATATATATTACAGCCAACAGGCAAAAACATGTAGCCAACTATAAATTCTTTGTAACTGGAGATTAAATGTCCAGGGAGGGGCAGAAAACCCATTATAAAATAATGGGGTGGGCTCTTCACAAGTGTGTCCCCAATGCTTTATGATGCTCTGTGCACGGTTGTAGTGTCTTAGTGCTCAGATTTTATCAGGGTAAAAAGACAATTATATTGTAGAAGCAGGTGAGTATATTAATCCATATTCTACATTATGTAAAGCACTATGGGAAAGATTTCTTTGTGATTTATCTCATCAGTGGACAGACCATGTAACTATAACATTATACTACCTGGACTAGTTTGTAAAAATATTCATACCCCTTAAACTTTGACACTTTCTGAAATGTTACCAGTGCAACTTCAGATTGGCATTTTAAATGACAAACCAACCATAGTTGTGAGGATGAAGAAATGGCAAGAAAAAGAGAAAAAATATCTGTATCTTCCTTGACCCTTTTTAAGAATAACGCCCCAAAGCACAGTACTGTGAAAACTGTAGTAAGAAATGCGACTTTCCTTCCCGTTGGAGAAATCTGGGCTAGTGGCTACTTAGAGCAATAAGTGACAATAAACATTGCACAAGGATTTTAAGTTGGCTTTTCTTTTGGTTGTTTGTTTTTAATAAATGCTAAAGATGTATCAAAAGGTGATTACCTATATATGCTATAGATTTGCATTCCGATTTGAAACTCTGAAATCTATTAGCTTAAATGTGACAGCGGTATCGAGATGCTAATTGCCTGTTACCGAGCATCACCTGAACGCACCATAGTGATTGACAGACAGGTCTGGCCAAACATCGTGGCTGACAATCGCGCATAGCGAGGAGTTCAGCCAAAATCATCCAATCACGTTGAAGTGGGTGGGTTCTACAGAATTGCTTGTAGCCCGCGTTTGATGGCAGAATATGAATAAGATAGAGAGCTTGAAATTTCGCTACTTGGTGCAACTTTGCCAAATATGAACTGATTTTTGCTGAGTAAAAACCGGTGAGAACGGCTAATATAGACACTTTGAGCTGGATTAATTGCCTTTTTGGATTTTGCATATTTACCGCATAGAGGACACTGGGAAAGGAAAATAACGCACCAGCCTATTGCTAATAAACATTAGCAAAGATGGGGAAACAGTTCCTTTGGTTGGATGGGAGGTTGAAATCCCCAGGAAAATGATGTAAACGGACCATATGAGGAGGACTAACAACAACCAGACGCGTCATTTTATCTTGGTAGGAAACTGAGGTTTAAAAAAAAAAAGAATATGCTGTTTGTTGCAGGGAGCGACGGTTGACATTGCTAACATTTAGCTAGCAGCGGCTAGCTGCAGCCTGCGTTACCAAGAAGCTTTCCATGTATTTACAGTATTCTTTGTGAGCAAGTTGAACATGTAAGACTATTTTTGGGTTGTCGTGTGTTTGAACGTGGTAGTAACACATTATACAATTGTTTTTTTTTTCCATTTTGACCATCAGAGCAGCATGTTTGAGATGTTGCTATGCTTTAACTCACCTGGTCGATATGATTCCAGCTCTGCAAAAGCCTGTTAATCAGTCAGCAATTGAATTCAGGTGTGGTGAGCCAGGAATAAACATCTGAAACACCGAGGGCAGTGTGCCTATAGCACTAGGGTAAACAAAAAAACAACAACACTGCATTAAACAGTGTTTCTTAGATGTTTACGTCTACTAATTGTGAATATGAATATTATGTCATAATTCACTTGGTAGAATGACTATACATCAGGAAACGTCCGGCATAAATCGTTTTGTTTTCTGCTACAGATGCATTTTTTAAGCTTAGTTCCTAATATTCTCTAGCCAAAAAAGAAGTGGATGTTGCAGAAGTGTCACCTGCTTGTTAAATAATTGATGTTTTTTTTTTAATGATTTAAAGCACTTTGAACTGCTTTGTCGCTGAAATGTGCTATACAAAACAAGCTCGGCTTGACTAAAAATTATACCGAAAATATACAAGTACTCGCATGGACCAGAGAGGAAAGTGTTATGGTCAGAGCTGCTTGGCCACACAAAGAAGAGTTAAGATGAGACTTTACAATCTAAGAGCAGTGTTGAGCATAGGGTGGCAGCATTATGCTGTGGGTATGTTTCGCTTGCCAATGATATTGGTACATTGTACAAAGTGTTTGGAGTACTGAAGACCTAATGTCACCTCAAAGAAGCCCTACCAATTCTGAGAAGAGTAGTCACATATTCGGACAGATACATGTTGATGGCTGTGAAAGAGACTTCATGTCACTCTTATACAAACAATGGCTCAGATACATCATTACAAGCCAAATTATTGTGACATGTGACAAGTCTGTCAACTTCCAGTGGCTGACGTTACCTGCTGTGGAACTTGTATATACAGCAACTTTATGTTAGAAATATTTGGGCCTGTTGCATTTTGTACACGTTACAATTCAATTATGCTTCTGAAAGTGAGCATACTGTTAGTCTAAAGTGCAAACGACTTGTTGAAGTTTTTACGAGCATGCTTTGACAAATATAGGTAGCAATCTGTTGCTCTTTGCACTTCAGAGATTTTTTTCCACAAAATAACAAATATGTTTTGTTCCCCCCCCCTCCAAGCGTCTGAGACAGCAGTGCCATCATGTATTCGAGCTCAAACAATCCCACAAAGGCCAACTCCAGCAGCAGCATCACAGAGCTCCTGAGCGCTCTGTGTGACCGCAGCCTCTCTGGGGTCTCTTGGAAGCGTCGAGCCCTCGGAGGAGTTTCCAGAGAGGGCTTCCACCGAGCCCTTAAAAAGCGGGCCTACGGCGCCTTGCTGTCTAAGCTTTTTCAAGATGGCACCAAAGGGTCTGGCTCGAGACCCAGTGCCGCAGCCAGAACTCCACCCAGGAACAAAGTCCTGATGATGTGCTTTGACTTGCGAGTGGCCGGCTGCCGGGAAGAAGCGGAGGCGCTGGAGGATCAGCTGGGGAGGCTGCGTGAAGGAGCGTCCTCCGGTCTGAAAGAAGTAGACTCCGTCCTGGAGCTCCTAGTGTGCCTCGCCGGCTCCGCGCCGCCGCCTCCCACCTCGTTCAGCAGGGACTACATGAGACGAGAGAGGGCCGTGCTGCGGAAGCCGCAACCCTGGAGCTACCAGAGCGAGGAGCTGCAGAGGCTGGAGGCCAGGGCGTGGGGTCTGGTGTGTGCGGAGGAGTGGGGGACGCTGGAGACTCTGTGTGGAACTCAGAGGCTGATGGACTCCCTGCCAAGGACAGGGTTGCTGGCTTTGAGCACGAAAGTGGAAGCAGAAGAGAGATTTGAGAAGGAGACGCGGCTGTCGTTGTTTGGGGCGCTGCAGCACACTCGAACATCAGATATGGACATCAGACTGGACCTCCCGCCTATTCCCAGTAATATCGATGTTACTGGACTGGCTATCAGGGTGGGTGACTCACAGTTAAACTCAACTTTTGAGCAGTTTCCATGTAACACACTAGCTTTACACATGTTTTATAATGTCACCAGGTTCAAATTTGCACACTATAAACTAGGGATGCACTGACCCGATTTTAATATCTGAATTATATTATATAGAAAAAAAATTTAGTTTTCTGTGACAATGAGCCCGGTCCATAAGGGCAGATCTATTCAGTCTAATTTTATGACTTGTGCTCTGAGCCACATCGATTTTTAAATTTTTTTACATTTGCTGTTACACTCCTGATTACACTAACTGAACAAATTAAAACAGTGTTGGTTTTATCTTTTGACGAAGCTTGTGAAACTATTGGTGGTTTTAAATGTGTGGTACTGGTGAAGAGTTGTCAAATTAATTAGTAATTCAGTACATTTATGTCTATGTTTAAAAACAACAACAAAAAAATCTGTGTAGTCACTTCAGTAATGTTTTTCTGTATTGCATTGTTACCTACTGATACTAAACCTCAGATATCTGTACCGGAAGTGAAAATGGTGTTGGAGGATCTTCATTTTTGACAGTTTTTATACTCACTGTCTGTTGTGTGTCCTGCGCAGGTTCCTCACTACTTGGATCAGTCTGAAGACGAGGGCTTCCAGTCAGCCTCCAACCTGACCCCAGACTCTCAGTCAGAGGCGAGCCCCGTTCCAGATGTTGACATCTGGGAGGCTGTCCGCACGTTTGAGCCCAGAAGACGCCGCTGCTGGGAGTCTGTTGGCTGGTAAATGATCCGTTTACTAATTATACAAGTACAGCCCAGGTTGCTCTACCGATAATCACAATTGAGGCGACAACCGCATGGCCTCCTGCAGCCAAGCGACCAGCACAATTCGTGCATGTGAAATATTGAGTTTGTATACCTGGACATGCAAACGTCGACTAGCGGCGCAACACAAGAAAGTGGAAAAATGTTCAACTTTTGTCACTGTCGTCGCTATGACAACCCTGGGTGGTGGTGGCTTTGGCCTGTCGTTTGTCGTTCCCTGTGCATTGAACTCAAGGAGAAGTGAACTCTCGCATCAGTTGCTTGGCAGGTTCGTGGTTTCCTACCACAGAGCGTAGCATGAACGTCTCATGAGGATCAGTGGGCCAGAGAAGAGTGGTTTAAAAGCCAAAAGTGACAGCTGCAGTCTGGGAGCAATTTGGATTCAAACCTAATGACCGTGGTGGACCACATCACCTGCATGTCGCATTCGTTGTTAAACAGTTGCAACAACAACAAAAATGCATCTGCACCTAAAGCCTAATATCATCTGATGCAGGTTTCCCAGCTTGGAGGAAGAAAAACAAATCCACTATCAATGGGCTGTCTCTGTCTTACTGACTGTCCACAATAACTGTGGATAAATTGGCCGACTGATAAATTGGTGTACCCCGATAATTAATATATTTTGAAAGGCAAGTTTGTTTACAACGACTTCAAAAAGACAATATTATCATTTATCGCAATAATTTCTGGGCCAATTTATCGTCCGGCAAAGTTTATTGTGACAGGACTACTTGTCTAAAGTTATATTCTTATTTTCTGAGAAAAGAAAATATGGGTTTTAATCCATTGTAAACTGTTTTGTTTTTGCAAAAAAAAAAAAAAAAAGTTAGTTAGGAACAAAACACCTAATTTTTAAAAAATAATTTGTAATGTTTGTCCCACTAGTCCACCAGGAAACAGGGAGTCCTTCTATCTGACAGAGGGAGGCAGAGAGACGTTTGACCAGCTCTATCGGCTGTGGGAGGGAGAGATGAGGGTCGTGAGCTCCAGCGACTCCTCTCCCATCCTCATCCTGCCCCTGGACTCCCAGACGCAATTAGTGTCCGACCTCCTGAACGTTCTGATAGGAGTGGCGTCCACTACCTTCCCTCTCAACCAGGTGCAATTCATCATCATTTGTTCGTCTCTCGGAGATGCACTTAAATGCAATCATTTCCTTTTTCACGCGCTGCCAGTGCACAGCTCACACACACAAAAAAAGAATCAATGTGCAATTAGTCTATGAGATATAAACAAACTCAGTTCCTTTAAAAAAAAAAAGAAAAAAAAAAGCCCATTACAGCGACTTCCGGAGAACCGAGCCAAATCGTATCAAGCCATTAACTTGATTAAATGATGAAGAAGTAAATTGCAGTGTTCCTCGTGTTAAAACCTAAACCACAGGAGAGAGCAGCAGTTGCTTTATTGTGTCCCATTAAGTTTTTTTTTTCCTGTTTTAGGAGGGTTGTAGACTTGTCTTACAACATAAATTACATCACGATTCTCCTGATTTCCCCCGGCCCCGTCCTTATCCCGTTACTGCAGGAGATGCTTGACACTGACATACAGTGATGTGAAAAGGCTTAAAGCACTTCACGTTTGGCGTCAGAAGAATCAGAGAATCAGAATGTAAAGTTGTTTTTAGCAATAGTTCCCAAGGTTTTTAAATCATTTTATTAGATATTGCTCTTTTCATTGATAAGGTCAAGTACTTTGTGAACCTTTAAAGCAGTAAGAGACGTCAAGAAAAATGATCATAAAAATAACATTTTTACAGAATTACTGTATTTACGCAGAGATGTATAACATGACTTTACTTTATTTGGAAACAGTAACGGGTTATCTTTCTTCTGCTAAACTCACACATTTTGATGATCATATTTGTATCAATATTCTACATAATCTGTATCATTCTACTGCACCATAAATGATTCATTCTGCACTGTCAATTAGATTTACTGACAAAATATTCAAACTAGCAGCTGTTGGCAGTAAAGAATCAAATTTCACTTTAAATGGGTCAACACAACTAAAATCATAGGGCACTGCTGCAGTCTATTATATGTGAGCACATTGAGTTTATTTTATTAATTTGTTTAGTTTTTATTTATTTCATATTTTGTGTGTTTTTAACATAACGAAAGCCTGCAACCTATTAAAAACGGATTAATGTCCATCTTTTGGGTTGGGATTCGCTAGTAGACAGTACATTTTTTTAATACGTGATTTTAACATTAGCAAAGAAAAGTAGCAGTAAAATGGCTTCATCATACTCGATATAATTAAATATTTTCCTGTTGTGCATCCCTGTTCAAGTTCAAAGATTTTGTAGACCTGGGATGCTAACTCTTAAAGTTAAATGTTTGAGAAGTCTACATTAAAGTTTGGCTTTTTAAGACAAAATTTCAAGAAATGAAATGCGACTCAAGTACGTTGTTCAGAAAACTAACAAAAGCATGGCACAGTGTGGCCAACAGTAATATTAGACCTTACTTTAATATCTGGAGTTAATGTGTGGTCTTGAAGCTTTCTTATTTATTTTTTGCTTTGGTGACCACTTGTTTTTTATAACAGCAGTAGCCTTTGTGATTGCAAAATACTGTCCGTGTTGATTTTGTTTTCCCCAGAAGACTGCTGCTTAGAGACGCGATTTCTTGTTCTCATAAAACTTCTCCTTATATAATCTAATAAAAGAACTCCACCAATTGTTCCTTCAGAAGTCATGCAGGAGGTGACTCCTCCTACACTCCTGAGTTTAATTTTCTGTGTGCTACAAGTATGGCTGATTTTTTTTATTAGACTATCCTCCTCTTTTAAAGGCCTTTTCTAAATATGTGCTTTCTACACCAGAGCGTTCAGTTTGACGTCAGGCCTGGTGTGTGCGTGTCGGGAGCTTCTCCAGAGAGCGTGTCTCGTCTTCTGGGAGAGTTGGCCCAGTATGGCACCCACTACCTGAGGCTGAGTCGCTTTTGTCTCCAGAGTGGTGACAAGAAGGGCCTAGTCTTCCAGGTATGTTTGTATAATCTCCATTAATTAATGCCTCTGGGGCCACATGTTTCCCTCCTCTCGTATTTTGCACTAATGTCAGTGTTGCACCCTGTTGTGTTCATCAATTTGGAAAGTTTTAATCGTCCCTTAAGGGACAATTTAGGACAACCAAGCACAAATAGACACAGTCTATTAATGACAATAGAAAACTCTCTAAAAACGCAAAGGAGAAAAGCAGGGGAGCAACAGAATTTATTAAAAGCACAAAAATACACCAAAGTTCAAGTGTTATCATTTATCATTAGTCGAGGTTGGTTTATCGTTTCATCTGCTTTGCGTTAGCAAGTAAGAGTGTGCGTAGTGGTAAATAGTTTCACATTTCAAGAAGAAAGCCATCGTTAACGGAGGCAAAATAAGTTCTGCTTGCAGCTTGCCATGTTGGGGATTCGGCAAACAAAATGTCCTCTGGTCAAATTAGAATTACATTTAACCAGTTGTCTGACATGCAAAACACTATGTGGACCGGAAATCTGATATTCACATCAAGCTGAACTCACCATCACCACCATGAAACATGGTGCTGGCAGCATCATGCTATGTGGATGGTTTTCTCTAGAAAGTTTATCTTCGGAAAATGAAAGGAGGCAATCCTGGAAGAAAACTTGTTAGTTGCTGTAAAAGCAAAAGGGGGTTCCACAGAGTTTTGTCTTAAAACGCTAAATACCAATTCTTGCCAAATTTCTTTATTTGTAAAAATCATGTTAATTATTTATTTATTTATTTTTTTACTAAAACTCGATAAAATAAATTAACACAGTGGCTAATTTGAAAAGCATCCCTCTGTGTTGCCGTACCTCACTTCCACTTGCTCAGTCAATGGATAAAAAGACAATATTGAATGATCAATTTTGCTTTATCTTCTATATCTGGCTTCAAAACAAAGCAGAAATGGTCTGTAAGAACAAAACAATAAAAGTCCCTGTTTTATAATGAAGATGGATTCAGTCTTCAATTAAGTCTTGAATATAGGTTTCCTTGAAAAGTGATTAATTGTGACTAATTAGTTAATTTTTACCAATCAATTAACAGGCCTAAAAAAAAAAAAAAGAGGATTATTTCTCTCCACTTTGCAAACATACTCTACTTATTACTTAAAATCCCAATACAATATTTCAGCATTTCTTGTGATGTGAAGAGTGATATCCATGGGTATAATTACTTTTGGAAGTCGCTGCATGTGACTAATAATTTTTCTCGCCCAAGGCGTTCACCGGTGGTCTGAGGAAGTATCTGCATTACTACAGAGCATGCGTTCTCAGCACTCCCCCCACTCTCAGCCTGTTGACCATCGGCTTCCTTTTCCGCAAAGTGGGCCGCCAGCTCAGGTCAGACCACTCCTCCTTTTTGATGTTCTGTTTTCTTCTGCTGGTTTCTTTGGGGTTTTTTTTTATTACTCCTTTTAACCTCAACCTCACGCTGGCAGACAGTTCTGACAGAAAGCAGCTCACCACAGACGTCATCACATCACAAACTCCCTTCCCTCTCTCTCTCTTTTTGTCCAAAGGTACCTGTCGGAGCTGTGCTGTGTGGACGGACTGTCGGGCTCAGGCCAGGCTGCCTTCCCTGTGGTGAGGGCTCTTTTATGTACACACTGCAATTTGTCATCCATCAGGGAGTGTTTAACCTTCCAGATGAGATGTCAGCTCACTTCATGTTGCTCTCCTCAGGGTGTTAAGCTGCTGTCCTACCTCTACAACGAAGCCCAGAGTAACTGCAGCAACGAGAACTATCCCATCCTGCTGTCCCTGTTGAAGAGCTGCTGTGAACCTTACACACGGTTCGTGAGTGAGACGCGCTCACATCCAAAGACGCGCAGGAGTCGTTTGAACTAACGGAGTCTCGGCTCTGCTTCATTCAGGTTCGTGTACGACTGGGTGTACAGCGGCGTGTTTCGAGACGTTTGTGGAGAATTCATGATCCAGGTCAACGAGGACTACCTCAGTTTCAGGGGTGAGATGTCTCACAGACACACACATATAGCGGAAAAGCAGGCTGTCTATAGTAGCAGAAAAACAGAGATTCAATTTGATCCTTTATTGCCTAGTTGGATTTGTCCTTGTGTCTATAAAGGATGCCATGAAGTTATTGGAAAATAATAAGCAGGAAACAGAATCAGTCCCAGCTGCTGTGGGGACCGGAATCATCTCCGCTCAGAAAACGGCAGGAACAAACACTAATAAATATTATTGCTTTATTCTTTTTATTTAGCACACCATGCTGATTGGAGAGAAGAAAAAAAAAAAAAACGAGACGCTTCGTAAGTGGATTTGTCTCAGATTTACTCTTGAAAGCTGGACTTGAAGTATTTTCATTTGGTCTAATTAATGGGTTCCATGAGGAGAAAAGCATCAGAGTTAAGACAGGAGGAGAGGAAGGAAGAATAAACCCATCTG
This sequence comes from Xiphophorus maculatus, assembly GCF_002775205.1. NCBI lineage: Eukaryota > Metazoa > Chordata > Actinopteri > Cyprinodontiformes > Poeciliidae > Xiphophorus > Xiphophorus maculatus. The sequence goes on along the minus strand of NC_036444.1, from coordinate 22,274,270 downwards.
TGCTCTGCAGAAACTTCCACTCTTAGCTTTGTGGGTCTCCATTCTCTCACTCAACGCAAGCTGTTTTTTTCAATGCCAGGTCCTCTGTCTTTATTGGTCTTTTACATTTCAGTCACTGAGACTGAATTCTGAAATGGAGCTGAGATTTTCTGTAATTAAGGAAAATGGTGGTAATTTGTTCTTCTTGAAAAGGCAAATTTTCAAGTGTTTAGTATTTAAATATCAGGAAAGGGGGTTCTTGTTGTTCTAATTTATGCTTTAGTTTGTGTAAAATGCATCAAAATAAAAACTTATTGCTTTTGCAAAATCCGACACTGAACAATTAAGAAAAGGACAATCTTTGCTTTGAGTACATTTTATTCAGCAGAGTAAAAATTCAAAGTTCAGGTAACTGTTTTTCGCACAAGGACAGACTCTTCCACTAGAGTCACTTCTAATAATGAATATAATAAAACTTTTTTTTAAAAAGTTGATTGTAGTGACTGGCAGTGTCTAATTAGGAGTCCATGTAGTAATGTATGACTATGTTGCACAGAGGCCCATTTTTGATAGCTATTTTTCAAAATAGGAAAGACAAGAGAATGTAAAGTGAGACCGATATGTCTTGATCCTCATTACTCGTTACAATTTTTTTTTGACTCTTTCCGTCCCTTCAGTCAGAATGCTACTTTAGAATAAAAAAAAAACTCTGGTATTTCTATGGAGTCTGGAGAAATTTGGAAATTAGTTGAAGTCCTTTCTGAGTCTGATTTAAGTCTGGAAACCGAAAACAAAGAATGGGAAACTATTAATATTTTCAGACTTTATTATCTGTCTAGTTAACTAGATGTTGAATCCAACAATCCATCTGTCCAATATTCTTGTGTCTGTTCATTTGTTTGTCCAATATCCATCCATCTATTTAATATCCGCCTGTCCATCCGTCCATCTGTTCAGTACTCACCCATCTGCTTGTCCAGTAACCCATCACTCCGTCTGTCATTCTGTCAATGATTTTTGCAGATTCCTTATTTAAATACCGTATAGAAATCTGACATTCGTTCAAACGGGAGAATTGGACTTTTTAAAAAAAAATTCTGAAGTGAACTGAGAAGACTGGAAAGTAGAGTCTGAAATAGTTTAGTGTTCTGACATGGAAAATATGAAGGGACCCTGTCTGCTACTGCATTAAAAGGTGTATATAGCGGATTCCTTACCGTGCTTTGAAGTTCTGTTTTTGCCGCAAGCAGAGACACTAAAGGATCTTGACGTCTTGGTTGTGAATGATGGTAGGAAGGAGCAGGAGACGGTTAGGTAGGTTGGAGCTTCACTTGCTCAAAAGTGAGTTTTCTTCATTCAGACTCTCCTTTATGGTCATGAAATATAGCTTCTTTCTAGGGCAGCAACTTATGATTATTTTAGTGATCGTTATCTATTAATTATTCTGACAATTAATTAATTAATTGGATGAGACAAATTTTCACATTCTACAGATTTTTTTATTCAACCACCTAATCTTATTTTATACAATCTTAGAAATGCATTAAAAATGCAAATAATTCAATAACTTATTAAATTAAGAAAATAAACATTTTATTACCTGAGACACAGAACTATTGCGTTCCTTTCATAAATCTGAACCAGTTAAAGGTAAAAATGCACCACTTGGCTAAAATATGTCTATGTCTGTACAGGTGTTTTGGCTTAATTATTGCTCTGAATATCTTATTTTTCTCACCAAATGACATTTTTGAATCTCTATGCTTCAATTAATGATTAATCGATTACTAAATTAGTTAACAATTATATCCATAATCGATTATAAACGATTAACCCGGTCAATCGTTTCAGCCCTACATACGTCTTACACTTACCTAAACCTCCAGTCAGAAGAATGGTAAGGGAGGTTTAAAAAAAAAAAAAAAGACTTCTCCAAACCAAGAAACTACTGCACTTTGTTCAATGCAAGATTATGCTCTTGCAAAAAAACCCCAAAAAACATCTATCTTCCACAGATGTTTATTTAAAATAATTCTCTTCCATTCAGGCCTAAATATTTACCTGATCATTTATAGACAGAAGAGATGTCTGCATGTTTACCTGTCGATGAAAACCAAGCATTAATATTCATAAACTTCAAACTCCAAGCCACAAATATACAAGCTGTTTCTTTTTAATGTTGACACCAGCTAATAAATACAGTGAAGTATGAGTGATTACTGCCTGTCCAAACATTGCATGTAACGCAACATCCCATTCAAGGTCACAGCATCATGCTGGCTTTGTCTGGCTAACCGTTTCATTTGCTCATCGGCTACACCTCATCAATTCCAGCCGCGAACCTCCACAGTTCTCGCTCCCGCCGTTTGAAGGACACGCAGATGTCATTGTTCTCTTCGAAACTCTGCCGGCCCAGGAAGCGATCAGCAGCAGCAGCAGCAGCAAAGCTTTCTTGGCAAGCTGCAGGCTTCGTGAAAAGCGCTCGGGAAGCTCGTGCATTCATGTTCTCTTATGCTTTTTGCTTTGGATCGCCAACTATTAAGGGCTAACTATTACAGGTGCTAATCGAAGCGGCCACTTATGTCACGCCCTGTAAGTCATAGTAAAAAGGAGAAAGTTTAAGGCCAGGCATAACTCCACCACTGGTAGTTGTAGGTATTTCATTGAACAAGGGAAAGCTTTTTGGTTGTTGTTTTTTCTTGTTTAGCACATGCAGACATCAATTGGTATGTTTGATTTTCTGCAGACAAACACTTCTGGGTTCAAGGCTACACTCTGATCTCGATGGATGTGGAGGACTGTGTGCCAGTCTTCCTGAGACAATTTGCCAACGACGTCTATGTCTGTGGGAAGACCATAAACCTTCTCCGAATCTGCTGTCCACAGGTTTGTTTTGCACATTCATAGCCATCTGTGCAAATGTGGAGGAGGAACAACTTAATGCACTTGAATTCTGTGTAAAAATAATCTTGGCTTAATTAGTATTTATAAATTGTTCCTGCAAACAGGAATTTCCTTTTCTTGTTTGCAATGAATTCATTAAGCATTTAAATGAACTGTTATTATTACTGATTGTGTTTATTTTCTTGCTTCCAACAAGGATTCAGTTGTTTGTGTTTGCTAATAAATGCACAGACTGGCTCTGCTTACTTAAGGCAGTTGTCCATCTGTCGCAATTACGAGTTTATGTTTTATTTTATACTTATAAAATGGCCCTTTAAAAAGTGAAACACATAGTTAATATTTTAACATGGATCAGGAAGTTTCAATCAAAGCAGAAAGTGCTTCCATATATATGAAGAGTTGATGTTGGTATTATATTTGCTGAGAGAAAAAATCAGAAATGATTAAACGTTTTTAGTTTTTTGAAGTGATACTCAGACAGAAGTGTCGTATGACATCATACTGCATGATTCGCTTGATGATTCTGTTGTTGATTAAAAAAAAGTTTGAAGAATTAAAAAAAATATTCATGTCATGAATTTTTTTTGTCAAATCTATACATTCTGAAAGGTTAACCTTCAATAAAGTTCAGAATTTCGTAGACATTTTGCTTATTTAGACATAAATGACAGCAAATTAATATGAAATGCATCAATGTGACCTCATGCAAGTCACGTTTAAAGTAGAAAGATGGGACGTCTGCTTGTAAATCTGATTGAGTCAAATTATTTCTTTAATTCAAAGGAATCCAACAACACCATATGAAAGTATTCACACCCATTCAACTTTTCCACATTGGTAAGCCATAAACCTGTCCCTGCTAAAGAAAGGCATCGCAGAGTAAAGCAGCAAAATGCAAATTCACATTTTAACTTTGTGTTGGCCTGTTGCATAAAACCAAACAACAAAATGTGGAAAGAATCAATTGGTGGGAATACTTTGTACTTCCAAGCAACTGCAGGTTATTCTCTAGTTGTTTGTGTCCAAATCCCTCCCGTATGTCATCCCAGATTCTCCGCTAGTTTACTTTTGGATCTAGCGGCGAAAAAGGAGTTGTACTTTCCGACAGCTGGTGCAGCATATTTTGTTTATGAAATGAACTTTGAGGTTATAAAACATGATGTCAACATGATGAGTCATTAATTTAACACTAGAAGCAGCGTGTCTCTTCCTTTTTTTTTTTTTTTTTTGTGGTAGCAATAACTTCTCACCAAGTCTGTTCCTCCACCAGCACTACATCTGCTGGTCGGAGCTGCCGGTGCCTCGCATCGCCGTCACCTTCTCCCTGCAGGAGGTGGAGGAGATTGAGCGGGAATGCGCGGTGTATCGCAGCCGCATGGAGAGGATCGCGAAACACAGCGCCGTCAGCAGGGAGGAGCAGGTAAGGATGCGTTTGAGCTTTATTTTTAGAGCTTCAGTGTTTCTCTTTGCACAATCTGATGCTCGTGTTTTGCTTTTAAAGGCAATGAGCTAGTTTGTATGGCCTGCAGCTGGCAGCTGTGACAGGCAGAGATGGGGGAGAGGGGAGGAGAGGTGAGCTCCGGGGCAGGGGGATGAGTCTTTGTTAATGATGATTTCTTGCCTGTCTATTGTTAGGCCCTGCGAGCAGAGCGATCGCGCCAGGAGCTGATCAATCAGGTCAGGGAGTCGGCGGCTAAAACCCTGGAGAGCATCCGAGGTTAGCGTCACACTTAAACTCTGAGAAGCACTGCTTCTTCTACCGTTCATGAAGCGGCTGAATATACCTTCAACCTGTGACATTAAATACACTCCAGGTGAAATTATACTAATCACACTTCGCCGCTGTGTGACGACGCATCTTCCATTACCGTAAGAGTGTGAAATTTAACTATCAGTCACAGAGTTCACCAAAGTCCTCACATCCATTTTTTCTTTTCCTCCACAAGATGTAAAGGATTGTTGGCAAAGGAGGATGATTGGCTTGGGGAATGCAGTGCTCACTTGCTTTATGCACGTCTCGGCTTATTCGAGTGCGAGGCAGATGGCGGTGTTGTTTTGTGCTGCGGCGCATAGTTAGAGGGTTGCGGATGTTGAGTTGCTTTTCGACCGGGAGGGGTAAACAGCCCACTGTTATCTCCCCCACCTCCTGCAGGGCGCCAGGTGTCGCAGCGTCTAGCTGAGGAGGCCAAGAAAAGGGAACGCTTTGAGGAGCTGAAGCAGCACCTGGAACAGGAGCAGGAGGTAGTTCAAGTGGAAATGCATGTTTTGTTTTTTTTTTCTTTTAAAAAAGTAGTTTGAACTGTGTTTCTATATCTGAACGAATGTTCAAGAGAAATTCTAAGAAATATGAAATCTGTATAGTTTTTTTTTTTTTTGTGACGATCTGCAAACTAGTAATAGGTCAAACAGGGTGTTGCTTGCACTTCTCTGAGCATGATATGTTGTTAGTTAGGCCAGAAAATGATCTCAAAAACAAAACTATATCTCTGTTTGAAACTACCCAAACACAGCAGTCTGTTTCCAACCATCTGTCTTTGCAGTGGCTTGAAATGTTTTCACACCTTGAACTTTCTTCACATTTTATCACTCTACATCCTAAATTTTTGTTCACCTAGGTGCCTTCAGAAGTCGGGTAACGTTACTTGCGGGAAATTTATTCTGAATAATAATAATTTCAGCTTTTGCTTGAAGGCTTTCAGGAATTTTTAAATAGAAGATTAATGAACAAATTGCAGAACATTCCTAATGAGTGGAGCAAAGCCGAGACTTGACCATCTTCTTAAGCAGGTGAATAAGGAGACCATGAATCAAAGATCATGCGAATTAGTGCTCATAGACATTCTTCTTCTGGTCTTTCCTGTTTTACTGGGAATATAGGGCAAACATTCAATATCTGGATATGCAAAGCTGGTTGCAGATTGCTCCCAGTGACTCTCTGCTGTAGTTGCAGTAAAAGATGGTTGACTCAGAACCCAAATATTTGAAAACTGGCTATGCTTTTCCATTCACCTCATCACGACATCAATACTTTTGCGAGGCTCTAAAAAAACGTGTTAAATTTGCATTGGTCTGAGGTTGGAGAGCTAATATTCTTTACAGACTTTCTTCAATACAGTTGCTCTGTTGGTCAGGATGAAAATAAAACAAATTAAATACACAAATAGGCTAATTATACCTCCTTTCGAGTCCATCAGTTATCCAGACTCAAGTCCCTGCTGTGATAAATATGGCGCCGGCTTCCCTCGTCCACATTAGCTCAACATTTGCTCATCTTAAAACATGCTGGAGAGACTTTTTTTCCCCCTTTTTTCAGACCCTATCTTTATTTCTCAAACACCACATAGAATCTAACCCGCTGGTTGCCCTCTTTGGTACCATCTGACAGATTGACACTCCTCTGACCCTCTGTACAATACCATGCATTATGTTTCACGTCTCTCTTGGCTACGCGCGGCTCTGCTAAAATGGAGGGACACGACCCCATTCACCCACGCACAGTGGTCCCGTTTAAGCCTAAAAAAGATCCCTGCCTTGGTTCGTAACTCCTGAGAAAAGTTTCACAAGATGTGCAGACCTTTATCTGAGGTAATTTTCTTCACGGTTCATACTCGGAACCTAACTTTCAGCACCCTCAAGTACGGTCCTTTATAGAAATAATGAAGCTAGTTTCTAAAAGGTGTTAGATTAAGGAGAATGTGATGGTGTCGCATGTAAGATGACTGTCTTAGTTCTTTGAAGTATAGCACCTTAAATGATTCTGTTCAGTTTGTACCACAACATAATACACATTCTTTTCATTTTAAAAGCAAAAGTTAATTTGAATCGTACTTACTAAGGGGAATATTTAACTATTCAAACCTTTGTAAGGACTTCCAATAGGTTTTAAGACTGCCGGGCTTTGTTTGCAATAGAGATGTTTTCTTTGTTAAAAATACACAGAGTACTTTGCAGTGTTCACTGAAACTACAGTGATTTATTCTATTTTTCACATTGTTGTTCTTTTGGGGCCAGTGTAGGGATCAGTAAACTTGGCTCATCTCTTGTCGCAAATACTTTCCAAACTGACAGCATGCTGACAGCTGAGGTGAGACTCTGGCTGTGGATTTTCTCCATACAATGTCAGAAAAATCTTAGATAACCCTCTAAAGGGAAGCGTAGGAGATTAAAACATGGCCTCAAAAACGTACAAATAAACATTTCCAGCTTAAAGAAACGATGCATGCATGCGTTTGTTTGTGTTTCTGCGGCCAGTGGCGAAGTGCAGCCAAGAAGAAGCAGGAGGACGACGACTTTGGCTTTGCCAGAGAGCTGAGAGACAGAGAAAAGAGACTGCAAGCCCTGGAGGAGCAGCTGGAGCAGAGAGCCAGGTTTGACAGCTTCCGCTCTGCCTATTCCAGCTAACCGATCCGTCCATGTTGGGCACGAACATAAACACTGTATGTTTACCATGCTGAAACGTCACCTTCACGAGTATTGCATATGCGAGCGGCTAGACTTATGCAGCATTCCCGCACAGTTGGGATAACTGTCTAATGCCACAGCGTGAGCAAATGCTATCAGAGCTGTCATTCAGCTCGACGACATGTTGGAGATCAGAGTGTGCCAAAGCTGAAGGAAGGAAGCACCTGCCATCTGCAGCCTTTTAAGCAGCCAGTTTGCATCTTTCTACTCCTCTACCCTTCAGGAAGGATTGGTAAAATTCAAGATTTTAAACACCGAATATGTTTGCGATATGGACAATAAAGAAAAGCATTTGGGTGTTATAAAGGCAAAGATTTCTATTTCTGTGGATTGTAAATGTTGCTGACTCCAGGTCAAAGAGCCATTTCTACCTTCTGTCCTATAAAATATTGCAAACTCGAGTTGACCTTCACAAAAAAAATCATTTAAAATATAATAAATGTATATGCTTTTATTCTGTAAACTGCTTCTTACTGCTAGACTTACTGCTAGTGCCACCCCGGGCAGATGCCCATATCAAAAACCACCACTAGGGACAACTTTCATGCATGTTGGCACCATCTCTGCTAGTCTTTCACATTGCTCAACTCTCTTTTTCTTCTTTTTCTAAATATTTAACCCTCATGCTAAACACAGTTTCTTGACGCAGCTGTTGCTGCTCTGGATAAACCTTGTATCTGAAAGGATGTCCCTCGATCGCATGTTATAGAAAGGAGCTGATTGCTCAGTACAGCCGTCTGTCGGAGGAAGCGGCTCGCAGAGAGAGACGGGCCATGTGGAGAGTGCAGCGAATGAGACTCCACGAAGCCAGGGAACAGTTCCTCATGCTCGACGGGCAGAAAATTCAGGTTGGTGACAAACAAATGCACAGAAGAATGAAAAACATAGATTTCTAAGGAGGCAGATAAAAAAATATGTAACAGTTTCTCAAGGTTTTCACCGTTTTATTACATTTTTTTAATTCAAAACTTTTGTGCCCACCTTTCAGGTATTGCTGGATAAATACCCCTTTGGCCAGGAGAGCCTTCCTGTGGCTGCATTGCCATCTGGTCCTTCATTAACGCCACAACAAACTCACGTAATAGCTCCCTCATCACGGCAATCCTTTTTCCGTAGCCTCTGCTTTGTTAGAAACTCACTTAGCATCCTTGCTTACAGGAATTTCCCACTCAGGAGGAGCAGTTAGCAGACATTCGAAGATCAGAAGCTGCATCCCCGCCACTTAATCCGTCGGCAGCAGACCCTCCTCCCATCTCGGAGGACTCCGACATCAGTGACCTTCTCACTAAATCGCTGAAGCCTGACAGTCAGCAAGTGGATAACGCCTTGGAGGAGATTGGCTCTGACCTACCTGATGCCCATCCTGCTCTGCAACTCGTTGACTATGACTTTAGTGCCCCCTTTAGCCCACTCGAGGGTATCGCCGGCCAGTCTTCTTCTCAGTCCAGGCCTCGGTGGGGACCTGCAGTCCAGCCTGAGTTGACGCAGCACTCGGAAGCTTCCAGCTCGGGTACAGACCAGGGTCAGAATGAGGCTGTACCTGAACAAGAGGCAAGTGATGAGCAGAAAAAAGATCAAACTAAGACTGAGGCAGTTGAGGCAGACACTAAAGACCAAGACTTAGAGAGTGGAGACACATCTGGTGGAGGTGTTTCTCTCCCAGGCCCTCAGCGCTCTCTCTCCATTGCTAACATAAAGGTTCCAGACAGAGGCTCTCATGGCCATTCATCTGATGCTCATATAAAGGTTGGACAGAATGTCTCTGAGGTAACTGCTCACATCCCCTCCCCCAACATTCATGGCCATGCTTCAGACTCGCACATCAAGGTGGGAGAACACGTGTCTGACGTCGACGCTCCCACACCATCCTCCGGTGCTCACGGCCACTCCTCTGACGCGCACATCAAAATCGGGGAATATGTTCCTGAGTGTGTCCTTCCTCTTCCTGTCCGTAACATCCACGGTCATGTCTCGCATGCCCACATCAAGGTTGGCGAATATGTTTCCGAAATAGAGGCGCCGTTACCGTCGCCGAGCGTTCATGGCCACAGCTCTGACGCTCATATAAAGGTCGGGGAAAATGTTTCAGATGTTGTGGCGCCGCGGCCTGCGCGTAGCGTTCACGGCCACAGCTCTGACGCTCATATAAAGGTCGGGGAAAATGTGTCAGATGTTGTGGCACCGCGGCCTGCACCCAGTGTTCACGGACATTCCTCTGACGCCAATATAAGAGTGGGGGAGTTTGTGTCTGATGTAGCAGAAGGAAGACCTCGTTGGAGTAAACACGGGCACGCCTCGGATTGTGTCCTCCAGCCAGGTTGTGTGGTCTCTGGAGAAGAACTCCCATCAGCCCCTCTGCCTGGCAGCTCTTACGGTCACTCCTCGGACTCAGCTTTAGGTATCGGGTGTGTGGTCCAGGGAGAGGAGCCCAAACGAGCAGCGTTACCTGGCAGCGCCCACGGACATTCGTCAGACTCTTCTTTGGGTATCGGATGCGTCGTCTCAAAATCCGACCCGCTTCCATCGCCACTACCAGGCAGCGCCTACGGTCACTCCTCTGATTCAACACTGGGCATCGGCTGCGTGGTCCAGGGGTCAGAGCCGCCGCCCGCTGCACTTCCAGGCAGCTCATACGGTCACTCATCAGACTCTGCTCTAGGGGTTGGATGTGTAGTGAAAGGAAAAGAAGATCAAAACCTGCAAAAGACAAAGGACAAGGAAGATAAAGGTACTAAAACATGGAGGTATCTATGTAGGTATTGGATTATTGCAGTTAAGTTTTTATTTCTATGAATCAATAACAGAATAATTAAGTATAAAATTAGAGCTATCATACCTTTGTTTTTCATTTATCACTTTTAAATCCAGCACATGCTGTTCATGTCTCAGCATTCTCAGATAAAGTCAACAGATAAAAATAGAGAAAGCATCGATGAATCATTAAATAACCATTGTGCAGCTTTTCACTGAAAACATTTATTTTTGATTGCAGTAACTACCCATCTATTTTTAAAGATCGCATGTGTGTTAAATGAGACTTCTAACTAGATGGAGAAAAAGAAAGAAATACTTTAAAGTCTGATCTGCTGTAAAGGTCCATTTTAAAGTAATACATTTCAGGTGAGCAGCTATGAGTTTCTTTTCTTAAATCCAAATTGTTTGGATGTCATAAAATGGGGCTTTTTAGTTGATCACTTTCATACAAAGCTAAATATAATCATAGATTTCAAACTGTTGCTGCCTTTTCCTGTGAAGGCCAAATTAATACACTTTTTGTTTTTTTGGTTTTTTGCAGCAAAATGTTTACTTGTTCTTTGGAGAATGGTCTCTAAATTTCTTCTCAGTTTCTCCTTCAGGCAGCCCCACCGATGACAGGATGGTGTGTTGGACGTCTGGTTTGTGGTTATCCCCTGGAGAGAAGTCCCAGCAGGAATACCTCATGGCCCTATCCGCTCAGTACCAGGTGGAACACTACGAGGACTGCTACAACTTACTAGGTTAGTGCAGAACACGGCTGAAAATAAAGTTCATATTTCTTTTGGTTGAGGCATTGCGTGCTTGGACAGCTATTCCCTCTGGGTTTGGATGATGTGCAGCTGAAAGGATTTTTTGCTCACTTTCTGTTTATGATGTGAAACTGTGCCAACAAGGTGTTGTGTTTTCAACGGGGTGAAATTGATTTTAAATTTCTAGGATCAATTGTCGCATATCGTCTTTGTGTTAAGCATATATTTGACTTGCTGAAATGACGGTCATTTCTGAAAACGAGGCTCATGTTTAGCTTTGGGGGAGGGCCGTGGCTTGTTTAAGTCATATCCTCTCCTTTTCACTCTGTTTGTTGTTTATTCACGCTGCAAGCATTCGCGCCAAAATCAGTCAGCATCTTCTCCAGCGAGTTCCTCTTCCACATCGCCGATCGAAGCCAGCAGACATAATTATTAGGGCCCGGTTTCCATAAATGCAGGGATGGAATCGGCTGAGCAGGTGAAGCAACTTGCTTCTGGGTGATTACTGCTGCAATCAGTCTGAAACTCGCCTAACTACAGCCTCGATTAAAAAATACAAATGAAAAAAATCCAGACATCTTGTTTCAGTTATGTAACCTGCAGCTGTGAGAAAGACGTTTCTTCACCAGCGCGCCTGTCTTCTCCCCTTCACAGCTTCGTCCCCTGAGTCCCAGCTGCTGAAGCAGGTAACGCGGGGGCCCTGGGGCCTTCCCGTGGACCCGACGCTCCGCAGAGCCACAGACACCACAGCTGTACAGCTCAGCGAGATGGTTTCCCTGCCGGTGCTGATAAAGCACTCTGTCACCGCCCCGCTCATCACGCAGTAAGTTTCCCTTCTGGAAGAGCGCGTCGAGGAGAGGCTCTCTTTGTGTTAGGCGAGAAGTAATGGCTTATTTCGAAGCAAATTAATGGTTCAGATTAAAGGTATATCATTATGCATGAAAGGACTGGTGTCATGTTGACATCAGTTTTAACTGAATCCAGTCTTATTTAATTTAAGCCAGTTACGTTGTAGTTAAGAGCATAATTGACCCTGCAGGAATGGCAAAGATGCTTGTCGTTCCAGAATAACATAGCTGCATGAATGCAGATTTCTAAAAGTGATGAGAAGGAGGACATATTTCTATAAACTACATATAAACACTAATGTAGTTCACTGTGGTATCAGCCTACTTCATGCTTGGTCGAATTTTCTGTATTCGTATTCTGAAATGCAAATGCTTCTCTCCATGATATGTCAACTCTGTTCCCAGTGTCTCCTTGGTGAATAAGGCTATAGTGGACTACTTCTTTGTGGAGCTGGGGGTGGAAAGACACTTTGAGGCGCTTCGCCACTTCCTGCTGATGGAGGATGGCGAGTTCGCCCAGTCTCTCAGCGATCTGATCTTTGAAAAGGTGACGCTCTTTTGCCTGTAATTATTTCTGTGTCGCAAGATTTTATTTTTTTTTCTCCACCTTTCCTACGGTCAGACTTGAAGGAGCTGTCACTACTGTTAGCCTCTCTGGAGGTGATTTGGGAGCGTAGGTTTGCCATGTTTAAAAATGTGGACTCACAGGTTTAAGGACCGTTTTTGTCCAACATTCTCACCCTGGGAGCACTTTAGGTAATGGTTTTAATTTTCTCCCACTAACTATAATTAAAAGCTGTTAGGCTAGTTTCACAGATTACTATGTAGAAGAAAACAGCATTTAGAGCAGCAGCCTGTAGCTTTTATAAAGAAAATATGCTTTTTACTTTTTTGTTAAATCTGTCACTGTCATAACATGTTCTGTAGTTTGTGCTGTCAGTGCTGTCTGTCTAACCAGGGTTCCTGCAATTCAATTTCACTTTTTTCCAAAAAAAATAACAATAACCAAATAAAATGGATGGATTCCTTCTTTGCTTTTTCTTTTTTTGTTTTCTCTTTTTTTTTCTTGCTGTCTTTCCTTCTTGCCACCCACTGTTTTTGTTTTCCCTTTGTTCCCGGTCTCTTGTTTCTCCACATTTAAAGCCTGGCCTCTGTTGAAATCTCTAGCAGAAACTCGTAGTGAACTTTGGATTTTAAAACAACCCCTGAGAAACACTGTTTCCATCTGGAAAAGTGAAGAATTTCTCCATGAAAAGGGTCTGTCTGATTCCACTGCTGGCTTTTAAGCTTCCTGTCGTGAGATAACAAGCGCAGCCGTCGCTCACACCTCAGGGCTGTTCTACAGGAACATTCATGTACATCTGTCTCCTGAGGCCCATCAGACAGAAGGTGTTGTTTATCCAGCCAAAGCTCTAATTCTGCTGATTGGCACACCTTCAACCACACAGGAAGTGGAGCCTTTAATCAGTTGTGTGTTTGTAAAACAAGAACTTGTTCTAAAAGTATGTTTATCTAAAGATTAGGAATATTTAAGTTGCCAAATGTTTGCTTTGTGTCCTTCCAGATGGCCAGCGGCCAGACTCCGGGCGAGCTGCTGACCCCGCTGGTCCTGAATTCCATCCTCAGTAAGGCCCTGCAGTACAGCCTCCACGGAGACACTCCCTTAGCTCCTAATTTCACCTTCGCCCTGCGCTTCCTGCCCGAAACCTTCCACCCCCACGCCCCGGACTCCCTCAACTGCTTGGAGCTGCGCTACAAGGTGAGCTGCCTTGATGGAGCGGGTACCGCGGCGGCGACCCTGACATGGGCGTGTTCGTCCCGGCGTGAATGTGACAGCCTGTCATGTTTTGACAAACGGCTCAGAGTGTAGAAAACAAGCTTTATCTCTCACCGAAATAGGTGAGCATCATAGAGGAATTAGATTCATGTCATGCTCAGAAACTAATGGTGCACATATGGGCCCCAGCTCTCCTCTCTCATGTTTCCTGAAGCTGCTGACTCCATCTTGTTCCTCCTCCTGCTTATCTTTACCTCTTTCTTCACATGTTCTGCCTCTTTATGTTGCCGTGTTTCTCTCACCCCCTTCACAATCCTCTCACCTACTTTATCAGCGGCTTCATATTCACACCTTTCTCTCCCGTCATCCATCACTCTGCCTTTACCTGTTTTTTTTTTTTTTCCTCAACTCTCAATTCACCTCCTTGTTATTTCCTTCCCCTCTCTCAACCTCTCTTAGCTTTTCTGTCTGACATAGATCTATCTCCTCCAGGTGGACTGGCCGTTGAACATCATCATCACCGACAGCTGCATGAACAAGTACAACCGCTTGTTTTCGTTCCTGCTGCAGCTCAAACACATGGTGTGGAGCCTCAGGGATGTCTGGTTTCACCTCAAGAGGACAGGTGAGGGAAAGGCAGCTGCTGATGCAGCTCTAGTTCAAACTTCATCACGCAGAAAGGAGGGATAAGATCCTGCTTTATACCAGGATCTCCAATGTTTATAGAAAGAAATGTTGAAGTTTTTTGTATGATTTATTTATTCAAAGCAGAGGTCCAAGCCTCTGCTTTGAATAAAAGATAAACAAGGAATGTTGTTTTTCTGTTTTCTTCATAGGGTTTGATTATATTGATCTGCAACACTTTGTGCACAAATCTCAGAAATGGATAAACTAAAAGGAGAGAAACAAAGTCTTAAGATGGAAACGGATGATATTGAAAATATTTTCCCAGAGCTAAAAAAAACGTGACCATATGTCGTACCTGTATTGTAAAAACTATAGTACTAGTCAATTTAATGCTAATTAATTTTTCCAGCTTTTGAAGCTTTTCACATTTTGTCCCATTCCAACCACAAACTCTTGTGATGTTACTAGGATTTTATGACAGAGCGACACAAAATACCAAGGAAAAGGATGCATTCATCCATCAGACTGGATAGAGAACATCTGTGAACATCAATTTCAAGACTTACTACAGATTCTCAACTGGATTTCTAGCATATAAATATGCTGGAAAGTGCTTGCAAGCCAAAAAATATAATTCTTAAAACCTAAGATCACCAAAGATGCTGGGGTTTTTTCCTACGTTCAAAACTATAAACTAATCATGAACTATTTTAATTAAACAAATGATGTGATTTGTGATTGTCCATCCAAAACTTGAATTGGTTTTTGCATGCTTCCCTTATAAAACTGAAGCCATCCAGTTTGCTTATTAATCTGGACTCGATTGAAGAAAACTAAAAAATATTTAGTCTTTTCTCAGCAACAAAAACAGCATATAGGTCACTCTACATTGAAAACACTTAGCCAGTTAGCCAGGTTGTAATACAGCAACTAAAAGCAGATTTGTGTGCACCAAGATGTAACTTAAAGCATAGCCAATGAGTAAAGTCAAAGAGCATTAATAACTTTCCAAGGCACTGAATTTGCGTTTATTGGTCCAAGAGGTTTCCAACATATGATCCTCCTAACCATAGACATAATATAAATATATTATGTCTATGCTCCTAACTATGACTATCAAGTTCCTTCACCCTTGTCAGTTGTTCCCACGCTCATGCAGGGTGTCTGCGCCTCCTTAAAATGTCTTAAATCCATGTAACTAATAAATTAAAACCTTAAAATATCTTAAATACATTAATCACATCTTAAATTTGGTTGTGGCAGGACTAATTTTGTATATTCTATGTTGCTATTTTTTCTCGCATGACTTTTCTGTCAGGCAAAAGTTTGAGTCGCACATCTTTATTGCCTTGTTTGACTTGAGGCTGAGCTGCTAATGTAGCCTCGCTAGCTAGCTAGGTTGTAGAGAGCCATATGCAGTGTGAGAAGCATAAAGCTGCTGCCAAGAACCACAAACAGACCCTGGAAATGTCACAGTTGTGATACTGGTGTTAAGTTTAATTCACAATGGTCTTAAAAAGGTCCTTAAAAGTTGTTAAATTTGAGTCGGTGAAGCCTGCAGAAACCCTGTTGTGTCTTGCAGCACTGGTGAAAGGCGCGGGCCGCTCGGTGCAGTTCCGTCAGCTGCAGCTCTACAGGCACGAGATGCAGCATTTTGTCAAAGTCATTCAGGGTTACATCGCCAACCAGATCCTGCAGGTGTCCTGGACTGAGTTCACGGCGAAGCTGGCCACCGCCGGTGACCTGGACGGCATCCACCGCACACACGCTGACTACCTCAACAGAGCCATCTTTAGGTGACACGTGGAACTGCAAATGTATAATCCACAACATCACAGCACTGCTGGTTGTAATTGTTGTCTCTGCAGAAATGAGGTTATATTTGATATTTGAAGTTTGTTCTAGACGTGCAGAGGCAGTAGTTTAGTTTATCCTGGGATGTTTAATTATTTAATTTTTATTTTATTTAGGCACAGTAAGTTAAGTCCTACTTTTGGTTATCTTGTTTTAGCTCATTTTATTCTCCTCATAACGCACTCATTCACATTCCTGTTGAATGACGAGGCTAACTTGCGAACCCGATGAATGATTTAATCTGCATATGAATAATTCAGGAGAGGTTGTTACTATCACACCGAGGTGTTTCGTGGTTGTGTCTCGCCTTCGAAGGTCATTAAAAAGTTAACTTTATTCTTTCTGTGACCTTTCTCTCCCTTCGCCCTCTCCAGGGGTCTGCTGACGGAGAAAGCAGCTCCGGTCATGAACATCATCCACAGCATTTTCAGCCTGATCCTCAAATTTCGGGCTCAGCTCATCGCGCAACCCTGGGACAGCCAGCAGGGGGAGGCAGTGCACCCGAGCTTCATTGCTATGCAGCAGTCGTACAACACTTTTAAGTATTACTCCCACTTCCTTTTCAAAGGTAAGACCAGAGAACATTGTTTCACCTCTGGCTGAATGTAATTTGGCCTCTGTAGTTACAGTCGAGGCAAGACAGGAAAGATTGAAAAAAAAGTTTTTTACGTTCAGAGAAAAATGACTAGTGGACTTTTACAAATCATAGTAACAGTTTCTGATCTTCCTGATAGATTTTAAACAGCTTTCTAATCAGTTTAGTGTATACCTGAGATTTTATTGTAGCTTAATATGGTTGGTTTCCTTAAGCAAATTTGATGTTAGTAGTTTATCAAAAGGTTGTGCTAAAGTTCCAGTCATCTGACCCAAATTGCTGCACTCGGATGAAATGAAACTGGAGGGAATGATCGGTATTAATCCAGTCTGGAAATTGCTTGTACACCAGAGTCACTGTTCAGAGGAAAGCAGAGTGTAAAGTTATTCTGTGCAGCCTCTAAGAATGTTTGTTGAATTAAATTGAGGATTCTTAAACCTCAGTTCATAGGTTTAAGAAATGAACATCAATTCAATTCAGTTGAATTGAGTCTCTGTGTAGAATTCTGACCCCATGTGTCTTACATATGAACTTGTGTATCCAATTCTCATACTTAGAAATAATTAGTAAACAATGTTTATATTTATCAGTTATACAAGTAGTAAATTCTATTTTATTTTACCTCATGAAACTTGTAATATTTCAGGGGGAAAAAAGGTATCTCTAAATATAATATTCATGCAGATTAGTGTATGTAAGCTTCTGGCTTAAGCTACGAGATTGATGGACTAAAACTTATTTCTCTTTTCTCTCCCCCGCTCCAGTGGTGACTAAACTGGTGAACCGAGGCTATCAGCCCCATTTAGAGGATTTCCTGCTTCGCATCAACTTCAACAACTACTACAAGGACTCTTAAGGTGCTCTCTGGTTTCCTGTTGTACATCGTTTAATTGGCTGAACCCTCCCTGTGGGCCGCTTTGAGAAGATATGTTGGATTTATGATGGTGTTCAAACGTCCTTCAAATCCCACCTCTGCTGTCCTCCATTTAGGAAGCAAACAGTAATGAATGTTGAGCCCTTAATGGTTTCCATGCACTTAAACAATCAAGGCGACATGCGTGAGCTGAAGCTCATGACTGTTGCGATGCATCTCGTGTACATGTGGGCGTTCATCGACGTATATTTAAAGCTAATATAAGTGAAGTGTTCATGTGTGAATACAAAGTTGACATGTTTTCTGAGTCTGTTTTTATGTAAAATTTCTAAAGTAATGTGATTAAAAAAAACAAAAAAAAAAACTCCAAGCAATAACTCTGTTAAGAAATTACATATTTATTAAAGTCTGAATGTTAACATTAATGGTTTTAGAAAACCGGGTTTAATTAAGTGCAAAGCATTTCAGGTAATAAATGTAGCCGTTTATAAAAAAGACAGAGTGAAGAAACACGTTCCTGCTAATATTATGGTAATGTACCTCCTTCACTGTGAGTACCAAGAATTTTTCTAAGGATAAATGACTTGCAAAGCAAAAAAATATATCAAGGCTGTAGCTCTGCAGCAGGTCGCATACAGAAGGAAAGTTTTAGTTTCCGGATGGAATATTAAAAGTTTAAACTAATTTCTTCAAGCCAGTAATTTGCTAAAGAGAAAACACAAACAGTAGCTTTGTCTTTATACACACACAAAAAAAAAAAACCCCTCTTGATGGGAAACGGTAATCACATTAGTTTGCATTACTCGGGACTCTGGAGGAGCGAAAGTTTGCTTTACAACATCAGACACTGCAAATGAAGATCCGGCAACAGAAAAAGGGAGCGCCTGATATTTGAGAAGGTTCAGTTAGTGGCTTGTGGTTTCTGGAGTCTTGAGAAGCAGGCCATTCTTAAAGGAGGCGTCTTCATAGAGTTTCATCTGTAGATGTCAATTTTCTCTACCTTTTCACCTTCCACTGATATTGTGAATTCATTTACACAAACTAGTACCAGATCAGGTATTACCTCCTACTTTTTTTTTTTTTGCAGTCGTACATGTAACTAAATAAATTTCCCCCAACTTCACCAACATCTACATTCCTCAAAGTCAGAATTTTTGTTTTTTTGCAATCCCTGTTGGCTGATTCGCTTTAATTTCTCCTTGCCTTGCATTTGTCTGTGCATCACCTGATAAGAGCTAAACTTCAATAGGCCTTGAGAAAGCTGATATGCACATTTTCCAAAATGAACTTTGTCTTAACTATGTATAGCTCCGGTGGAAAAGATCATGTACGCTCACACTGGACATGAATGTCTGGTTAATTTGGAACCTTTAAGGACGCATTTGGGTGGTTCTTCATCTCAGGGTTGAAGGATTTACAAATTTTATTTGACAAACAAGACTGTGTCTTCAATTTCTTTATACCCCAAAGGGTTAAAACTATACATGGAGGATGAAATATTAACCCTTTTGGATACTTGTATTTGATAATCTTTATTTTGGGAGGAGAAAAAGCACCTGGTCCAGGTATATGCCGCTTCCCACATCAACAAGGTAAATATATATTTGAATTAAGGTTTTATGATTAGGCTGGACAAAAAAAGGCCTGAATGGTTCTAGTTTTAAAATGAACTGATGAAAAAGAACAGCTCAAATGCATCACTTAAGGCCAAAACTTGTTAAATTCATCCGTGAAGTGAGTGTATGCTAACCTTTCACTTTTACGCTAACTGGTATAGTAGGAAAACCAGTCCTAAATCAAATAGTGCCTCTAATCCTCTTACATCGTTGGTAACATAAGCTAAACAAAACCATTTAATGTAACATTCAAGGTCAGGTTCTGTTCTTATCTGTATAAAGTCTCCATCGTTTACAGTTTATCTGCTGAAATAAGATCAAACGGCAAAAAATGTCCAACATTCCCACAGATAACTACGCTTTCAGCTCTTGTGCTTTGAAACATGCGAAGCGGCCGTTTCTGGGTCTTCTTTCATGCATTAATGGAGAAACTTTGAGTGGAGTTTCCTCTTGTATTACTGTTCGGTACTCAGAACAGAGGCTTTAATCTTCTACAAGTGGAGACGGTGTCATTTATTCATGAACCGCAACAGTCCCTGCACACACACGCAGATCAAATGGCAAATAGACACTCTGACAAATCATATTTACACACGACTCAGAGGAATGGAGCGTAGAGTTGTTGTTTTTTTTTTTTTTTGGGAGGGGGTTCTCAATGAGGATGTTGCAGACAGATTATCCTCAGATTTGTTTTTATGCAGGTAGATGGAAACTACTTCGAGCATGACGTTAATATAGCTCACCAGGAATGCTTAAGATGCGTTCAAGTTTGTGGAGAGAGAGCAAAACATTTTCTCTCCTGCCCCATATTTTATGGCTGATTATAATAAACCGCTATAGTCACTGCGAGCAAAAGCAACCAACATTGTCTAAACTTTCTTTTTTTTCCACGCATTTAGCTTCTTTTGCTGTATGAATTGGTGCTTAACCTTAAAAGTGCAATATTTTTTCGTTCAGGAAAGAAAAAAAATGCCAAAAGAGATTAATTACTTGCAGGTTTACAAGTCTTTCCATACACAAACACCCTCACACTATGAGAAGCTGAAACAAATGTAAACCTAAGCTGAAGTGAATAAATCACCACCAGGACCAATCAAGGCGCAGGACCTTAGGACGTGCATGCTGTTTAAAATAGTGCACAAGGAAATTAAGAACTTCAAAGATCCATACTAATGTAAGCATGGAACAGATGATACTGAACACCAAAGAGATGGATTTGACTTTTGTTTCTGGTCAAACGCCATGTCTCCATGTCTTAATCTGGAGATGTGGCTGCACAGGCTGGGAATGAACCCTGCGCTCTTGGGATGGTGTTACAGTACTAGAGTTAGGGGCGGGGAGGTCGTAATGAAGCCTGGTTTTTGTTTTGTTTGTTTTCTGGAGAAAAAGGAATGTTCTAATGACGACTAGGCCTCAGACTCCAGGTCTTCTTGGTTCTCTCCGCTGTTCGAGTCGCCCGTCTCGGGTTCCAGAAGAAGGAACTTGCCGTCGTTGGTCAGAGGCATGTTCTTCATCAGCTCGGCCAGGGCCTCTGGATCCTTTAACGGAATCAGAATCATACAATGTGTCAGTGTAAGTCCACTGACTTACAAAACGCAAGTTTTCACATTTTGTCAGTCAGATGTCAACATATTTTTTTTGTTTGCTTTTATTTTTCGCCTCCTTTATTCTGACATCCATAAATAAAATCCAATGCAACCAGCTCTGGCATTGGAAGTTGTCTAGGTAGGAAGTTTCTTAGTGAACAAACAGTCATGAAGACCAAGGGACACAGGTCGGGCAGAAAGTATGTGGAGACGTTTAAAGCAGGGTTACGGTTAGGTTATAAGACTATATCTCCAACCTTGGAGCATCTCAAATAGCACTGCTTGGTTCATCAGAAACCTGAAAGAGTATGGTGCAGTAGTGGACGGAAATCTGAGTCTGTAGGTGTCCAACACTAGTAGAGACAAATGTTAATGCACGGTTAGAGGTGCTACATGATATTGGCTTAGAGGAGCTGATTACATTTATTTTCATGTCACAACTATGCACTGCAAATGAGTCTGGTTCTGAAAATGTGAAAAAGTTCCAGGGAAATTTTCTTTCACTCTAGTTTACGTTCCAGGTGGTGGTTCCCTCTAGTGGAGACATTTAGTCTTCTCTTTATTCAAATCATCATTCACTTCAAACTAAATTATTTTTAATGCTGAAAATCTAAACATAATGGAGTCATCTCAGTCCTGACATGGATATAAAACTGTCGCCTCCCTTCATGCTTTTACATAAAAAAAATAGAATTAATCAAAAGAATCAAGCATGACATCCTGGATTTCGATTTGCCTTCTGTTTCCCATAATAACACATTTACCTTCTTTGCTTCTGTAATCTCCTTTGCCAAGTTTATGGTGTAACATATCTGTGAATGAAAAGAAGAGAGCAGAACTAATTACACACTTTCAGCATCAGTGAGCATGAGTCTGAACTCGAGCAGAAAAACAAAAACACGTATTTTGGGGGAAGAGAGGAGCCAAACCTTTTCGCCCTCCGTGTTGCTCTCAAAGACAAAGGCGCTGAACGACGGCTCTCCCTCCTCGTTCCCGTCGCTCCAGTCTCTCCCCTCGACCACAAACCCCATCAGCCTCCCGTTCTCCTGATGGGCTGCGAACTGGCACACCTCTTCTAGCTGGAACTGAGGAAATAAAAGGTATTAACGTGGTGCAGACAGCATGACGGGAGCCTTTAATTAAAAGCAATGACCCGATTTTTAGGGCATGCTTACGCTTATTCTTGTTACTTGAGTTTGTGGGTCAATCAACCTGTGAAGGAGAAAAGAAAATGCTTTTCTTTTAGGAAGTTTTTGCCTTTTTTTCCCCACTTTCAGTTGTAACTAGGCCTGTCACGATAGCAAATTTTGCTGAGCGATTAATTGTCTCAAAAAATTATTGCGATAAACGATAATATTGTTTGAAGACCTTTTTACACTGATTTAATGGAAATGACGTAATAATGCATGTGATTTCCTGCCAAAGATAGATACACTTTATTTTCAAAAGAATATTTAACACTGGAGCTGATAAACAAAATAAACAAAACAACCAAAAACAAAATGGATTCTCAGTCTCCATTAACAAAAAATGTACTTGATAAAAACTAAACAACATAAAGCCAAAGTGGTAATAAAAACTGCATTCAACCAAAAGAGGGCAGATTATGAAGTCTGTATATTATGTTGCCCTTCAGTAATAATTAGATTTAAATAGAGAAGATGGGCACATCGACTACCTGATGCAATAGTTCACACTACATGATTTTTTGCTCCTATTTTCCCCCTTACAACAATCTTAAAATGTTGGTCTTTCTAAGATTGTGTGGTGTGTTATGGTAGATCGTCGTTGCCGCTCCGATCTAAATCAGGGTTTTTTCCCATTGGGATCGTTAACGCAGCCTGTCGAATGTGACAGGTAGCCAATCAGAAAGCGAGGATTCTCCTCTGTGTTTTCTGAGGGGAAATTATGTCGGGGAATCCCAAACAGCTGACACGGCGCAACACGAAGTCCAGCGGACGTGGAAACAACATTAATGTTTATTCAACATGCAAAGAATATAGAAATGACAAGGGGAGGAGTTGGAGCGAAATTGCTACCGCAGTTGATAAACCCGGTAACTTTTCAGCTGTTCTTCGTTAACGTGACGTAAACAGGTTATAATGATTTTCATTCAGTCAGGACTTTACGCTGACACTAGCAACATGCATTGCAGGTAGATTGTAGTAAAGCATTGATTGATGCCTGGTTTTAAAATTAGTTAACTGAACTTGTAGCCATTATTTTGTGCCCATTGTTGGAAACCACACGGCAGGAACGAACCCGATCGAACCGTTATACCTAGGATTTCTGTCGGCTAATGTGTGATATGTCAGGTTTTGAAAATCGGCCGACAGTTCTAAGATTGTGTAGTCTGCGCTGGGCTTTACACTAAGGAAATGAGGAAGGGAGGAGTCAGTGGAGAGCACTGGAGTTGAGCCTTTTTTCATTCGATGTCATCAACAGAAAGAGAAAAAGGCCGGAAGAGACGATAATGCCGATAATTGAAATGACGTCGATAGTTTTAATTTATCGTACGTTTATCGCGACAGGCCTAGTTGTAACCATGTTTTTATCTGTCATTTTTAAGAATGATACAAATACTTTGTAGAGGCATCAAGAGAAAAATGGCTTGATAAGTCAAAGTTTTACAAAACTCCGTGTTACAAAAAGAGAAAATATGAATGATGCGGCTTGTGCTACCTTAATGCTGTTCAGCTATATAGTTTTTGTCAAAACCAGACAAAAACTGCATCCACCTAAGCTTTAATGCTAGAAATGTGATTATTAAGGCAAATGTGTCACATGGATGATTATGGTTCACCACTCAGGGAAGAATTATATCGGGGGTGGAAAGAGCGCTTCGGAAAAAGAAAAAAGATCATCAGTTGCTTACGCTCTAGTTTGTACTTTATTTTATGAAATTAAAGAATATTCATGTGCCCAGTATTTTTTTCCCAACATTTTTGCCTGTTTTGATTTTCTGCATTTTGAATGGTTCTTAAAATGAAAAACTGCCTAATTGATTCTTTTTAATAATGTATGTCAAAAACAGAGGATAAAGAGTTTATTTCCTCGCCGGATAAAGGAGCTTGTTTTGTTTGTGTGTGTGTGTGTTTTTTTAATGCATTTATGATGTAACTCTCAAAAACAAACAAAAAGAACAAACAGAAATACCGGAGGCTGCTGCTGGTGACCATGAGGTGGGCCTCGGTGGTCCTGAAGATGTTGTGGATGGCGCGGGCCGCCAGCACCTGCCTCATGGCCTCGTAGATCACCTCCTGGTTGTTTCCGCACCGAACGGCCATGGAGCCCAGGAAGCGCACGGCGAACACCTGCTGCAGGAGGGAGTCTGCAGAGGTAAACATACATCATTTACAACAGTTTAACATTAACAGTGTCTTAATGGGGCATGTGGAACAAGACTAAGGTTACCATCACTCTCTGCTGAACACTCTTCTGTTTCCCCAAAAGGGTTCGTCCGCCTGTAACGATGCAAGCACATGCATCAGCAAAACAAAGAAGCAGTTAACCCCCTGCAAAGGTCATTATGAAGATCTCAATTTCCTGGAAATGATGTAATCAACTCAGTGGGGCCAGTGTTTGGGGAAAATTAGCAGTGCCTCACCCCCTGCCTGCATATGGATAAACAAGCATAATCATGCGATTGTCCTGCCCTCACCTCCCCCCGGCTCTGTTCTGGTCCTGGAACTCAGACGCCGGCAGCATGATGTCGAACTGAATGGGCGTCCCAGGAGCGATCAGGTCCTCTGGTTCTGGAGCGGCCCCTGTTTTCTGGGAATCGCTTCCAGCAGGTTGAGCACCTCCCGGCTTGGCTCTGAAGGGACAGGACAAAGGACGACTGAGCTTCAGGGAATGAACTCACTAAAAGTAAGCTCACTTTTATTTCTCGGACTTCCAGCAAGCACATCTTTGTGTTTATGAAATGTTCAACGAAGCAATGTTAAAAAGGTCTTTTGGCCAATACCGACTTCATCCTGTTCAACAGAAAAACGTCTTATAGGAGAACTATGTCAGTTTGCAACAATTTGGCAATAATAACAACAAGCTGTACTAAGCAGTTCTCTAAATATAGCAGTGTGTTTTAAAGTGTGGTACTGACCTGTCGGGGTTGGGTGAACCTTCTTGTCTCTTCTCAAAGCTGGTGATCGGAGTGACTGCCTGTATGGCGGTTTGGTTCAATCTGATAGCGACGGCCTAAAGAGGAGCAAAGCCTTTCAATGATTAGAATATATCAGGATTAGACTGGAGAGAGCAAAATACAGAAGATAAATGAGACAAAACGGGCTGTGTTGAGAGGCTGAAGCTGTGAGGTTTTATTAAATTAGTTAATTCTAAATTTGTTCTCCATCTGCTGCTTAGCTCACCATGTTTAAGCTCCTCCAAACTGTCTCATTTCTATTTATTGCTCTCAATCTGAACATTTTGCTACCAATTTGTGCTGGAAATTGGGCTGGTGAGATTTGATTCTGAGAAATGCAGGACTACTGTTATTAGTGACACACTGATAGAGTCTAAAATCTGTAATACAGGACCTTACCAAAGTATTCTTTTAGAAACTTTGATGCATTTTACAGATATTATATGTGATGGACTAACACAAAGGAGCACAACTGTAAAGCAGGAAGAAAATTACATGCCGTTATTGAATTTAAAAAAGTGAAAAGTGTAAAATCTCAGCATTGTGCTCTACAAACGGGGATGGTGGGATAATTGCTGCTCTGTTTAACATTTTTAAAATTCAAATTGTGCATTTACCTCTGGGTTATCCGTCAGGTAGATCTGCCTGGAGATGTTGTTCACAGTGCAAATCCACTAAAAAACAAGCACACACACACACACACATTAGACCTCCCTCTAGTTCCGTCACGACTTCCCCTAAAATAACTCGACTGATACCAGCTGTCAGAGACCACTCAGATGTGTCCGAGCAAAAACAATGATGAAAACCACACAAACGACGCCTGACAGCATCTCCATTGTCCCGTGACGGATACCCATAGCAGCACATCTCTCTGTGATGAAGATCAAACAAACAGACGTTTGAGCTGCCTCCTCTTTCACACTGACCTCCTCGTACTCCTTTTTGCTCTCAGCTTGTAGAATCATCGACCTGGGGGGGATGAGGGGCGTGAACAATAACGGAGGCAATTAAAACCAAGTTTGATCGTATTTTTGGCTTGCTTGTAATTGTCAGAAGGGAGGGGCACGCGTACGTCTTTCCTGAAGGGGAGGTTATCTGGAAGCAGTAACGTCTGTCCTCGCACTCCACCGCCATGACGGAGCTGTTGTCCAGGTCCAGCACCATGCCCCCCGCCACGGCCCCTCGAGGCTGGCACATGAGGTTTCCACCCTGGGTGAAGAAGAAGAGTCGATCCCAGGCTGTGGTCACCAGGCCTGTTTTACTGGGAAACGGGAAGAACGACCACAGTATGAGTGTGTATATCAACATTTTATTGTTATTGTGATAACCTATACAAACAGGAGGATCTACAGAATGGCTATAATTACATCATCCATCCATTTCTTTTATTTACATTTCAGCAGTGACTTAATACTGACTAAAACCTTTTGGATTCTGACAAATATGAAGTACGATTTGGACATTTGGAAGTGAGGAAGAATGAAATAATATTTTTTTTAAATCACATATAGAAAATATCTTAATTTGCATTTGCATGAAAACTAACATTAGTGCAAGTTTCCTGCAGTGATTCACCCAGTCTGGTTAATATTTGTTTCGCGAACACAACTAATGATGTGTTTTGTCATTATAAAGAGCCTTATTGGACATGAACGGAGCGTTGAGCAATAAAGCTTCAGCCATGACTAACAGGAAGTCATTAAGATCCGCCACGCAGGATAGTAACACCTGTTTGGCTTTCTAAAACTAAGTTTGAGACACATCTGATGCAAAAGTCATTTGTCCTGATCATTTACCTGTCAGCAATTTCCACATGGAAACTGAAATATTAATCGCAGTGAATGCCTGATAAATTTCAGCAATATAAATTATGATTAGCTCAGTGCTAATATCAGTTCTGATGCACAACTGACTCAGGAATGCTTATAACTTTGTGTAAAGAAATTTTTCGGGGTATTAAACAAATTCTGAATGCTAAAAGGTATTTGCCCCATTAAGATTCTTAAATTGAGTTTTTCCACTTCAGTTTTTTCCTGTGGGCCCTGTGTTCTTGCAGAGCCTACAGATTTCAAATACGTTGTGCTCCTTGAATACTGACTACTTCTTTCTAGTCTCACTTAGAAAAACAACTTAAGCTTACACCAAGCCATACCACTCTGGGCTGTTAATTAATTCAGCTATTTAATATTTTTTACCCTTTTTTTTTATATAGAATTGCAGTATAAGTTTCATGATGTTTTTGATTGAACTTGATTGATTATATATTTTCTAGGCACATATTGCCACTTTGTAGCACAATCAAGTAACTGTTACCTTCAGTTATAAAAATGTTGCATATCTCAAACATGACTTCACAATTTGATGCCAGGAAATTGGCCTCTGTGTCTTTAAGAAACGCCAACTTTTTCCGACACTCGGCCTTAAACACATAATCTCTCCTCCATCATCTCGTTTACAGATGTTCTTAGGAGCTTTACACTGAGAAGTAGTTCGTATGAAGAGCTAAGCAGACGCACAGTTCCATCAGGTGTTTGCTGATTGCTGCTGCCGCTAGTCCGGAGGAACCCCAGGTATAGTTTTGATCAGGGAACACATAACAAAAGGTCATTTTTACATAATACTCTCCCCCTTGTTGCAGAGAACTGAGTGACTTGAATTACTCAGCTTAACTTTTCATTAATACTGTAATTTATTAAATGGATTGTCATCTACATGTTTATGAAATCCATTAATCTATGGATTTCTAAACTACAGGTGTGTGATTCACATGAATTAGTCATCGGTGTTCCTTTTTTCTCCTTCCACGTCCTGTTTGCAAAATAACCAGAAATGCTTAGATAATCTTGGATAAATGCTGAGGTGCGTGGCTCCCGGTGGACTCTGTGACTCAAACACTAAATACTAAGAAACCATTGCAAACGGCGGAGCTCATTTGCCCTCAGTTCCATCAAAGAATTTGAGGTTGCACTTGATGTACAGAGTGACTGGTGTTCTGGGAAACCTTTTTCCTTTGGGGACACAGACATTTATCAGAGTGCTTTGATGTATACGAGGGAGCGACGGGGTTTGACAGCGCTGGCATTTCACTAAATCACAACGCGCGCCACGCCGCGGTTTTATCTCCTCTGGCCGTTAAGGAAGTTTCCCTTCTCATACATCTGCTCTACAATAAGCTGGCAAAGCACGCCGTCACCATATTATCTGACCCACCTCGTCTTCTTTGACACTTATTGTTTCTCTCCTTTATGTTTTCTGCATATTAATGGGGGGGAAAAAGAAAGGCTGCCTTTATAGCCTAGCCAACAGAATACCATCAGTCACTAATAACCAGGAAACATCCCTGGAGCTCAGATAGGGTCAAAATTATGGTAATTAATCTTACAGGGTATCTGCAGGTTTCAGCAAGTCACATTTCTAAGAACACAGAATGCCACCTTGAATTACATTTTTTTGCACATAACGCACCTGGCCTTATATTGGTTGGTTACAGAAATAAGCCTGTGGCAAAAACAAACGTCCTGCCAACTGGAAATACATTTGCACTTACCCATAATAAACAGCTAGCTAAACAGGGTTTACTAGCAGCTAGTTAGCAGTAGCCTCAACCGCCTGCAGCCACAGAGCACAATGAAGATGTTTACGTGCGACTCAAACTTTTTCCTGACAAAAACGTACATTTGAGATTAAATAGTCTTGCCACGCTAAAAATTTAAGACCTGCGGTTAATGTATTCAAGACCAACTTGCATTTTTTATGAGTCTAAGACATTTGAAGACCTTCATTTTAGATACAACCTGTCTTACTTCCTAATGTTGAGGTAGCCAGCCTTCTGGATAAGAGTGCGATTGACGGTTTCAGTTTCCTTATCTGGCATATACACGGTGTCTTCCACAGACAGAAACTCCTTCTGCGCCATGCGCATGGTCTCAGCCTCAGCGTCCAGCTGCTTCTGGATACTGGACAGAAAAATTACACTTTTAAAGGGAAGACATCTCAACTTAATTCTAAATTCAAAAGGTTCACACTCCTGAATTTTTCCACACGGTGTCACATTGCAACTATAAGCTTTCCTGGATTTTTTGGGGGGAGGACTAAAATAGAAGTGTATCGTTGTGAGGAAGTGAGACTGATTTACGTGGTTTTCAAAATGTTTTTCAAATGAAAGTCTGAAAAGTGCGGCAGCCGTTTGCGTACATTACTCTCTTAAAATCTAATAAATACGATACAGGTTTGTGGTTGTGATGTGACGATAAGTGGAAAGATTCAATGATTTTTCAAACATTTGCAAGATATTAAGAGCCAAAGTTGTGCTTCATCAGTTGCACACATTGAATGTTAAAGTTAATTACTTTTGGGCCATGTTGGACACTGAGGAGAGAAAGCTTTCCATCTTCTTTGACACAAGCTCAAGGCCCTTCTTGAAAAAGCTGATCTGTGGACACATAACAGAGTCATAGTTAGCTATTACGAAACATTTCCTGTGTGGGTCTTTATACTCATTTTTTCTTCTTGCCAATAAGACACAGTTGCTAGCTGTAGGACCCTTCATATTTATTAGCACATTCTAGTGCAAAAACCCTTAAATAAATAATCATTTATTGCTCTAGTGCTGTAAAAATTGTGAAATCATCATCAATCACTTTAATTTAAGTAGATTAAATCTGCTATTTGGGGTGGCAGAGAAAACTTCAACATTAATGTTAAAGGTTAAATTTATAGCAAACATTTTAGGTTAATCGGAGAGACAAAGAACTGACTTCCTGCTTCCCAAGTGGGAATGACATAAAAACATGGTATCTCTAGTCTACTCTTCATCTCCAGAACCAAACATGGAGATGCAGCATTCAGTTTCTATGCTCTACTAATTTGGAACAAACTTCCACAAAACTGCTGAAACACTGACTTCCTTTAAATCAAAGCAACAAGCTCACCTGTTTAGAGCTGCTTTTGATTCATAAAAATGTAAATGTAACGTTTAAATGCTTGCTTCGTAATTGGACACTGTATTATGTTTTTCTTGGCACTCGCTGAAATGTGCGATGCAAATAAACTTAGGAACTTAGAAAGCGACAACATTTCTGCCTCCTATTGCGAATACATGCACGATCACCAAAATGTCCTCGGACACAGTTCGAAGGTCAGTACCTGCGCCTGAGTGTACCCCAGCATGGGCTCAAGCATTGCGACTCTCTTGCGGTACTGCAGGGCGTTGAGGGCGCAGTAGTACTGCAGCGAGGCCTGGTGCTGCTTCCTCCTGGTGTAGGCCACCTCCTTCACCATGTCTGTCTTCAGCTGTCCAAACAGAATCGGCCTGAGCATGCAAATGTACCCCTTGCACATGTATAGCTATCGAGATTTGCACTCCTGTACATATTGTATGCAAACACCCGTCACGCTCTTAAAAATGCAAATGAGCGATCTCCCATTTCCTTGTCCATTCAAAACGACACGCTCGCATGTTTAACAGCTGCAACGTCTGCTCTTCAACGTGAAGTGTTACAGTTTTAGAGCACATTTAGCTCTGCAGCAGGTCGCTTTTTGTTCATATCACACCGTTTCAAATGGTCATCGAACACTTGCACTGCATTAACAGCAGCGCTACTGCTCTGGAAGGCTTTTTGCAGCTTGTTAAATCAGCACTCTGCGGTTACTCTACCTTTTCGTTCTCCTTCTTCTTGGGCAGTCGGCTGTACTTGACCATAGCCGCCTCATGCTCTGATCAGCAGGAAAGAGAGAAAGGGAGAAAAGAGGAGTGGGGACATTAGATCTGCAAATAAGGCCTGCAATTTGCTTCTGAAAGCACCAAAAGTTGACGCTTACCGTCAGTGGCAATACCGAATATTTCCTTCAGAGTGCTTATCTCTGCAAAGTTTGAAAGTTTAGTTAAATAATCCAAGATAAATGTGGGAAAACTTTTTTTTTTCTTTTCCCATTTTATATTTGGCCACCTGTGAGGTCTTTCTCTCTGAACTGGATCAGGGGGAACACCATGCTGTCAGCCATCTGGTTGGCCAGCTCGGAGTGGAGCGAGTTTAGCTGGAAAAAAGAAAAAAATTATTACACCTTAAAGCTCAGCAGAAGGACAGGAAGTGAGGCCTCAACAGACATCTTGGAGGATTCCCATTTACTTATTTTTTTTTTTTATTGAAGGTTACATTTTCAAGCTAGGAAAGATCATTTTCAATCACGAAGTGGGTTTCACTGCAGAGAAAAGCCTTCACTCTGTGGAACAGAGGGTTATGTGAAGGATAATAATAAAAAAATCCTTCTGTTTACCCTGAAAAAGGAAAGAGGATCTCACAGATGAGCAAATCCTTCTTTTATTCTCTGCGCTTATCAACAAGCTCCACGCTGACGGCTAACAAGTTTGAAGGATGAAGCTGGTGGATTTGGTTTGACTTGATGGGAGCGGATCGGCTGGATTAGATTCAGAACTGAGCCTCGTTTCCTCGGTGTGGACGATGGAGTAGAAGGTCAACACCTTGTATCTTTGACGATGCGAGTCCTTGGCAGGTTCCTGAACCCCTATGGCTGACGGGGACAAGTCCATCTGTTCTGCCTGCACACACACTCCTGAGTCAGCTACGCATCCATCCATCGACCCGCAGCTCTGCTCCGCTCTGTTCATCCATCCAGCCTGACACACATCACATTCGGCTCCCCGCTTAGCCGCTCAGTTCCGGTCTCACAGGACTGATAATCTGTCCGTCTTTTTATTAAGCTCTTTTTTTTTTTTTCTCCTTCCCTGCAGGATGCTGAGGGGAGCACAGGTGCAAAATCTCCCATAATGAGATAAAGTTGGGATAAAGAGCCCAACTAATAAGTTTGGAGCAGTTGATCATCGCTCAGTGAGTGCATGGATTTACGGAGAACCGCCACAGAATGACACAAAGAAGGACAGGGCCTTACCTCTCCAACGGTTTTTGCAAAGCTCTGTAGTGTAGTTATGACCTCTTCGTCACCTTTCCCGAGGGCAAAATTCTAGACAGAAGGAGAAGTGGTTTGAGTTGTTTAACTCTGAAAACCTACAGTGTAGAGAAGTTGGGCGTTAGTTCCTGTCAGAATACCTCAAATTGAATCTCTAGTTTTTCTCTTTTGAAAACATTTTTCCTGTGTGACTTCGTATTAAATCTACAAAATGAGGAAATTCATGGAGACAAGACAGCTTTCTGTTTTGTTTTGTTATTTTTATGCTAGAATAGGGATAATAGAAACATTTTTCACTTCTCCTTTCACACCCACACTAGATGATAGCCTGGTCACAATACTGGGCTTCTGTCTGGAATATAGAGACGCTGTAAACACCATTTCTACAATATTCTGGACCAGACTTTAATAAGGGCTTACAGGGGCAACAGCCCAGGGTGCCAATTTTTGGGGAGGCCCACAGATTTTTATTCCTTTTATTTATTTTAATGAATGCCTGTTTTGCAAATATTGTACTTTAGATAGGCGTCAAAGGCCCATATCAGGTGAGTTGTATTTATATTTTGGGATTTTTGTGAATATAAACAACTAAAGTGTTTGATTTTTTTCTTTCTTTTTTTTTTTTGCAAAGGGATGTACCAAAAAAAAATCTAGCATCTTCAGTTGGTGTCATCAGTTCCTACCTGGTTTATGCAAATGATGTAAGTTGTATTAGTGAAATAACTTTTCTTTTGTGGATATAGGGCACCAAACAGTTTGCAGCCCAGGGGACCACATCTTTGTAAATTCGGCCCTGGTGACAGGGGAGTTCCACGTTCAGCTACCCAGTGAGAATTTAGCCTGTAACCTTTAACCTTCACAACAGCAATGGGCATCATCCAAACTATCACATAACTGATTTCAATCACGTGTTAAAAAAAACAAACAAATAACAGATACTCTGTTATTCAAAACACAATAAATCATAAAGGGCCTTTTTAAAACAAACTGAACAATTTGCATATTAAACTTGGTTTTGACAAATTCGCATTTCTGAATGAAATATTTTCCTCATCAACTATTTATCATAAATATTTAGGGTTTATTTGAAAAGAGTTTTCAGTTGTTTGTTCAGAAACAAATAACATTGTTTTACATCACAGCTGACATTTAAAGTCACTTCAAACCCAACTTATTCATATTCATATTTACTTGTCCGTGTCTCACTTGCAGCATATTTGAAATCGCAACTCTTCCCTTCTACAGGGGAGTGTCACAGAAATATAACCCAGTTGAAGCCTGAAGAAGAACATTTTCTATTGTCGCCACCTGCTGGTTCCACCCTCACAAGAGTTTCCACGAGACTTTAATGCACCCAATTGGTCCAAAAGAATCCTGTCTTCTGTGAAGCAGCAGCAGGCCCAGTGGTTAAGCGTGTGAGCCTCAGTCTTTCACTCGTCAAAACCAAACCACACCCAGCCCGTCTGTGTGAACACTTTTGTCTTTTTCAAAACCTGTGCTGTCAAAGTCCTGTAGCCTGTCCCCAGTTTTAGAAACTTTTAATTAAACTTAAGTTGTTTGTCCAGCTTTGCCTTGGTCGACTAATTAGCGTTACTTCGTAGATGAACTTTTTGATATTTATGCTTAGGTGTCTGCAAACTTACTTTCTTTTCATAGTCGAGAAGCTGCTTTGAAAGCTGCTCTGTGGCCAGTCCCATTTCACTCTGCAAAGACAGGAGGAGGACGAGGCACTGCTTATTATGAAAGGTTAATTACAAGAGATCAGCATGTAGCTTCCCCTTGTGTATCATAAAGGAATGAACAAAATGAAGAGATAAGGGATGAATCAAAGTTCACATGAGATTTAATTTGAAGACACAAAAGGACGACAGGTTAAAGCAAGTCCGACTGTGGCAGCGAGACGTTATTCTAAGCTGTTGAACTGTAAAGTTAATAATCTATACAGAATATCTGAGCTTGCCGTGTTAGTGTCATCAAAATACATTCCAAACAACATTGAACTTAGTTTTTTAACACGGTGTATGCGCTTTGGTACCTGCGCTCCAAACACCCTCTGCATGGCCTGCAGCAGCTGGTTGGTGTACTCCGTCAGATTCCCTGCATCTTCCTCAAACACACTCAGCAAGGAGCGGGTCTGTGGGACAACACAGAGAACGTCAAGAGGGCCAACGTGGAACAATTCCCTGCATCTCTTTACCACCTGACTCGCAGTAAGGGAGAAGATTAGTTTCAAGATCTGAACTTAAGAAATGTCAGGATATATTTTCAAAAGAAATCCAACCAGTGATCATATGTTGTTTTTGTTTTTTTTATAACTCAACGTAAATCAGATTTACTTTGTAAAAATATACACTAGAAAAACTTGAAAGGTTAAACTTTACAAGAGAAGAAAAATATCTGTGGTTTAAATTTTTATCCAGTACATAAAAAAAATCCAAAAATTGTAGTTTATGGATGGAGAGCGTATGTGAACAGCAATTTTCCAAGTCTTACTGCAGTCCTTCTAACACATGAATGTGCCTTAATCTAATCTAGTCCGTTTGAAAACTGTATATCATCCCCTCAGCATGATGTAACCACCACCGTGTCTTATAATGTGGTCAGTGTGACGTGCACGCAGAACACGACACTTAACGATGAAGTTGCTAATTAGATGTCCTTTGCTGGTCAGAATTGTATTTAGGAATATAAAGGAGAGGGGAAAGTAGAAATGAATACCAGACTTTTTAGATTTCATCCGTAAAAATGTGGGAAAAGTTGGATGATATTAATATGCTTGCAAGTTTAAAGAGGGGATAAGAGACCGAACTGAGGGTATTTCATTAGGTACTGACAAGCTGAGTTAAGGTGAAAACAAAGACATGAAGATTTTACTACAGGCCGTCTATGCAAACTAAGAAAAATCAAGACTGAGCCAAGTCATTGTAGCAAACAGGTGCAGCAAGGAAATGCAGAGAGAGCAGAAAGGCACACGCCCATAAGGGTTAGGTCTGTTTACATTTCTCAGCAGTTGACTTTTGGCACTCAAAGAAAGATAAGACCTCTTACATTAAAAAGAAATTATTAGCAGCATTGTCAGTCTTGGCTTTTAAAAAAAAATATATATTTTAGGCCTAATTCTAGTGAAGGAAACTTCCTGAAAAGGGGGCAAGGGGAATGTACATGTATATGTCTTCTTGCATGAGTTGCACTTAAAAGTAGAACCCATTAGAGATGACAACACTGTTTGAAGCAAGATTGATGCAACAAACGAGAGAAAACAGCCCGGGGAGCAAGTCAAGGGTCTTCAGAGCTGATTTAACTCTTTTGCTATGCACTGAAATCCTGCAAACGTAGCGATATTAGTCAGGGACGCAGCCCTGCTGCAGACTGTGATGGAAACCTTTCCCACACCCTGAGAATCAGGCCAACACTGGCTCTGCTGCAGGCTACAACCCAACTCTACGTATCGCAGAGGAAAAATAAAACTGTACAGAGTAGTATTCACACTGAGCTACATGTTTGAGACAGAAGCCTTAGGATGTACACTATACACATGAAGACAACCCAATGACGAGAGGTAGCGTTGTAAATATAATACACGCCACAAAACGTGTGATATTTACATAGGAGGTTGTGTTCGCGGTAGAGAAATGTTTCTAAAATCACCGGGGGATTACTTTCTAATAACAATGTGTCAACTGGACGCTTTCATCATCGACCAGTGGAAACCGCCTACAGTGGGTCCTGGATACTGGCTAGGCTAAAGTAAAGCTAACCGCTGCGCTCGTAACGCACTAAAAGGGATAACTGTGTCTCCGCACACGAGGAAAAAAACAAAAACACGCAGGCGTACCTGAGGACTGTCTTGCAAGGCGTCCTCAAGGAGCAGTTTGTGATGTACGGCCGGCATCTTGTTAGCTGTACCAGGAGACGAGAATGAGGGGCTGGAAATACTAAGAAGGAGAACTCGGTTTCCCAGATGTCTCAGCGTGACAACGTAAAATTGCGGGGCAGTACTCTGATGGCGTCTCACCGACCCACACAGGTTCACTGGAAATAGACAAATAAAAACTGGCGCACTCAATCTTTGAGAGGATAGTTTTTAGGATTTTGGTGTTATTCTTTGAAGCTTCATATTTATTGTGATTTAAAGTGTAAGCCTCGCTCAGGCCAAGTGTAAGCTAGCTAAATATGAGCTAGCTTAGAAATGAACAAGGAACAAGTGTTAATAGTGCCCCCTTGTGTTACCAACAGGATTTACAGCAGCTTGACATAATACTTAATTTAGGAAGAACGTTTAAATGTTATTTCCCTCAGTAATAAATAAAATCAACCCAGTTATTGTGGCAGATTGATAAAAATGTGAGAGAAGAACACATGGAAACTCTGCAGACAAAGTGTTTAAACACGTTTTGTCAAAATATAGATCTAATCACTTATAATACTGACTTTGCAACCACAAACGTCAATATATTACATTGCTTTTAAGTAAGCCAAGAAGTCCCATCTAAAGTTTGTCACAAGCATAAGAGAGATACTGTAAACATGCGGAAGTTCAAGTCAAATAATGCAACCGATTTTTTAGAAAAGCAACTGGTTTCAACAAAATAAAACAAAAAAATAAAACACAAAAACACTATTAAACTGAAATAAACTAGTATATAAAATATTAAAACAGTAAAACATTTTAAAGTTTCTGTATTAAAAGCCAATGAGTGAATATGTTTTGTGATGATGGTCAAAAACATTGAGAGTTGGAGCCTGTATGGTGTGTGGGTGACCCTCAAAGTCTTTATGAGATAAAAGCCTCAGTTTCATAGAAAAAATATTTGGTGTACAAGTTTAAAAAAAAAAAAAATTTCTGAATTAAAATTTGAATAATCAGCCCTTAAATATTTAATGTCTTATTTTACCTCATGCGGAAGCTTAGAAGCTTTTCACATGAAGCTAGCAAAAAGTTGACCCTTCAGTGCACCTATCTACATTCCACTGATATCTTAATTGTTTGATCTGATGCTCTGCAGAACCCAAAATAAACAGTCCTCCTTGTGTCTGTTTATTGGAAAACATCAAAGACCTACTCTTGGCTTTTGGCTATCAAGTGAGAAAAAGCCCATTAAAGCTTTTTGAAGATCTGAATAACAGTCTAACTGATCAAGGCGGCTCATTGTGCTGCATATGGATAGTCTAAACAAGCAGGTCAAAACGCTCCCAGGCAGAGCAGAACACTTCCTTTCTTCTTCCCAATGGACTTGTGTTACTTTATTGTCCAACTTAGAAGGTGCATTTCCACTCTCACTATATTAACTTGTTAAACTTGAAGGCGCCAATAAGTCTGCTTTTAAATATAGGTGCTCTTTCTCAGTACACCCTGCATAGTAGGGAGAGCCAGCTGAACAAGAAAAAAGGAAAACATGGGGCACATTTTAGGAATGACAATGATGCTGATGCAGTTTTCCTCCTTGGGGATCATGGAGATGGTTGAGATTAAGCTCAATGAGATGCTGAACAAGTAGCCACATGCTAGAAGCAGAGAGGGAGTCGAGGAATCGCAAAGAAAATCTAGCAGAATTTGGGTTAGGTCCCCTCTTACTATTAGCAACTTCAAAAAACAGTTTTATTCCAGACCAGGAGGAATCTGAATGGGTGGGCCATGTTTGATCGGCTGAAAATCAGTGACAAAGATGTATTTCTGAGCAAGTCAAGCTCAAACACAAAGAAATGATTACATTTGTGCAGAACAAACAACACAAAACTATGGTAATAGTATCAGATTATTACTAATAAGGATTATTCTTTGCCTATTTCTCTAATTCTTAAGACAAATTTTAAGCGATTTAAAACTTAATAGCACTGTCATTCTTAATAAACAGGGACATATTTTTGGTTAACCAGGATTTTGAGGGCTCCAGATGTCAAAGACGCCTTTGGAAGTTTAATAAAAGCTCAACAGTTTAATGAAATGTTGCAATAAATCCTGAATGAGGTTGTCATTATCAATTAATGTAAGGATTACCATAGAACGAAACAACAACAAACTGTGTCTGTCCTGCAAGAGCTCCAAAAAGCATGACAAATCAAAATGCCCTGAGAACAGCCGGGGGCCAAGACATGACCCTTGTGTGGCACTTGCGGTTTCCTATGCCGGGTGTTTGTCTGTAGCTGGATTGTTTTTAGACAGAACCCAGAGGAGCCGGCTTTTTGCTGCGAGCCTCGGCCGTAGAGAAACCTCACAAAGGTCCTCTGTTTTCATCACACAAAAAGCAAATTGGGAATTTCACCGTGAGCATCTCTCTCCCACTGGCGGCTGTATTGATGCCCTTTAGTACAGTAAATCTTTTACACCTTCATGTAAAACGGAAGCTCCCCATTGGTTAAAGTCACACTCCACTCTCCGCCTTCTTTACCCTGGTTTCCCGGGCAACCATGTCAGGGTGGAGAAAAAGAGCAAATCATGTGAGGGCAAAGCATCTTTCTCTCCATCTCCCCCCCTCTGTCTCTCTCTTCCTCTCTCTCTCTCTCTCTTACTGTCATTCTCTCCGTCTCAGTGTGCGTACGTATAAAAGCGTCTCGGAGCTTTCACCTCAATCTGAGCTCTCTGTGGCTTTGCGGGGCAGGCGGGCGCAGGACTCAGGCACGCCACCAAAGGGCATCCCTCTGAGCCATTTCTTTGACCTTCCCTCTCTGTTTTCCCCGCCGCCCCCCAGTTCCTTCTCCTCCCTCCGATGTGTCGCGGGTTTCCCCCCTCTCCTCCTCACCCTTCCTCTCACTGAACGTCTTCGCTCTGCCTAGACGGTGGCTGCATCGATGCAAAATGGGTTGTGGCAATTCCTCAGCCACCAGCACCTCAGGAGGGGGTGAGTGTTTTAGGAATCTCTGTGTGGATGTGTCAGTCAGGGGTGTGATGGCTGATTGGTGAGCGAGAGGCTGTCACCGTCTCTGTGGGAAGGAGGAGAAGGTGTTTTGGGGGTAGATGAAGTCTGCCGGGGTAACGCTTACGCTCAGGAGCGCATCTTTGTGGGTGCATGCTGGTTACTTGACTTCATTCATGAAAACATCTTCTGCCCTGTCTAAAAATCTTTCTTGCTCCATATTAATGACAAGAAATTAAAAGAAATTTACAGAATCCTTCTTGCATTTTACAATAATGTTCACATTTAAGAGTTAATACCCTAAAGACGCAGATGCAGAGTCCAGTTTGGCAAAATCCCTAATCTAAGACTCGACTGCATCTCTAAAACATCTTGACTTTCACACAGTTGCAACATCTGGGCATTCCTTTTTAGTTTGTCTGTTTTCTTCCGTCGCCGTCTTGCTTTCCAAGGAAATACTGACATTCACTCATCCTTGTCTCCCCACTTGACGGATACCGAGGGTGTCCTGAACGCAGGCACCTCTGAAATACTAAATCAACTCCTGACTTTGAGTCGTAAAACCTGAACGACACGGTGTGAACGGAGGATATTCTCTTATCAAATAGTTTTTCTAACCCTCACCCATCTTATCTCCCCCTAGCACATCTCACTCACTTGGCTCAGACTGTTTTAAATTACACCTGAGAAAATCTCCAGGGTCACACACGGTGTGTGTGCTGGTACGCACACACACCAGCAATATTGTCTCGGTAATAATTGGTTTGAAGTATCTGCAGAATTACCTCACCAGCACCACTGCCCATTAAAGCAGCGTAATGGGTGTGTTTGTGCTTGTGCAAACGTGCATGTGCTTGCAGGTACCTAATCAGTGCTTGCCAGGCGTGTTGACGTAGCAGCCTGGTCCAAATGTGATCCACGCTGAGGTTCCATGGCCTGTAAACAACATCTAAGTACCTCCCTCTGGGCTGGACCCTGTTTGTCAGTGACAGGCGGACGACTTCGGTCGGCCTCATCCATTTTTTATTGACTTGGTCTCAGAGGTCAGCGATCAGAAGAGTGTCAAGGACGTGTGTGTCATCCTGTCACGCTGACAAATTGGGAATTGAAGCGGCTCTCATTTGTCCACGCCAGCTGACGTCAGGCCTGTGTCTAAGGACAAAATTAAAGCAACTAGCCGGATATTTCTGTCAGACCAATCCAACTCACTTTATACATAGTTATAGATATTGGCTTTATTGTTGTAGATTGTTGCATAATCAAAAAAAAAAAACACCCATACAAAACTTACCTTTTGGTTTGGTTTTGGGCGGTACTGAGGCACTTTGTAAACCCTCAGAGCTCTTTTGATTACATTTTCTTGCTGTTTGTCTCAGTGCAGGCTAATGATGAAATTCGTCCTTCAGTTTTGTTTTCAGCACAGCTGCAGCAATATGTCTGCGCTTCATTTAAAAACCCTCCACGCAGTTCACGAAAATAATAAAACACTGAAGCAGTTTGTGAGGAAGACCAGGGAAGGCTGGAATGGCCAGATTTCATTATCAGCAATCACTTTGAGTCAAGTTGTCATAAGAAAACATTCAAAAGCATCTCACAAATTACAATACCAACAACAAAAAAACATTATTTCTGAAATTTATTTCAAAAAGTGAAGCTCATTCATTTCACACTATTTTCATTCAGTCAAGAATTTCACAAAAGATAACAAAGCAACTTAAAAAATGTCAGTTTTGAAAAAAGTATTTATTTTTATATATTTAAAAATTGCATGTGGAGAGTTGTTTACACTGCTAAACTCTAAGAATAAGTGGAAAAATATTCATAGGCATGGCAGCAAATATACTGCTCAAAAAAATAAAGGGAACACTTTAAGTGTTAAACACCTGTTTAAGTGTTCCCTTTATTTTTTTGAGCAGTGTATATGCTCCTCATAATTGCTGACCAGCTTTTGGGTTGTTTCCACAAGTATTTTTTGCAATTGTTGAATCTCTGGGCCTTCTTGGCATCTCCCTAATCTTTAACCCAGATTATTCAGTCTGAAGATATTGGGTAAAGTCAAATATTACAGGTAACCCTTGTAGTCAATCCTGTGTTTAGTTTCACTTAAATCTGTGTCACCAGATTCACCTTATGAATCTCTCAAATTCTTTAAAGGACTTTGTATCATAATCCTCCAGTGGCTCACAGGTTATCAGGTTGCTTCTGTACTTTTCTCTTCCACATTTTTTTCTTCTACTCACCTTTCCAAAAATAAGCGTGGATACGCCACTTCTTTGGCAATTTTGTTCACTCATAATCATCAAAATTAGGAGAAAATAAACTCTTAAATTACACAACTCTGTGTAACAAATCCTATAATCATTTCAATTTTGAGCTGGATCACTAACGGTACTCCTAGAACTAAAGTAATACTATAGGACCATTTTGTCAAAAGCTTTTGCCTACCATGATGCTTCCTGCTTCTCCTCGTGCCTTTTGTGATGTCATCACCCTTAATACTCACCTGGCAGAATTAGAAGGACTTTTCACATTTTAAACATTTTTAAAATTTGTGAAATTCTGCTGAGGAAAGCCACGCTTCATGACCTACCTGTGTGTTTTTTTTTTTTAATTCTCGGTGTACATTTACCTTCGTCTTTAAAAATTAAAATCAGCACATTGACTTGATATTTATGTGCAACCTAGAAGTAAATATTCCCGTTTTTTGATCATAAAAATCCAAATCCTAACCACTGTTGAGGTCATTGAAGAAGCCGTGAAAATCAAGTTGGACAAGGTCATCATGAATTCAAGCCTGGCCCTCGTCGAGTTCACTCAAATGACCGCACTATATGTCACATTGTTCAACCCAAGCCTTGTGTGCGCAGATGCGCAGCCTCGGATATGAATGAGCTTTTGTCGAGGGCACTGAAAAGGCCTCTTTGTCACGGACTAGAAACCTTTGCAGATCTCAACATAGATCGAAATATTTCCCATGTTTTTCTGCTTCGTTTTCTATGATTTCACATTAGTTTGATGCTTCCGGGATTAGTTTCGCACAAGTACAGATAAAAATTGGTTGAAGGGCAATCCTATGCATGTCTTTCTACACTGTTGGATGGAGCTATGCATACAGTACGAAGGGAAGGGGGTCAAATTATCCTCCAGCTTAACTTCATCGCTGTAGAGCCTGTGCATCAGGAATGAAGAAATGCTAATTGGCTCATCTAGGAGTTAAACAGCCTTGAGCTTTTTACTGGTGTCACTGGAACTGAGGCTTCTTGTGCTGCTCTCCATATACTGTAGGTTCTTTGACAGTGGAGCTGAAAACCAAAAGCAATTTTAAGCTACATAAGCAACATCAGGACTCTAAACTGAATTGAGTAAAAGTTTCAACGGCTTCAAGGCCAAAAACAAAAAAAAAACAAAAAAAAGAATGATCACACTGTTCAGTTCAATGTTCACTTATTAGCAACAAAATCATCAAAAGCCACTTAATGAGACAAATACGTCCAGTTCATATCCAGTCATATAGTTGAATTTGGATCCAATTGGATACAGTTCAGTTGAAATGCAATACTTATGCAATACAGTCATAAAAGGTTAATTATTTAATTGGTAATATTATGAAGACACCTCTAGCAGCGCATCTTTAGCTGTTCTCTGTGCTGACCAGAAGACTGGAAGGAGACGCACGCGGTAAAAAAGAAGCACATAAAACACTGAGTCAGGAGTTCTTTCTAGGGAAAAGAGAAAAAAGAGAGAGAAGATGTGGTTTATAGTTGCAATATCAGTGGCACGCTCCAGGAAAGAAATGCAGCTGAACTAAGAGGCACTATGATAGAATTA
The DNA here is from genome assembly GCF_002775205.1 of Xiphophorus maculatus. Lineage (NCBI taxonomy): Eukaryota > Metazoa > Chordata > Actinopteri > Cyprinodontiformes > Poeciliidae > Xiphophorus > Xiphophorus maculatus. The sequence goes on along the minus strand of NC_036444.1, from coordinate 22,231,890 downwards.
TTTCTACAGAAGAAAAACAAACAAAATGAGCAAATATATTTAATTTAATCAATTTTTTAAAGTTGCTTTCCACTATAAAGAGATGCTAAAAGCACTGAAATACAAGTACTTTTAAAAGGAAAACAAAGTAAGTACAAATGACAGCATTATCTTCTTCACTCGGTCCACTCAGAAAGAAGAGACAGGTAAAACTAAAATACCACCAGAACATATTTTCTATGCAGAAGAAAGAAGAAAGTGCACATATTTAATGTTTGCAAGATTTCTTTCAAATACACTGCGTGGGAGAGAGGCACAGCTAAGCTGAAGGACTGAGCTGGGAGTACTTTCTACATGGAAGAAAAACACAGAGAACACACATTCTTAAAAGAAACAATACATCTGTATGTGGCTCCAACCAAAACAAGTTTTTTTTGTCTGCGTTTTGTCCTGAATCTCATTAGAATGTAATATACTTGTTTCTGTAAAAAATAAAAATAAAATAAGAACAGCTGCTCTGAGCAGAGTTGCTGTGTTTATTTGTGTCTGCTGAAATACTGAGCATAAATGTATTGCACAACAACTCATTACCTCATTACCATTACTAGCAGCCATCTTGAATGCTTTAATAACTGTAGCCTTAAGACGCACCGTCACATTATCTAATCAAAGTCCTAATTCGACAGGACTCGCTTCATTTCGACAGATTTCGCATGAAGCTGTCTTAATGATTGAGGTCGTGATGACTTTTGCTCAGTGACGGCGCATCGTCATCATGCTTGATGTAACTTTTAGAAGATGGCGTATAGTGTGGCAGTAAAGAGCTGGGGATTGTCAACGGAGACATTTGATGATTTTTATTGGTTATTTCTTTATTCATGAGAGTGACAAGGATTTCTACAGATTACTACAATCTAGACACCACCTAGAATAAAAGGCTTGTCCAGCTCTGTGTAGTTAGTGTCTGTATTTCAATGAACCTTCACAACCCAAAGGTTTTCACAGCAGAAATAAAAAGGTTTACATCCACCCTTAATGAAGTGAGTCTACTGCCAGCATCCTATTATTGTCTGTCCTTGATTCAGTGATTCTAAACACAGAAATTAAAAGTTAGTAATAAAACATCCTTCCTCCATTCCTCCATGGGTTAAATCTTGTTCGTTTGTTTTCTGTTCTCAGGGCCAGCAGAAGCCTCCAAAGATGTGTAAGTACACCAGTCATTTTTAAGAATTTGAGAAATTCATAAAGCTTTGCAAGACATAAGTCAAAGCTAAAATGAAGTTTCTGGTAAAATAGTTAAATATAGTTAATAATTAAAATAGTTGCCTTCAAGTTTTTAACATTTTGTCACCTTACAAATGTCAACTTTTAGTGTTTTATTGGATGCTAAATGTTGATACGTGATACATCAACACCAAGAAGTGCAATAATTGTGAAACAGAACATAAATTATGCATGGTTTTCAAAAAGAAGGTTTGTGTTGAAAGAAAGGCATAACTAGTTTCATTCAAAGTCTGATGCAAAATACAGGTGCATTTCAATAAATTAGAATATTACTGAAAAGTTTATTTCAGTAACTCATTTTACAAAGTGAAACATATTATATAGTCTACTTGCAAACCTCTATTTCTATTAATTAGGATGATTTTAGTAGTACTTCTCAGAAAACAGCCTTGGTGGGTCCCAGAAAGCTATTTATCCATCAATTTTCTTGTCAGTGTTAAACTGAGAATCAAACATGTAAGACTCAACCATAAGAATAACCATAGGAATACATGACTGCTACTATTGACCTGGTGAGGATTAAGATTTCGAGTAAAAAATAGATTAATTCACTACAACAGGGATACATTTACAAGCATGTGTGTCTACTTTGTACCCTAAATCAGCATGTATGTTTCCTGGTAGCCATTTGAGCAGCCAGGTTAAGCCCTTGAGAGCTGACTGAAGAGTGTTAACTAATCAGAGCGTCCTAAAACTGAACCCGTCAAAATATCACAAACATATGTAGACCCAGGGGCGCCGTATAGGAAAAGGGAAAAGTTATGACAATTCTAAGGGCTCCTGACCAACAGGGGGCCCTCCACAATTTATCTATTTATTTTGTGTTCATAGAAATGTAAAAAAAAAAATTGGGGCCCTGTCAATTACAAAATTAATCATATTGCATTTTTGCAGATTGTTTTTAGCAGTAAAAATCAAATGTTGCCCCTTCCAGACCAAAAAGCAGAAATCCATATTTACTCTGAGCCCTCCTGGATCTGCATGAAATGGTTCGTTCCTGCTTGGAGCGCTTGACGGTGACGGTGTTCAGCAGCAGTCAGTAGAAAACAAGAACGACTGTGGTTCTTACTATGCTTCTAAGAAAAAATTATAAAATCAGGTTTTCAAAAAAAAAAAAAAAAAAAAAAAAGAAATAGAGAGAGAGAGAGAGAGAGGGAGAGAGAAAAAGGCAAGAGTGTTAATTTATAATCCAGTTTTTCTCCAAGAGACTGTGTGAGATTATCAACCATTTAGCATAGTTAGCTTAGCTACAGACAGCTTGCCTCCATTTTACTAGCATTTAATGAATTAAGAAAAGAAATTACCAACATATTCATATATTGAACTTGTCCCTGTACCTTTTACCACTTAACAACAGGTGAGTCAGTCAGCAGCAGCTCTAACCCACGTCCCTCCTGACTCGTCCTCTGCTAAGTGAAATTAAAGCTGCAGTATGTAACTTTTATAAAAATATTTTTTACATATTTGTTAAAACTGTCATTATGTTGTGACAGTATGGTACAAGAGATAATCTGGTAAAAATCTATTTCCTCTGCTTTCTCAAAGTGCTAGAAACAACCAGAGAGTTTTGTCAATCACCATCTCATGTTGCTGCTCATCCTTCCTCCCCCTCGCTCTGTGCTATCCTGCAGCTAGCATAGCCTGTTGTGAATGCTCAGTCTAGTTAGCATTGCTACCAGTGACAGCAGATAAACATTTTTCCTGTAATGATAAGTTGTTTTTCCATCATTACCACATTTAGCAGTGAGTGAATGAGGTTGATTGACAGCACTAAGACCCTCCTACTGGTTCTGATTGGTTGTTTTGGTCAGAACGTTGCATCATTTTAGCCAGTAATAGCAGTTCAAGGACAAGGTGGAGGAGACTGATTGTTTTCACAGATTATCTGTCTCATAATAAACTGTCAGGACATGGTGACAGCTTTAACAAATATGGAGAAAACATATTTCTTATTAAAGTTCTATACTGCAGCTTGAATAAAATGCAACTACATAGCATTTTTTGAGAAGTCTGGATTGATTCATGTATATTTTGAACGTTGCTTTTGACTGTTGCTTGTGGGGAGAGACATTTCAGTAATATAAGGCTAAAAGAAAAAATGTAAGTAACCTACTTGCATACTGTATGCAGACTGTTGTATGTAAAATTCATTAGCAGTAAATATTGTGCTAGTTATCAGTATTGGACCAAAGAAAGCAAGGCAGTTGCAAGCTTTTAAAATTGTGACACTTTTCATGGGTCAGATAGACTCAAAAAATTGTAACAGCAGCTGCGCGGGGGGTCCCAATTAAATTTTTTGTCATGGGTCCCAAGATTCCTGGTGGCGCCCCTGTGTAGACCACACTCATTTTGTCACATACAGACAAACTCTTTATCTATCTACCACAATGCCCATCAAAAGAATTTCCTAACCCATTTCTCCTTACCTTGATTTCATCCTTTACTTTACCAATCAAGCAGAGTAAACATGCTAGGTCAAGTCTTTAGGGAACCACAGGGTGGAATCCCAGCGGTCTACTTTAGTGCCTACTGAGTTCCTTCCAAGATGAAACAAACAAAACATGCGCACACTCGCATTTTATGCTTAAAAGAAAAGAATCTGCAAACAGAACAGCCTTCAAGCTGAGTATTTTTGCTGTTTTGTCTGCGGCGCAGCTTCATGTGAGCTCTGCGACAACAACATGCTGCAAGCAGCTGATTGTTCAATAACCTCAGCTGAAACGATAATTGCCAATTCCATGTGCTGCATCATCATCAGCTGCTGCCACCGGGGAATGATCCGTATTCCCTGCAGCTCGCCGTAAATGTTCCGCAGCGCAGCTGAAACAAAACACACCCTGGAGTCCAGTGGCTGCTTCTTCTCAGAGCTTCAGATGTTTCTGTGCTGGGCTCTGAACGCTGACCTAACCTGTGATTCTTCTCTCAATCAGGACAGAAGATCCCTTGGCAGACGATGAGAAAAGAAGGTATTCTGTTGACGCTTCTGAGGTTTTCGGTTGCCATGTTGCTTTTTGTAAAACAGTCAGTATTTTGCAAGAACAGTAACCAACATCTGCCAGTAAGGTAGATATTATATTAAAGAAAACGTATTGATATTCCTTGAACTTCCTTTTATTTTGTCTCATTTCAACCAGTTAACTTTGACCAATGCCTTTGTTTTTGCTCATTAAAAGCATGATACTATCACCACTATGTTTCACAGTGGGTGTGTGGTGGGTACAGCGTGTATTTCGGTGTTCAAAATAATGCCAACAACTTGTAGGCAAGAAAGTTTAATTTAAGTTTTCCATGTGAACAGAGCATATTCTTCGACATGTTTGCCATGTCTCCTTCATGGCTTCTTGCGAACTGCAAACAGGACTTCTTCTTCTCCTGACTCTGATGATAGATTCAGGGATTTTGAAGTCAATCTGTTTCACATAACCTCATTTAAATGAACATAGTAGAGATTTAATTCATACTCTCCTTGCTACATTTTTCACTTTAAGTGGACAATCATTTCTTGGTAGGTTTGCCATTATGTTATACATTTTCTACTTCCATATGACGGATTGAACAGAGCTCTGTAAAATGTTTAAAGCTCACAAAAAGGTTTTGTAACCCAACTGTGCTTTGAACGGCTCAATGACACCTTCTCTGACTATAAAATAAGCTGAAGACAAAAGTGTGTAATATTCTCAGGATTGTTGAAATGTAACATTTTTCTTCTTTTTTTTCCAGTCTTTTGATTCTAAAACCAAATCTGAAAAAGGTCAAGAGAGAATTTTGCAAGGGACTGAAATTTCTTAAGAGTTGAAACTCAAAGAAAATAAATTCTACGAACATATTATTATTAGCCAAATTTAATCTTATTGTTTCTACTCAAAATCTAACTGACAAATTATGTTACACTAACATAATTTCTTCTCCTGTCCTCTCAGGAATTATGGCGGTGTGTATGTGGGTCTGCCTGCGGACCTGACCACAGTAGCTGCTAGTCAGTCTAAATCCACACGGAAAGGTGAACATCTGCTGCAGACGTTCTAATTTTAAACAACTTTGACATTGAAGTGTATTTTTGAGGCACATCTGAACACGGATGCTTGATAATCTCCATCAGATGAGCTGCAGCAACATGCAAAGCAGCCACTCACCTCATTGTCAGGGTCCAAAATTGGATCCGTTAAAAGAAAAATATGCCAACCTTGAAAATGTTCATGCTATTTATTAGCTCTGTTTGCAAAGTGGACAGTGAAATTGATTCAATTCAAGAAGCAGCAATGTACTGGTAAATCATAATGCAGGATTTAATGCGGGTATTTTTCTTCTTTAATTTACGTTTTTTGTGCCATTTTACTTGTCCTTGCTGAAGTTTAATAAAACCGATTGTAATTTGAAACGTATCATTTCCTATTATAACTGATCTTTATCAGTTTTGACAAAGAGATGCAGAAAGACCAAAGATGGTAAAAGATTCAAAATGTCAATGTCCCTACAAATAACTTGTTGCTGTGTATTTTCTTCTTCTTACAGACTAGCAGCTACAGAATGGAGTTCAAAACAGGTACCTGAAAAAACAATAATGCAGCTTATTTGGCTGTTTCTTTTTTTTTCTCCAAAATGACCCAGAACCAAAAATGTTCATTACCTCAACATTTTCTCTGTTTAAATATTTCTAATGGGACCACTGACAATATTTATACCAGATGTTCACCATATAAAACCCCCAACAAAAAACAACAACTATGGAAACAATCTGGTTATGGATTTATTGGAATGATCACTGAATAAACTTACAGAAATGCATTTCCTGGTAAGGACAAGTTCAAGAAGTGGCCATTTAAATTAAGATTAGAAATGCATATGCTAAAGAAAAATATGTATTTTGTTATAATTACTTCAATGTTTGAATAATACGTTTACATAAAATGATGTTAAGTTGTAAGAGTAATTAATAAGAATGTATATTCATTATCTGAAATTTATTTTATGAAACCACTTCCTGGCCATGTGTTGCAGTACAGCTTGAATTTGTTTTGTAGCTCGGCCTTACCCATAATTCAGTGGGCGGGGCAACAACATGAAGGGTCTGAAGGGACTTGTTGTGCCGGTTAACCAATCAGATATCACCATGTCTGATGAGCCACAGTGACAAGTGAAACAATTAAATAATGCTAGAACAATTATTTGTCATTTCATGTGACTAACTGAAGTCTTAATCACAGATTTAAATATTTAGTTATTTATTCAATTAATTATCTACCAGGTATTGTATTTAATGTAATCATGACAATTTAATCACATATATAAAAAGTTATTTGGCAACACTTTATTGACAGACTGACATGACACTGTCATAAACATGACATAACACCTGTTCTGAACATGAAGGAGTCCTTATGAATGTCTATGACTGTTGTCATGAAGTGTCATTCGGAAAATTATGACACTTTAATGAGTTGAATTAAAAGTGCCAACTTTGCATTAAAAGTGTCATTATTTACCAAATATTTCAAAGTTGGCAATTTTAAAGGACTTTCGATGCAACTTTGCATTAAAAGTGTCGGTATTTACTGAATGAGTCTTCATGACAACAGTCAGACATTCATAAAGACTCCTTCATGTTCATGACACGTCATGTTTATCACAGTGTCACGTCAGTCTTATGCACACCCCGTCAAATAACGTGTTACTAAATTATTTCAATGGATTGTGTTCATTTTTGCTCTAAATAAAAAAAAAAAAACTAACTCAAAAACTGTTGACTTTTAAATTGTTTGGTCTCAACAGGACCCTACAGTTGAGTCACCCAGAGACTGTCACGTTACAAGCAGAGAGCATCTCGCCGCTCTGATTCTGGTAGAAAATTGACTAAATAAGGACTTTCAGAGTCACACTGAGCAAAAGACAGGAACTAGCAGAGCGGCAGAAGATGGAGTGATGTTTTGATGTGTATGGCATCAGTCACCGCCCTTTATCCTTGAGAACAAAAGACGAAGAAAGAGGAATCCCAGACAGGCGCCCCACGCTACGAGTAGCAGCTGAAGGTGGTATCAATGGACCCCCCCCCGACCCCTCTCTCCCTCTCAGGAAATGATGGAGGATACAGCCAACTTCACAACTGAATGAGTGGGAATCACACAATCTCCCCAAACTCCCTTGGCAATAATATTTTCTGCTAATAATATCACTATAGTGCATAAATGTTTAATTGCAAGTAGACTGAACGTGTCACTGGTGATGAAAATAGAATTTATTGCAATCAAGGACCTGCTGTTGCATCAGGAAAGAGAGATATTATTCTCAATAATCACTCTGAGAGCTGAAATGAAGCTTGTTTTACACGATGTTCCGGATGTGGTCACCTGACCCATTCCAGGCGTATTTGTCGTGCTTATTCTCCCTTCAGCATTTTTTCTTTTTTGCTCAAAAAAAAGCTCAGAATATAGTACCTTTAAAGCCACAAATGGGAAATTTTCTTAAGGTTTTCATAAGCTGAACTGTCAACTTCTTTTCTCACATCACAGCATAAATGTAGATTTGCAAAAACAGCTTAATCTTGGAAGAGATTGAAAGGAAGCAGCGTAAAAAGAAACATAGAAATGGTGAATCGGTCTTCAATCCTCCCCACATGCTATATAGCTGAACTCCATGTTGTTTGTGTCAGTGTGTAATCTTTGAAAGAAAATGTGTGTTGAATTGTGCAATTTTCTGTCTGTCAACAAACACCACAAGAGAAGATGAAAATTAAGTTTTCATTGAAGTACAGCTTATATTGTGATATTTACTGTGCCTTGCGGAGACGTTCCCACCCCTTACACTTCTCCACATTTTGTCACGTAGCCACAAACACCAGTGGATTTTATTGAGATTTTCTATGATTATCCCACACAAAGTGGTGCACTGTTACGAAAAAAAAAATCATGCATGCTTTTCAAGTTCTTTTATAGATTAAAACTTGAAAATTATGTTGATCCATCACATAAAATCCTAATAAAACACAGCAAATTTTGTGGTTACATCATGAGAAAATGTGGGAACGTTCAAGAGACAGGGATACTTTATCAAAGTTTTTAAAACTCTTTGTACCCTTTATATTTGCAAATTATTGACTACTGAATCAAGTCATGTTTCGTTCTGTTAAGCAGCATGTCGAAAATGTGCAAAAATGTTTGATCAGTACGGGGGTTAAAAAAAAAAAAGAATCTGGAAATGAACTCAAGAAGAATCTAAAGAAAATCTATTTGGACTTGCTAACAGCACAAATGAGTAAAGATTTCCAATGAAGAAAGATGGAAATCCATCTAGTTTGGACTTTTGTGACGTACTTACAGTCTGTACAGGTTCTTTGTACTCTGCTCTTTGCCTAATGGGATTTTCTCCAACACCTCTGCAAACCCTGAACAAGGATAAGAGAACATTGAAAAGGAATAAACTGAAGGAATTTGTAATGCTTCTCTGTGGCTTTAGGAGAATATCCCTAGCTGAATATCAAGTCAAGAATTAATTTTTTGCAGACATCTTGTAGCTTTTGAAATAACCAAAAGCTACAAATAAATGCATTTGCTTTTACTGCCAAGGTCAACATAATAATTTTACACTCAAGCAGTTAAAGGCATTAACTCCTTAAAATGACAGACCAGTTAATAAATACTGATATATTTTCTGTTTTGATCCTTAAGTCCATACTAGAAAATAGTTATGAACAAAGTAGCACTGGTAAATTATTTACTTTGTTTTAGTTTAACATAATCAATCACAATATAAATTTAATAAGAATAGGAAACTTAATGTATTTAAAGGGGGAAAAAAAATCAAGCTGGAAAATATTTACATCATTAATTAACCAAAAACTATAAATTACATTTACTACCAATTCTATTTCCTTAAAATGAACTAAAGAAAAATACAACAAGCAACTTATCAGTGCAACGGTTACATATTGTTATTAAATTTTAAGAATCTAAGATAGATGTTCTCTTTATAAATAATAATTTCATGGCATAATTTAAGATTATAACCTCACTGTGAGATATTGTACATAAGTGTCAAGGAAGGTAGTATTTAGAATCAATCGGCAGACATTTTGAGTTTCTTCTCAAAATGTCAACATGTGGATTGGTGTCGATTTTTAGTCTGTTTTATTAACAAGAACAAGTAAAACATTCTAGTCTCTCACATAAATCTTGGTTGGTTTTGAGCAGGCCTGAAACCTCATTAGTCTGAACCATTTGATAGTGGGTTAAAAAACAAAAAAACACACAGTGCAGCTTAAATGGTTCCTTTAGAGCAGCGGTGTCAAACTCATTTTCGTTTTGGGCCAAATCAAGAATCATGAATGCTCTTAAAGGGCCGGTTGTGCCAGAATGCATTGATAAAACCTGATCACAAACTGTTAAAATACCAATGAATTCTTAAAATAATTCTTAAATAATATTATTGAACATCTTTTCAGTCCCTCCAGGATTTTGTGATACTTTTTGTGATATTTTTTTCAATAAAAATCTAATTATTTGTGGCACTAATTTGGAAATATTTGTGATATTTGCTCTTATTTATGATGGTAAACGGAACTTTTTTATACAGATCATGGACTATAATTTGACATCAGATAGGGCTGAGGCAGTTGTTTAGTACAAGTAAGAAAGTTTTTGATAATTTTTTAGAAAAATCTGGAATAAACTCCCTGTCATGTATCAACGCAAAAAAAGTGCAGGAATTTGTTGATTTTGAGAGAATTTCCACAATAATTCGCCAGAAACTGGAGAGACTGACTGGTGTAATTTGGCAGTAAACAGATAAAAACTGCACTGATTTGATTGAAAACAATATTTAAGCACACGTAGTGTCTAGGCTAGAATCTAGAGGGCAACATAAAAAGCTATGGCGGGCCAGATTTGGCCCACGGGCCGCGAGTTTGACACATGTGCTTTAGAGAAATATAAAATACTATAAAAAACAAAAAAATACTTAATTTGCTTGTATCCAAAGATGCATCTGATCCCATCGTAATCTTAGAGAAACAGGAAGTGCTGCGTAGTAATGGATGTAAAGTAGTGTTGCTACACACGCATGTAGGTGGCGGTATTCACCTGAAACTCGCTTGCCAGCCGCCATAATAAAGAAGAATCCATACCAGTAGGTGGCGGTAATGCACACCATTAAGTTGCTTGCCAACCGCCATTAAAAACAAAAAGAAGAAGAAGAAGAAGCAGCGCTACGTTGGCCAATCTCACACGCCTCTCCTGAATTTCAACAACGCCACCTTGGAAATTGCGCCCAAGGAAATAGATCGCCAGTAAAGTACTTAAGGTTCGTAACCAATGAGAACAAGACTTTATTCCACCGGGAAAAAAATAGTTACATTTTATTGTTCCACGTTTTAAAAAGACAATTCAAATTTAAAGAACCACAATGGGAAGGTAAGTGCACAGTACTGAGGCCTACCAGCAGGAAACAAAAGAAACAAAGCAGCAGGGCCTCCAAGCGAGCTGCAGCAGCTTTATGTCTGAAATGAAGTTACAGATTAACAAGTGATTTTAGAAAATAATAGAAGGCAGAGGAAGCCATTGTCACCTAGCAGAGCTGGATGACTCCACCCCGACCAGAGAGCCCCTTCCGGCCCAACAGCAGGAAGATCCATTTAACAGTTCTTTCTATATATAAAGAGTTGTCATTTTTGTACTATTGAACTGCATAGGTGCAATAAAAAAATACATACCCGTTTTATGTTGCCAAGCTAAACTGGGGAGGGTAAATTACAGCCACACCCCAGTACCAAGCAGGAGACTTCAGGCAGTTTCTAAATTTAAACAGTTTGAATTAACCAACTGAAATTGCAGATCTTAGACAGGAGGAGAAACATTACTTACTGATGTTAGCGTTTTGACCACTGCAAGCTAACCAAGCGACCTTCCTACTGAAGTGCGACCAAATAAAAAAAACCAAATGCAGGCATAAAGAAAACGGGTGAGATAGTCTCCCTTTATGCTCCACACCCATCATGAGGTAATTAATTAGATGACAGGTATCCTCATTCCTGGGGAAGGCTTCATCCTGCTACAAAAGAAAACATTTATCATAAATTTACCTCTTAACAGAATGAAAATTCAAATTAACTAATGATTCAGAAGAGCTTACTTCTCAATCACTGGCTTGGATGTAAATTGTAACATAATGCTATCACTAGCAAACACAAGACAGTATATGAAGTCAAAAAAGCGACGTTAAACTAAAGCATCATGAAAAGCAATAAAACAAGATGCAATAAATCATGGAAATGTTAATGGGACAAATGGTGAATAAGTAAAAAGTAAAGCAGTTTCTGACACTCACTGTAATTTAGGAGGGAGCAAGAAATAAAAGTGGATTAAAATATGGTACCCCAACATTTTAGTTACTTTTTTTTTGTAGTAAATCAGCTTTTGGTATCACACCACCAACAAGTAAAAAGCCTTGTTGTTCAGCTCTCTTGTTTTGGAACTAAGTTGTTTTCCCCAGATAAATGGTCACACTCCCGTTAAGGATATTTAATGTTTTCTGTAAACAAACAGTTGCTTGTCCAGTCGGGTGGCCAATCAGGACGAAGGAGGGGAATATCTGATGCAGGCAGGAAATAAGAATTAGACACTGCTGCTTTTTTTTTAAAATCAATTACACTGCTGCAAAACTGCATAAAATCTTAGGTTTCATGAACTAGTTTCACACAAATTATAACAAATAAATGTGCAGACTGTGTAGGAGAAATGGATAATATCATAAGCATTTCTCTGTTTAGCCCTTTTGTATTCCATTCCCTCTTCAGCTGGCCTCCCCCTGTACCGACCAGAGGCCAGGCTGTGGCGTTTCCAGCATGTTGTGCTGCCTGTCTGTCCCTCTTTTATCAGTCTCACGATGCCCTTTACAGTTGCTCCTCCTGTATGTGATGAATTTCACTTCCTTTGCCCTATCTGTTTAGTTACCAGGCTGCAGGGTGTAGAACATGGAAGACTGAAATGGTCTGATGTAATTTACTGTAGAAATCCCATCCAGATGCTGCGGTACAGCATGCTGCGTTAATGTAAGAGGCGTAGGCGTAGCTGAGAGGTAGCATGTTGATAAGGTGTAATGTAGGACTGATGCTAATGATGGGCTCAGATGCTTTCTTTTGGGCAGATCCTTTTTTTCCACAATGTAGCTTACAAACCATCTGGATTTGGTAACAGTGGTGAGAAAAGCCATGAAATATATTATATTTTTTCAGCGTTTTTTCAGTCATTTACAGTGCTACCAGCACACAGTCTTTCAAATTTCCCAGCGTCACATTAAGGTAGGAGCAGGTGTTAAATTTACTGATGGAAAGGGAATGGCAGACAGGACTAGGACAGATTTAACTGTTTCTTTTGAAAAAACAGATTTATCTTTAGAGACCAAAATTTTCCTTTTATTTTGATGCACTGACCAGACGCACCACAGATGCCAGATTTAACCTTTCACACACATTTACCTGTTCCTACAAGTATGTTGAAATTGCCCCTGCTAGACGGTTAGTCAAAAGCCTTTTACTCCAGGCCAACAATATATTCGAGTCTCGCACGAATATATTTTATGTGTTTGAGGTGCTATGATTGAAATCTGTTAACCTGGATGTCTGTCTGTACATTCAAGGGTCATTTAATTACAAATGATTAATTACACTTTAAATAATGATTCATTTGTTAAATTTTGAAAGTGAGACTTTTTATTCCTCAGAATGATTGCATTTCTGAAGCCTTAGAGGAGGAACACAAGTCTGGAAATAGTTTTAAATGTCGTACACCTTTGATTTAAAGATTGAGTTGGCAAAAAAATATTCAAAGTGTGTATTTTTTTTGTTCTTGTTAACAAAATGCCCTAAATGCTCCCCTGGTTGCCTAATCAGCTTGTGATGTTGTTTTTGTCCTTAGAGTTTTCATGGTACCATAATTTCTGGACTACAAGTGTTAAATAGTCTGGGATTTATGGCAGTTGGAAATAATGTGATTGACAGTAAACATAGTCTTATTTTTTAGCATTATTAACTGATAACATATTTTAGTTGTGGTAAGCATAACTAAAATATGTTAAATATTTACTAAAATATCTCTTCAATTCTTTTTAAATATTTTGAAGAAGAATTCCTCCATCAGATTAATTTTTCTTCAGATGAACTTACAAAAATTGTGCAGTTTTACAGTGACTGCTCGATTTTTGTCCAAATCTATCATTTTGAGACATTTTTTTTTATGTCAGACACCTCAGCTCTAAACCATTTTGGGCTGAAATCTATTTTGATTTTACAGAAAATGATGGTACCACACTCGCTTAAGTCATTTACACGTCAACAGTCGCTCTTTCAAACTCTGAGTTCAAATTAAAATTCAAGCACCTCCTCTCTCCCTGCTTCACACCTGTGCAAAAAGCTGTCCAAATCGCTGACAAAAATAAACTAACTGTGAAGGTAGGAAAAGATACAGTGGGGAAAACGAGATGAACACATCACCAATTTTTTGAATAAGTCTATTTTTAAAGGTGCTACTGATGTGAAATTCTCAGGAGACGTTGATGACAACCCATCCAGTCCAGATGTGCAAAGAAAACACCGCTGTCCATAAATTACGTGCAATAAAATTTAATGGGGGGAAAAGTATTGCACACATAACAAAGGGAGGTGCTTGGAGGAATGGAAAGCCATGACATCAGCTTAAATCTATCAGTAATTGGAAAGCAACGCTGCTACTTAATGCAAATTAATACCGGCTGGTTCAGTCCCAACTGACGGCCCATAAAAAGGTTTCTCATTAGCAAAGTGTCGCACAACGAACATCTCAAGAACGTCTAAGCCTTATTGTTGCATAAAGTGCTGATTGTCATTTGATATTGTAGAGGTAAAGGTAAAGGTAATTTTATTTATATAGCACATTTTCAGCAACAAGGCAATACAAAGTGCTTGTATCGTCTCTGCAGGACCCAACTGCAGAGACGATACAGCTTTTAATTTAAAAATGATTTGTGGATATCTGCGGTTGGATTTCTTTGCATGTGGGGACAGAAATGGTCCCTATTGACATTTGGACATCTTTCATGTCATTTGCGCACTTGGAAGGACATTTTATGAAAGCAAATTGATGTGATTCTCGTATTTGTCTATATTAATAATTTCTAAAAACCCAAAAGTATTCCTGAAAAATTTGGATTTATTGATATTTTCAGTGAACCGAGAAGCTTGCATCTGCAATGACATTTTCTAATTCACACCCCCCTCAATGATCAGTGGAAAATTAATTATTGACACTACAGCAAAAAACTTTCTTGTAATTGATGAGCAGCTTTTTGAATGTTTTTTTTGGGGGACTTTAAGACTTTAGTCTAAGACTTTAGACTGAAGTCTAAAGTCTTTAGTCTTTAGTGATGAGCTCTCAGTCTTTGAGGTTGGAAGCCCTCCCTGCCATGACCCTAATTTGCAGCTCCCTCACGATCAGATAGAAATCGGGACTGTTGTATTTCGATGTGCTACAGCTTCTTTATCCCAGAAGGGTTAAAAAAAATTTATTTTGTAAACCATGCATGTAAAAAATCTTATTGAAATACTCCTACTGAACCAAATAGTCTACACTCAATTAGATGGAAAAAAAAATTAAAATAAATCTCTTGCTTTCCAAATTAGATTTTTTTATTTTAAATGGGTAGTGCAAATGTTTCCTTTCTGAAAAGTCATCATTATAAGGAGAACAGAATGTGCTTAGATGGGAACCAATTTCCATGAGCCACTATGTTACTTTTCAGCAAATTTGATCAGATGCCCTATTTATAAAAACTAGTTATTGGTCATTTAAGTAAAGTACACATTAATAATGAATAATGCACAGTTTGAAAATTGACCTTCAACCACTGCAATATTAATAACTACTCTTAAATTATTTATGGTACAATACTCATTAGCTAGTTTATGTGAGCAGATGCGAGGCTGAACTACTGTTTCATATTGCTTAGTTGTTGTATCAATATTTAGCCATTATTAATGCCCCTTTTAAACTTAATATTTTATTTTGAAGTGTGGTCTTTTACTTTATTAATGATATGAATGCCTAAATAATTAAAAGCTATTGAAAAGCATTGATAAAAAAAAGACCAATTTATTCTACTGAAATTGTCTGCATCACTACAACTTAAAAAAAAAGATTCCATTGGAATTGTTGATGATAAATCTTAACCACAGGAATACACTTTTCCAACCGAACAGACAAGCAGAGGAGAACGACACATTACAAAGCCATCAGTAGTTAAACTATTATTCAGAGGTTCCATTTTTTTCCTCTCCAAGTCTTTAAGTAGTTGGGTTAGCCAGGCTCTTCTCGAGCCAAGAGCACTCCTGCAGATGGTCGAGCAATAATTTTACAGCCTGGATTGTACCAGTTCCACAAAAGCTAGTCATGAATCAGTCACAGCTCGCTGGGATGACCCAGCTCCCTCTGGGGCCTTACAGAGAAAGAGGAAGAGAAAAGGAACAGGGATTATGGTGTCAAATCCAGCAGAGAGCTCAAGAGGATGAGAAGACGGACAGGTCCAGAGTCTGCAGCCGTTAGCACATATAGCGTAATTGTTTGAAGGGCATTCTCTGCATAATCTCTTTGTATGGTGTGAAATAATAATCGTTAGTTTTTTAATCAAAACACCAAAAAAAAAAAAACCGTTTCTCATTTATTTTAAACACCCAAAAAAAATGCATGTAAATGCACTCCCTGAAAAACGACTATTCATTACTTAAGAAGTGGTATTTACCATTAGGATTTGTGTCTAATATTGTGTCAGATGTAACTAAGTGCTTATTCTGCAATTAGTCCTTGGTCAGTGTTCATCGTTAGCTCCTCTCTAAACTAACGTTGCTCTCCTAATTACAAAGTATAATTACCGTGTAAACACCGCTGCTCCAAGCTAACCGAGAAAAATAGACAAGTCAAAATCTTAGATTCATATTCCAAATATATGTGAAATCTATTCTACATAATTATTTTTTGCATTTCACACATGGTAAATGTACTATAACTCCAGCTTTATCACCCAAACCAGTAACACATGTAATAGTAACTGGCTGTTCGCCGAGATGTGAACTTAAGTCATTTAACACAATGGTTACAGTCCCTTTCAGTTGATTGATTTATTGATCGATGTGTTCGTACTCACCATTCAGTGAATGAAGTAAAATAATGAATTTGAATTAAAACCACCATGGAAGCAGAGCTTTTTTAAAACCCCGATTTGATCATCTTCGCCTCACTTCTTGCTTAAATATATATAAAGAGAGATAAATTGCATAAAGCTAAACGCTAAAATCAAACATAAAGTTACACAGATTGTGTTATAGAACTGGCACACACTGATATTTAATTTGTCTTGACAACAACATGGACAAATTGACATTTTATTAGTTATGGTATTAAAAAAAAACATTGCAAACGATTAAACTTCAATTCCTGCATATATGAACATATTAAAATGCGACCAGCTGCTGTTAGATTGTGCCTGTTTTCTCTGAATTTAACCTAAAAATGAACACATTCTATGTTAATCACTGATGTTTATGTATTTTAAAACGCCTACGAGCAATTATTGACAAGGAAAAAACATAAGATTGATTAAGTACAGCCGTTCATGATGAAAGACCGTCAAATTATTTAATGCGCGCATTTGTGGGTATTGATTGTGGTCTTTGCTGAAACATATCTACCTTCTAGTACCGCTAGTATCCGACTCGTGGGATTGAACTCGTTCCTCTGAGTTGCCGCAGACAAACAGCCTGACGAAATGAAATGAGGATTGCCGAATAGAGAGAACATTTGTCATTATTGAACCAAAAACCTTTGTGCAGTCCTTGTACAGAGCGATCAATCGCACCTCCATCTTTGCAATTGGCTGTGTCGGTTGTGGATTGAGGGAAAGGGGAAGTCGGGTCAGCTTTTCATTGCACAGAAACTGGAAGTGTGCTGCAAGAAATCACTTGAGGTTTTCATACTCAGTGCAGTGTAACAAAAGTTTACTGTTAGATCAGGTTTATTTCACATTCCCTTTGTATGCATGGAGTCGTAAGTCAGCAACAAATATGTCATCTGAAGGTAAATAAGGTATCTTTACTTTCGGTGTCATTTTCACAAGCAACAAAAATCTCATCCACATCTAACAATGGCGAATTTTTTTGTTGATGAAAACCAGCACTAGCTCCACTGGCAGATTATTTTACTTATAAAACGGTAAATATGTTTTAGGAGTCAAATGCTACTTTTTAAATCGATATTGACTTAAAACGAGCCCTTATATCTTGCTGAAAAGTCATTTAAGTTAGTTTAATCTTAATTCAAGTGTACTAAGATGTTTGCACTAGAAACTGGACCAAAAAAGATTAAGATTTTGTATTTCAGCATTGTTCTCTGATGTTCTTTAACAGACCTGAACAGAACAGCCATATTTATATACTGTACATATTCAAGTGACACACAGACTGACTCGGACTCACTAATTAGGTGAATTTTGAAGGCGTCTTGTTCTGTTGTAATTCATTTTGGGGTAACATAGTGAATACAATTGCAAAAAACACTTTTCAAGTATTTATTTGCAAAAGTTTTGAAAATTATCTATCCAATCAATCTTTCCTCGGTTTTAAAGATATTTTAAAGATTTTACAGATATATACCAATTTTCCTTGAACCTTCACATCAACTCAAATAAAAAACTTTTAGGTTTGTAGCTGAAACGAGGCAAAATCTGAGAAGGTGCACAAGGCATGGATACTTTTGCACGGCATTGTATACTGCGCTAAATAAGGAGCAGTGCTATTTAAAAGAAGTGTGTAAGATAGAAACTTTTAGAAGGCTGATTGTATCTTATTGCACATCTTTTCCACAAAATCCTTACTGAAATCAAGCTGAAACTGGGATTTTAGATAGTAGAACCATCAAATTAAGTCAATGCTCTCTACAACGTCAGCCTACACAGGAGGATAGACATGTTTAATAGTCCAGCGCAAGCTTTTACTGTCATTATCCATGTTTTCACTTTAGAAGGTCCAGGCAGCAATGCTTTGCAGAGTGAGCGCCCACTTTAGCGGCGTGCCTCTTGTCTCAATGCAGACCTTTTGACCTCAGCTTATACAAAGCAGAGTTTCGATAACATATACCTCCTCTCACACATGTACTGTGTGTTTTACGTCAGATAGAGATCTCAGAATGTGTGAACTGCTGGCGCTACGTGATGGAGAACACGTCCTTAATCGCATCATCGGTGCATCTGGCCCATTAGGACTGTTCTTTCTCCGGCTGAAATTTGGTAAACACCGGCGTTTCCCCTGATCTGCTCCTCGCTGTTGTTGTCTCTGCTTAATTCACTCCAAACTGCAACTGTACTGCCAGATTGTGTTGAGCAAAATAAAATGCCAACTGTTTTATTATAAACTATTTTTAAATGTATATTTAGTTGTTATCCATGTCATGACTAATGCCCATAATTACATTAATTAATCAGCAATATTATGTTATATATATCAGAAACATAAAACAGTCCTTCATTTTATAAAACATCACTGTTTATTGGTGCATGTGCAGCAGTCAAATTTTGCTTTCATATAGCTGTATGTGTAAAGCCACTTTCTACCAGCAGGTGGCACTGCAGTAGCGGCCAAACTCCAACTCTATTAAGTCCTGCATGGCTTTTTTTTTTTTTTTGCTGCTTTTGAGGACCGTAGGACAGTAAACGGATCAAAGTCAGCCAAATAAAAACCAGACAAGCCAACAATACATAAAATAAGTCCCAAGAGCTTTCTAGTTGTTGTTTGTGAGACGGGAGAGATGGCCTAATCTTCAACACTGCAGATGGTTTTCTAGTTCAATAATTGTAACTGTCTGTTCATTAATATTTTGGAGAAGAATGAGTGATTAGCTTTTGCTGATTGGCCAAAAGGCCCTCGTGAGTCGTTTTTGAGAAATGTGCAGCTGCTTGTTAAGCGCAATCAAGGATAATGCTTAGTGATTTTTAGACTAATGCGTCTGAAGGCTGATAATTGTTTCGAAAGCAAAAAATTCCCAGTAATTATCCCAGCTTTTAGTCCTCCGCCGAGGATAAATAAACTGCTGACTGAAAGAAAAAATACAAACCAAAACAAAATGTACATTTTGTTTAGTTTTAGAGAAAACAAACTTCTATAAAGAGAGCTTTATCTGCTGTCAAATGTTACCGTGTGAGTTGAGGAGCACATGGTGTAAAATCATTAACTCAGTCTTGTTCAAAGTGGAATCCACCATTTTCAGTGAATCTAAATTACATCGCACAATACAGATAAAACACTTTTAATCTGCAATATGCAAATAAACAAATACCGAAATAAAACATGTGGAAACAGTGGGAACATGAAATTTGCTCTTTATTTTAATATGTGGTTTTGTGTTGCCATGAATTGTTGCATTCATTTTCTGAACAATTTCGAAAGAGTAAAACATAATTGTCTTACAATTTATTTCTCATGCAGACGAATTTGCAGAATTGTTTTTGAAATCCATCAAAGGTGATGTAATATCAAGAATTTGTCTTCTTAAAAATGATCCTATTTGTCAAATAGACTTGTGGTGCTTTATCGGATTTTTCTTGCCATATGAAGCCACATTTGAGCTGCGGAATTTCTTCCCACTGCTTTCCTTGTGGGTGACATTTGTGTTATTTATTGAAGTTCATGAATATTTATCACTCTTCAGCAACTTGTGCTCGACTTATCCTATCATTCCTGTTTGGACGCACTTCGCAGTCTTGGACATAGAGTGCAACTTATGCGAGCTACAAGCCTGAACACAATTTAAAAGGAAAAGCAGTCAGAATGACAGCTGCGCCCTTTACAACTTCGAGTTTAAGTTTGAATTGGCTTTGTTTTGGTTTGTTTGGGATTTTGCAATTCAGTTCTCTTTACCTGACATCTGTCTGACACTGCAAAGAGAGACTGAACAATAAATCACTTTTTGCTATTTGCTTATTCCAGCTGTTTAAATGTTGCTTCCCTTTTCCTGGCTTATAACACAGATTTCCCTGTGTCCTTAAGAGACATGGTAAATGAAAATGACTGATTAGCTTAAGACACAGGTGTCAAACTTATGGCACATCTAAAAACTGCAGGACAGTGGCCCTTGAAGGCTGGAGTTTGACACCCCTGGCTTAAGAAATACCATGCATTCCTTCCTCATGTAATTCTGTCTATGTAAAATACAAGAAGTGACTGTTTTCTCTGTGTTCAGACATCACAGACTGCAGATAATTAGGCATACAGTACAGCTTGCATTCTTAAATCATGTCAGGCTCTTTGCCCAAGCCTTTTTCCCTAGTTGACTCCAGTCTGTCTCTCATATTTAACTGTGAGGACCTAAAAGATTCACAGGAACACAGCACAGTCATCCCTTCAAACTCAATTTGACATGTTGCGCCAGGTCGATAAATGATATAAGGTTCTGCATTGTGTCCCCGACCTAAACGTGGCTCCCCGAATCTCAGAGGGGACAAAAAACAAACAAGAAAAAGAGCGGGAAGAGGAGAGAATGCCTGTTCTGCTTTACAGTGTCCTGTTTAACATGTGGATCCATTTAGAGCAGGTGAAGCAATGTTGGAAAGTAGATCCATCTTCTGTTGCATTCCAGGGGCCACTGAAAAACATAAACGTTAATCCAGGGTGAAGCGGGTGTCACAAGTCATCTAACACTGCACAACGCCCTGAACACTACATACGTACCATGAAACACGGGAAGAAAGACTGAAATGCTATTCAAGTTTATATGTAAGAAAAGGTGCAGTGTGGGATGGGTGGCAGCAGAGGGAGGGGACCCTGGCGGTCCGATCCTCGGTTGCAGAAACTGGCTCTTGGGACGTGGAATGTCACCTCTCTGGTGGGGAAGGAGCCGGAGCTAGTGCGTGGGGTCGAGAGGTTCCGGCTAGAAATAGTCGGTCTCACCTCGACGCGCGGCTCTGGTTCTGGAACCAGTCTCCTTGAGAGGGGCTGGACATACTTCCACTCTGGAGTTGCCCAAGGTGAGAGGCGTCGGGCAGGAGTGGGCATACTTGTTGCTCCCCATCTCGGCGCCTGTACGTTGGGGTTTACCCCGGTGAACGAGAGGGTAGCATCCCTCCGCCTACGGGTGGGGGGACGGGTTCTGACTGTCGTTTGTGCTTACGGGCCGAACGACAGTTCAGATTACCCACCCTTTTTGGAGTCCTTAGAGGGGGTACTGGAGAGTGCTCCTCCTGGGGACTCCCTTGTTCTGCTGGGGGACTTCAACGCTCACGTGGGCAATGACAGTGAGACCTGGAGGGGCGTGGTTGGGAGGAACGGCCCGCCCGACCTGAACTCGAGCGGTGTTCTGTTGCTGGACTTCTGTGCTCGCCATGGATTGTCCATAACGAACACCATGTTCAAGCATAAGGGTGTCCATATGTGCACTTGGCACCAGGACACCCTAGGCCGCAGTTCGATGATCGACTTTGTCATCGTTTCATCGGATCTGCGGCTGTATGTCTTGGACACTCGGGTGAAGAGAGGTGCGGAGCTGTCCACTGACCACTACCTGGTGGTGAGTTGGCTCCGGTGGTGGGGGCGAAAGCCGGTCAGACCTGGCAGGCCCAAACGTGTTGTGAGGGTCTGCTGGGAACGTCTGGCGGAATCCCCTGTGAGACGGAGCTTTAACTCCCATCTCCGGCAAAACTTCGAACACGTCCCGGGGGAGGTGGGGGACATGGAGTCCGAGTGGACCGTGTTCCGTGCCTCCATTGTCGAGGCGGCCGATCGGAGCTGTGGCCGCAAGGTTGTCGGTGCCTGTCGCGGCGGCAACCCTCGAACCCGCTGGTGGACACCTTCGGTGAGGGATGCCGTCAGGCTGAAGAAGGAGTCCTATCGGGCCTTTTTGGCCAGTGGGACTCCGGAAGCAGCTGATGGGTACCGGCGGGCGAAGCGGCATGCGGCTCGGGCGGTTGCTGAGGCAAAAACTCGGGCGTGGGAGGAGTTTGGAGAGGCCATGGAGAAAGACTTCCATACGGCTTCGAGGCGATTCTGGTCCACCATCCGGCGTCTCAGGGGGGGGGAAGCGGTGCAGCACCAACACTGTTTATAGTGGGGATGGTGTGCTGCTGACCTCTACTCGGGACGTTGTGGGCCGGTGGGCGGAGTACTTCGAAGACCTCCTCAATCCCACCAACATGCCTTCCACTGAGGAAGCGGAGCCTGGGGACTCTGGGTTGGGCTCTCCAATCTCTGGGGACGAGGTCACTGAGGTGGTTAAAAAGCTCCTCGGTGGCAGGGCCCCGGGGGTGGATGAGATCCGCCCGGAGTTCCTTAAGGCTCTGGATGTTGTGGGGTTGTGTTGGTTGACGCGACTCTGCAATGTCGCATGGACATCGGGGGCAGTTCCCCTGGATTGGCAGACTGGGGTGGTGGTCCCCCTGTTCAAAAAGGGGGACCGGAGGGTGTGCTCCAATTATAGAGGGGTCACACTCTTAAGCCTCCCTGGCAAGGTCTATTCAGGGGTCCTGGAGAGGAGGGTCCGTCGGATAGTCGAACCTCGGATCCAGGAAGAGCAGTGTGGTTTTCGTCCTGGTCGTGGAACACTGGACCAGCTCTACACCCTCGGCAGGGTCCTGGAGGGTGCATGGGAGTTCGCCCAACCAGTCTACATGTGTTTTGTGGACTTGGAGAAGGCGTTCGACCGTGTCCCTCGGGGAGCCCTGCGGGGGGTTCTCCGGGAGTATGGGGTACCGGGCCCTTTGATACGGGCTGTCAGGTCCCTGTATGACCGGTGTCAGAGTCTGGTCCGCATTGCCGGCAGTAAGTCGGGCTCGTTTCCGGTGAGAGTTGGACTCCGCCAGGGCTGCCCTTTGTCACCGATTCTGTTCATCACTTTCATGGACAGAATTTCTAGGCGCAGCCAAGGTGTTGAGGG
Organism: Xiphophorus maculatus; assembly: GCF_002775205.1. NCBI lineage: Eukaryota > Metazoa > Chordata > Actinopteri > Cyprinodontiformes > Poeciliidae > Xiphophorus > Xiphophorus maculatus. The sequence continues at coordinate 22,208,698 of NC_036444.1, read as the reverse complement.
GGTCCGATTTGGTGGCCTTAGGATCTCATCTCTGCTTTTCGCAGACGATGTGGTCCTTTTGGCTTCATCAGATCGTGATCTGCAGCTCTCGCTGGAGCGGTTCGCAGCCGAGTGTGAAGCGGCCGGGATGGGGATCAGTGCCTCCAAATCCGAGGCCATGGTCTTGAGCCGGAAAAGGGTAGAGTGCCTTCTCCGGGTCAGGGGGGGTGTCCTGCCCCAAGTGGAGGAGTTTAAGTATCTCGGGATCTTGTTCACGAATGGGGGAAGAAGGGAGCGGGAGATCGACAGGCGGATTGGCGCAGCGTCTACTGTCAAGCGGGCGCTGTACCGGTCCGTCGTGGTGAAGAGAGAGCTGAGCCAAAAAGCGAAGCTCTCGATTTACCGGTCGATCTACGTTCCCACCCTCATCTATGGTCATGAGCTTTGGGTCATGACCGAAAGAACGAGATCGCGGATACAAGCGGCCGAAATGGGTTTTCTCCGTAGGGTGGCTGGGCTCTCCCTTAGAGATAGGGTGAGAAGCTCAGTCATCCGGGAGGGACTCAGAGTAGAGCCGCTGCTCCTTCACATCGAGAGGAGCCAGTTGAGGTGGCTCGGGCATCTGGTCAGGATGCCTCCTGGACGCCTCCCTGGTGAGGTGTTCCGGGCACGTCCCACCGGGAGGAGGCCCCGGGGAAGACCCAGGACACACTGGAGGGACTATGTCTCTCGGCTGGCCTGGGAACGCCTCGGGATTCCCCCGGAGGAGCTAGAAGAAGTGGCTGGGGAGAGGGAAGTCTGGGCCTCCCTTCTGAAGCTGCTACCCCCGCGACCCGACCTCGGATAAGCGGAAGAAGATGGATGGATGGATGGATGTAAGAAAAGGCAGAAGACCAATTTTGACAAATATGCAACTCGGAGAAATTCTTTAAATATGTGATTCCTCACCTTAGAACTGTAAGGCAGAAACGTTTGGAAACTTATATTAACATTTCATTCTTTCTACAATGCGCTAAATCTGAGTACCAAATGGCATTTTATTTTCTTACATAAAAACAATAAAAGAAAATCCATGTCAAGCTCAAATGACTGTTTACATGATTTCTTTCACACACTGCAAAGCCAGTTCTTTTGGTCCTTTTCCTTTGCACTTGGATTAAGACGGAACTAACTTACAAATAACTTTTCAGCAAGACATAGGGGATTGTTTTAACGCAATTCCTTAATAGTGATGAAAAAGTGCTAGTTCCGCTTTCAGATTATTTCACTCATAACATGAGGAAAATGTATTGTTATAAGTTAAATTATTTGCAGGATTTTCAGCATTAAGTAACTGTATTGATAATTACTCCTATATCTTGCTAAAAAAGTCACTTACAAGTTTTTTCACATGTACTAAGACATTTGCAGCACAAACCGGACCAAAAATACGTAGCAAAGATTTTGTGGTTTTGCAAATCGTGGGAAATTGTTGCAGCCCTCGTTGTCAATTTCGTTTTTGTTTAAAACCTTTATGCATCTCAGTTTCCCTCGCAGCGTCCCGTTATGCAGACGCCACGCAGCTGATCGTCACAAGAAGAAAACATGCACACCGACAGTAACGACTCAAAGAGCAGCACTTCCTCCTGGAACCCAAAGCCGGCCTGGAATCGTGCAGGTACAATTCTCTTCTCACCTCACAATTAACCCAGCAATAAATCATTTCACAGCTGCACCGTTACATGCGGCCCATTATCCTCTGCAGGCCCTCACTCTGTGATAGGGGTCGATGAAAGAAGGCATGGGGCTGCAGCTGGAGCGTTTGAAGTCTGAGAGGTAATGCCCAGGGACCCTCTTGAGAGGTTGTTTGGGGTTCGGGTTGAGAGACTTGCACATTGTTTTACATTAGGCTTCTAATCCCTCTAATGAAGGCCAACTTCGGGGCTCCACTGTTGTGTAAACTCTCGTGCTTTTAATGCCAGTGCGGCGGTGACCGAACCAGCTCCCTTTCTTTCATCAGCGCAGCAGTTACACACACAAACAGTTGTTAATCAAGTCAAACTGATGGTGGAAAATCGTGCCGCGTGTATAAACACACACATTCTCGAACGCAATTAGCCCGCAGTGTGCAGAAGTGAGTTGGGAAGCGTGCATGTTCAGCTGCATGTGTTTAATCTGCTCTTAGCAAACAAACCGTAGCGCACCAAATCTGGAGACGGAATGATTTTCGTTTCAAGTGGAAAATGATTTTGTCATTCACGGCCTAATTATTGTAAATGTTAATTTCCTGCTTCCTGAACACGGCCTTGATGTGTTTGTAGGTTTAACCACATTCTGATTCTGGGGCTCCTAAATGACCCGGGTGTTTAGTTAAAGCCTGATTTTCAATCAGAGCTGTGGGGAATTGTTTAGAAAAGGTTTCCTGCATTTAAAAAGTCAGAAAAAGTTATATCACAGACCTAACTGTACATTCAAAATGTATGTCTTCTCTTCTTTTGGATTAGTCATTTCTCAAAGTGATAAAAAGATCAAAAATAATTTCACATGTGCTACTTCTCACATAAATAGGTTAATTTCCTCATCAAAATATTCAAGACGAATTCAAAAATGTTCCCTTTTCCAAACTATTTTTAACAAATCTATTTGTAGAAACACCACTTCTCATGACATTTTGCAATATTTGTCATCTTACAACCAAAGATTCCAGTTAATCTTTTTATGATTTCATGTATCATGCTAACACAAAGAAAAATGACAGTCTTCATAAAAAATAACGCAATTTCTTTGAGCTCCCCTGAGTCAGCTTTTTATAGAAACAAGTTTTGCTGTATTTACAGCTTTAAGTTTTTTTTTTTTGTATCTCCATCAGCTCCATCATCTAGAGACTGAAATTTTTGCTCATTCTTCTTTGCACAATAGTTAAAGCTTAGTTAGATTAGAATGGTAGCATCTATGAATGTCAGTTTTAATTCTTTTTGCCTCATATTCTTCTTTTAACTTAGACCTGTGCTTTGACTGGGCCATTCTAACACATGCATGTGCTTTCATCTAAACCATTCCATCATAACTCTGGGGTGTTCAGACTTGTTCTTCTTCTCCTGCTGCAAGGTGAACCTCCACTCTTGTCTTTTTCAGGAGTGAACGTCCCAGCTGCTGCCCAGCAACTGCAACTTGCCGGCAAATCAGGTGAGTCTCTAATGGTTCAAGCACATATCCGATCCAAAACTCAAACCACACCACAGGAAAGGTTAAATGGATAATCTCACTCTGAAATAGTGCAGAGCAGGATAAGGAGCAGCAGGGTAAGGGAGGGTCTCTGAGCAGATGAGCAAATAAAGATCTTCCATGAAATAGTCTTAAAGTCGATGTATTAACAAGCTAATGCCACAAGGTGGAGCTGTGGTGAAGAAAGTCAGAATGTGCAGAGGATAATATTTAAAGCTAAGCACCCAAGAGATTTCTTTCTGAAATTGAGATGGAATGAAAAAAAAAATACAAAATGATGTTTCTTGACAAATGTTCTAAAGTAAATAAAAATAAAATGCTATTTACATACTAATATTTATTCGTCTTGTGCTTGACTTGTGTCTGACCCAGACAGTGTGAACCACTCATGTTTAGCTTCACCACTGAGTGTCTGCAGTCAAGATATTATATTTCTTTTCTTTCCACTCAGACAGGAAGCTTATTATAGCATATAGTGGAAACAAAAAGAATGGCAGACACTGGAGATTGATCTTATTCTAGCTGGATTATTCTTTATAGACAATCTCAACATTAAAGTGTGTTTTCATAACATTTAATGTGAGAAATGCACAGGTTATGTAATCCTTCTAAAACTGAATGAACATATAACACACATTTTACGTGCTTGGTCAAAGATGATGAAAAGGTCAGCTTTTTTCAGTTTAACATTTCATGTATCAGATTGCAATAATCTTTACTGTACTTTCACATAAAGCAAAACTACACTAAACACTGTCATGATTTGATACCTTTGCTTGACTGAATGGATGGATGGATGGATGGATGGATGGATGGATGGATGGATGGATGGACTTGACTGAAATGCAGAGAACCACTATTGCTGGTCACTTTTTTATTAGTACTCCAAAACGCTAGTCTGGTAGAAACCATCCACTTGTTTTACGCTTTGTTTAATACTAAAAGTCTCGACCCTTGGTTATTGAGAAACAATTGCTCGCTGGAGGTGTGGACTCTGTCGAAGTTTGAAATGTTATCTAGTGGCTGAAGTTTAGCCACTGGGTATCTTCTGCCAGAGTCCACCTCTTCAGTTACTTGGCACTGGGTCAAATCTGGACCAAGATTTGATTGGGATTCATAGTCTGTGTCAACTGATCTAAATAGGGATAGCAATTCAAATAAATGGCTACACTTCAGTCACTGGGTATCATTTCAAACTTCGACAGAGTCGTTCATCATTTCTCAATAACCAAGGGTCCACACCCTCAGTGTGAAGCAAAACTGTGTAATGAGCTACTTCAACATTATGAAGCTCATCGAAAATTGCTTGCAACAGTCATCCTGCTCTGTGAAGAGAGAAACCGAGATGAACAACAATTCAGTATTTGGAAGCATGGCCAACACGGACTGAACTGCTTTGTTCACTTTCTTTGCTGCAATTGCTAAAACTACTGGTATACTACAATTCTAAAATAGCGTAGAAAATCAGCATTATTGTTCAAAACTTCTCCTTCTGTTCACTGACTGGCCCGGTTAAAATTCTAGCAGAAAAATTAACATCAATGGGAGAAACCCCAGACGGAGCAGTGAAGGGTGACAGAGCAGAATTGCGTAGGAAGGCAATGGCCAGGCTAATCAAAACAAAGACGTGGCTCTGTAGACTTTCAGACATGTACCTGGGCAAAATACTGTGGGGTAAACTGAAGAGACCGGCACATAAATAAATTCCTGACGTGTTGTGAGAAGTTGTCGGATAATCCTCTAATAATAATGGTGTTAAGTAACACATCCTGTTAGTTCTATGATTTACTGAATCATGTGGTTTTCTGTCTCTGCATCTGAGTTTATGTAATGACGACGAGGCTGAATATGTCAATGCACTTTCCTTTTATCTAAACAGTGCAGGTATAATTTGGCTTGTTCTTAAAAAAATAGAGCAGCAGTATCTTAATGACGTGTATTCAACACAATGATTTCTCCCTTGCATAACTGAGCAACATGGTACATTAAAAATGACTGATGAGCTTAATAATTACCATCCGCTCTTTTCTCATGCAATCCATGTCTGTGTAACAAAGCAGGGAGGTGAGATTAGGTGATTCCTCTCCTCTCTCCCTGGCTTGTCTCTGTTCTCGGACATCACAGACGACACAGAATGAAAAGCTCACTTCAGCCTGTGTTCTCAAAGCATGTCAAACTCATTGTCAAGGCCTCCTTCCACAGCGAACTCCAGACTGTCATTCCCATTTAGCTGTAAGCACTTGAAAGAGCTGCTGGACACATGATACAGTCATGCTATTGAACTGAATTTGACATGTTGTGCCTGATCAATAAATGATCTCAGGTTCTGCACTGTGGCCTTCGACTTGGCCCGGACCAGAATGTGGCACCCCGAGTCTGGGGCGGTTAGAGGAAAGCGGGGAGGGGGGGAGGCCTGTGAGTTGTGCCGGCCTCGGCCTGCTTTTGCCTTTGCCGTACATGCTCTTCCAATTACAGACAAAAGAGAGGCAGTCCCGTCCAACATGTGGTTCCGTTTAGAGCAGGTGAAACAATGTAGGAAAGTAGATCCATCTTCCGTCGCATTCCAGGGGCCAGTGAGAAGCAGCTCTAAATCACAGCAGAGTTAATCCGGAGGAGAACTGGTAGGGTAAAAGGTGGCCGAGGGTCCTGGAGGCTTCCTCATCAGGGGCCTGAAACCCCGGGGCAAAGTATACAGCATTTCAAAGGATTATGGGAAGCTGATAGGAGTATCACCTTCCCCTTTACCTTTTGTTATGCTTTAGACTTCTACTTCCAGCGCCATCACTCTTCTCCTACATTTAAGACCTCTAGTATTGCCTTGGACGTTGTTTTCAAGCAGGGAGAAACTTTGACCTACATTGAACCGTTCTAACCGCTCATTTACATGGCTTGCCTGGAAGACAAACTTTTTTTGGGGGGGAGAATTTATAGCATAACCCTGAATTGTTGGTAGTCAAATATGACCAGATCCCATTTTCTAGGGCTTCCCCGTGCGCTCCCCCGTGTCCTGGCACCAAATTGTTAAAATATTCCACTGGAAAATTATACACTCTTTCAAAAAACTGATACATCCTCAGGTTCCATGATTTAATATGCCTGTATGCTGATATCAGTTCTGCAGCAGCATTATTTGTCTTTAAGGGAAAAGACATGTACCTAGTAAAAACCAGAACTACTTTGATGTATTTATCATGTGTATATATTTTTGATAATGTATTTCCAATATTAGAACAACAAACTACCCTACTTGGTTTATACACATTTAATATACTAAATGCATTTACATTAGGGCAATGCCTCAGCATACATCACATTAGACATTTCAGTATTTTTTTTCTTTTGCCTTTGCCCTTGCAGGCAAATATTTTGAACTGAAATGTAAAATAATGGTTTGTTGGTATGCATCAAACTACACAGCATGTTTGATAGGGCTACATAGTCTGTGTCAACTGATCTAAATAGGAATAGCAAGCCAAATAAATGGCTACACAATGTAATAGCAAGTTTTCAGAAAATAATGTACAATAGAATAAAGTTGTGAAATTTGGGTATTTTTAATAAAAATGTATCTCCGTAATTCATTAAAACATCTAACTACATTTAAAAAGTGGCTCCCCATGATTAAAGTATATTGCTATTGAGTGTTTTGGGTTTGGTTACAAGTGTAAAATTTAAGTACCAAGGGAGTGGCAACATTTTGTTTAAACATGGAGGTGCTAAGGGTCTTATTAACCCAAAGTTTTCACATTGTCTACAAGGACTTGCAGACAAACAGTTGAATCTGGATCACATAATTATCAACATTTAACAACACAAATTCTGTTAAATTTGGCCAAAGTGTGGATGATTAACAAAGCACTGACTTGCGGTAGCAGTTGAAAGGCTAATGTTATGTTATGTGAAAAGACTTTTTCTCTGATAGTTGACGGCATTAACACAACCCATCGACATTACCATAATGCTGACATTTTCCCCATACTTATTAAATCTGGCACAGGAGTTTCAGTGAAGTCTGATTATGTTGTTGTTTTTCTTAAATTGGGCATTTGTGATGACTGAGGAGACGCCATTTTAGGCTCTCCAAACCCAAATGGAGTTGTTTGGCTGAAACATCCCAAGCTTCAGTTTCCATACAGCATAAACCCAGCACTTGGGTTAAGCAGATGTCTGTATTTGGTCATGAACAGGTACTCGAGATTATATGATTGAAACTAAAAAAAAAACAAACAAAAAAACCCTCTTTTGGTCAGGCTGACTGGAAATGCAAAAGCATTTAAGTCCAGACGGTACTGTGGATGCAGTGTGGTGTATGAGAGAAGGCTGCTCTCTACAGCATGCAGGAGAAGGTCAGCAGCTGATTTGATCAGAGCCTTTCCTTCATTTGGCCTTCACGTGAGTGCTCTGTTGGGGTTTGGCAGGTTTGTCTCTTTTCAGCATGTGGTTATATTGGGTTCATGTAGCCACTTTACTCTACTGGAAAGAATGTAGGTTAATATAGCAAGTGGGATCTGGACATCATGCTCTCGTTTGGCATTTACAGACCATAGGAGAGAGAGCAGAGCGTGTGCCTTGAGCTGTAAATCAGGGGATGTTTGGCGTCGCACTATTTTACCAGAGGGGGGAGTCTAGGCCTTGTGTTGGGCCATGGACCAGCAGCACCCAGTAAAGCTCAGACATGCAGAATGAGGGAGGAAAGATGAAAGTAAAGGAGGCATATTTTTACACTGGATAGAAGCCCAGAAAGTTTCAACTAGATACTGAGTTAACAAGGACGTTTTTTGGGGATGACTTCACAGCTTAAAGTTTCAAAGGGATACCTTTTGCTATTTGCTTCCGCCATTGCCAATATTATGGGAAATAGTAAAGGTATAGAACTGACCATGGAGTCACAGACGAAATACTTTGGCAGCAGAGAAACGACTCAAATCAACATTGAGATTTCATAGGCTGGTCAAGGATTTTGTGTGTTAAAAGCAAATATTAAAGCTGGCATTTATTTCTGTTTCCAATTTCATTGTAAGCTAATAGTATGAATGCAATTTTTTTCTTACCCACAAAGCCAACATCTTAGTTTAATGGAAATAAAAGATTCACAATTTTAAAATAGGGAGCACATAATTGTTTCTGTTCTGAAATGTGTTTTCATAAGGCAACAGATTGCTGTGTAGGTTGATTGCTGATTGCAGCTAATATCAGGAAACCGAAGATTTCAGTCTATTAGCTTTGACCCTCTTGATTGTTATGCCATTATTCATTCAGCTCCCTAAAGCTGATTCCTGTCAGCTAATACTCTTTTTATTCAACTTGATTTTGGTTCGACAAAAACTCTCATGTTCTGTTTAGCCTACTCTGTTTGAATGTTGGCAGAATTTTTTTTTTAATAAATTTTCTTTTTAAACGGATAATACTTTTTTTTTTTAAATGTCATTTTTTGTGACAAGATCCAAAGAATTGGCTTTGAATTCAAAACAGTGGCAAATTAAATTTGTACACTTAGATACGAAACAACTTTTACAGAATACAGCAGCTTTAAAGCATTTGTTTTTCTTAACATAGAAAAAAATGTACGTGGAGCTTACGGGATGTTCATCAAGTATCACCATGCTGCTTTCAAGTGTATACAGGATAATTGCTAAGCTCTTATACGCTACTTTCCAAAATCGATGAGGTATTGATTTGCTTTGTGCTATTTAGGAGTACAGCTCTGGGATATTTGTAAGACACCTTTAGTGTATGTAGCACTACTTAATGTAGTTAAGGGACTAACTAACACCAGAAGACTAGATTCATCTACTGGAGCTGTTGTCAGTAATCAATAAAACAATACAAAAGAATAACTGCTTTCAATATTATGTATTTTAAAGAAAAAAATTAAGTGAACACCACAAGACACAAACATACATGGAAACCAAAAAAAGAAATAAATAAATACAATATATATACACAGTACTGCAGTAGATCTTCTATATAAATGTGCACAAAGAGTCCTAACTTTCCCCGCTGGTCAGCACATTGTCTGACCGACACACATTTAAAAGTCCATGTTTTAATTGTCCAGTTATTTGAGATGAAAAAATGTCCAAGCGCAATTTGTTTCCACCAGAAAAGAGAATAATAATGGATTGTGTGTCTAGGTAGTGAGATGGAGCGGGAAATGTTATGGACCATCAGACTCCTACCAGACCAGTATGGAGTAAATTTCAGGTTCTCCTGGCTGCAGCCAGTTGTCAGAAGCTTGCCATCCTTTAACCCTACAAAGGGATCACCTGGCCTGTATTGAAATAAACAGGACCAGTAAATTACCAGCCTGCTAGTTAACTAGACTTGTTTCAGTTATTATATACAGAAATAAATGCAATTATATCCACAATCTAATCTTTCAAACAAATTAAAGACATCAGCATTCATCTCATTATCTTAAACACATATTGAATTTAAGAAGCTACAATTGATGATCAAACAATTAGCATTGGCTACCACCACCAACATGCCAACCAAACAAACATTTGTGTTCACTACTCACCAATTCCATAAATAGTTCAGTGCATGACAACTTCATGGCTCCAAGCTCACTGGATGTTCAGATCTACATGATTTTTTATATTGTGAGTTTCAAAAGTGCATAATAAACAAAGAGATAAACTAATTGTTTGGAAGAACAAACCTGTGGCTCCTTTGTCTCCAGCTCTCCCCCTCACACCTGACTGGGAAAGCTGGATCAGGCCTAATTAACCACTCAAGATGCAGTGATTGGCTGAATGCACTGTGTGACTGACTGTCACTCTAACCAATGGAGCACCAAAGGCGGGATTAAGGGCAGTTTTTACCCTGGGTTACATGTAGTTACTTATCCTTACTGGGTAAATACTGGGTAAGTATAAGTATAATGGCACTTTTTCAGCAACTCAAGGTGTACTTACTGGTTAACTACAGGATAGTTACTGGGCATCAACAAGACACTTAATGGCTACCTATGTTATACTCACTGGTTATCTACAGTATGATAACTTGGGTAGTCAAAGCACACTTACTGACTCCCTAAAAAACTTTCAGGGGCACTACAAGCCACTTATTCCTTAACTATGGTGTACTTATTGGTTTTCTACCAAGTTCTTAATGGGTATCGGCACGGTACCTTTTGGTCACCAAATGAGTAACTATTGTGTACATATTTGGAAGTTATTTGATACATATTCATGAACTTCTAAGGTAACGTTTGGTTCTAACCAGGTACTTACAGAATACCTTTTAAGGTACATACCAGATACTGATTTTTACAAACGGGATACCTAAATAATTACTTATCCCTAACCCCAAACACTGGATATCTATAAAGTAACTGCTGTGTACATCATTATTATGAGTATTATTTGAAACCTTAACCCTAATACTATCTTTTTGATGTATTGTTCTCACTACATACTTACGCAAGGTTGGCTTTGTGATTTTTCTTTGCCGTGATTTTATTGATCACATGTTGTTGATGCAATTTGTGTTTGTAGCTTTTTGTAGAAAAGAAATTCACTTTTTTGTTTTGCTGAAATATTTTTATTCACAAAACTAGAGTGAGAAAAGTAAAGAAGTCCCCCCCTGAATGAACAACCATTACAGACAGACAAAAACAGGTAAAAGGAAAAGAACGTTTTGTTTCACATAGGGGCAATGACTCTTCTTCCATTTAACAGTCCAATTATTAAGGGAGTGAAGAACTTTGGAGACAAATGCACCTTAGTTCTTGTTAAATTTTCATCTATATAGGGCAAAATACGTAATGAGAAAAAACTCACAGGTAGCCAGACCAACACATGCAAGGATTTAAAAAGCACAACAGAAACCAATGAAGGGTAAACAGAGGGAGGAAATGATTTCTGACACAAGACAGGTGTGATTTTGAATCCAGGACATGGCAGGCATGGAAGTAAAAGGTAAAACAAATTGAGACAAACCAGAGAGCAGACCAAGAAAATAGAATACAGGTGCAACAAACCAAACTAGTGGGATCCAAACCACCACACAAAATCATGGAAAAATAACAAAAATACCAAAGAAACTGGTCATCTCTCACAACTGCCTCTTAATTTAATTAGATCTGCCTCGGACGGAATAAATAGCTATACGCCATATATTACCAAGACCATTTGCTTACTAACTCTGAACAGAAGGCATGAAAAATGTCGTATACTAATTAAAAACAGTGAAACATTACCTGAAAGGGGCAAAAATTAAAAAGTTACTTAAAAACAAAACCAACTTCAGTCACCAAAACTTAGATATCTTCTTATCTCTCTGGATTTATGAATAGAACTAAGAACTGTAGACTACATACCTGATGTATATGAGAATGTTCCTCCATGCATACGCGTAGAGGCTGATGATGGAGAACCACTGTGCAGCTAGCCAGCACAGGAAGAAAACAATAAACCTCTGCTAGTTGGAAAAATAGGACTATATACTTAATTTTCTGGAGCTCGAGTGCTTTCTCCGTTGTCTTACTTGTCCTTGAAAAGGGTCAGAAGGAGACGTAGGCCCCATTAACCTGATAATTAACTGCACATAATATTGCATGGTGGGTGAACCTGTAATCACACCTGGAGCAAACAGCCTGTGGGGACAATTTCCTTCTCCCCCAACAATTAACCTACCAATAAATCCTTCCACAGCTGCTCCATTACATGAGGTTCTTCTCCCTCTACAGACCTCATCTTTATGACGGGGTTGCTGCTTGGGGTTTGTGATCCACATTGTTTCACCTTAGGCTTTTAATCCTTATAATGAAGGCCAGCTTTAGGGCTCCACTGCTGTAAACCCCTTTGCCTGTAACCGCCATGCTGCAGTGACTGAGGCAGCTCAGTTTGTTTCATCACTTATACACATAAACAGTTAATCAAGTCAGACTGATGTTGGAAAATAGTGTTGTGGGTATGAGCACACAGATCCATGGATCCAGTTAGCTCACAGTGTATAAAAGTGGATTTGGAAGTGTGTACGTTCAGCTGCTTGCGTTAAATTTGCTCCTTGTTAGCAGATGTAAATCTGGAGAAATCTGAAGTGATGATGCTTTTTCTTTTCCTGGAGTGGAAAGTGATTATGTTGTTCACAGCTTAATTATTGTAAATGATCACTTCCTGCTTCCTGAGCACAGCCTTGATGTGTGTGCGTGTTCGTTTAACCACTCGCTGATTTTTAAGATGTGATGATAGGCTACTGCACAACCCTGCTGTTTAGTTAAAGGATGAGTTTTAATCAGAATGTTTGGGAGTTGTTCATTAAATGCTTCCTGCATCTGTAATATCAGAAACGGTAATGTTGGAGATCTAAATATATCTTTATCAGGCATTCAGACAGAGAAGTGCTCCTCTATATCATGTATTTCCTGAAACTAATAAACATTTTAAACTGGAAGCTTCTCCAAAACCTATAAAAAGCACGGCAAAATCTGGTCAGGCAGGTGAGAAGGAGGCCGACAGAGACACTGAAGGAGCTACGGGGCGTTTTGTGTGATTTTGTGATGAAAATCGAACTTTTTCTTTATAAATCTTGCAATGTATTAGCCTGTAGAAAAGTTGCCTTGTAGGCTAGAATAAAATATTCTGGAATAAACTCACAAAACACAAAAGCAACATTGAACATTACCAAAAGAACACCACCACAGCGAAGCACGGTGGCGGCAGCATTATTATTTGGTCAAACTTGGCTGTTTGTCAAGAGAGATGAACATAATGAAAACTTTTTAATAACAGCAGGTTTTGTTTAACCCACATTATTCAGATTTTTACAAGAGAGTTGAAGATGAGGAGGGATTTAATTCTTTTCCTCATCACAGTCAGTCCAAACAAAATCACTCAAAACCTGACTCAATGACAGGAAAATTCAAGTCTTAAATTTAAATCTAAATTTAGTTCACACCGTACTCCTAAACCAAAACAAACAACCCAAAAACATCACTTCTTCCTTGTCGGTTCTCACAATGTACCATTTATTTGGAAAATTGTCCTTACAATGCATCAAACTCAAGGCTACACACACACACACACACACACACACACACGCATGCGCACATACAATAAGCCTTTCTCTCTAATTTTCTTTCTAAATATGCTATTCCAGGAGCTATAATGATCACTCTGTCCTCTCTTCACTTTCACTCTATAAAAACCCTCCAGTGTTTTGCTAAATGGCACAAAGTTCTCCATTATCCAGCCAGCAATGATCAACCCTCGCACACAGTTTTTGTGCCAAGCCACTACTGTCCTCCCCACATCCTCTCAGCTTCCTCCACCTCCTTTTACCACCCATAACTTCCTTAGAGCAAGTCAACACAAAGACAACTGCCTGTTGTTACCAACTTGGCTCAAAATAAGAGAAGAGGCTGCACAGACAAAGCTTAGCTTGCTAAATTAGTTTATTTAACAAAGACATTAAAAATATGCGAAGTGAGTAACAATACTCACAAGGTTTATTAAATATGTTGTAAAAAGATGTATGACGCAAAAATATTTCCCATGTTGGCAAGCAGCCTTCTAGAGAGAGAGGCGTTTTGCACGAGCTTGCTTTATAGACTCCCGTCACTCCCACCTCTCAGGTGCAGCTAGCTCTTTAATGACCTAACTCTGGGCTGCAGGAAAGGAAAAACAAAACAAAACAGTACTAGCAGGCCATCACGCGCCCACTCTTTTAAAAATATGGCTTAGCTAGTCATCTAATAAGTTGCTTTAAACTTTTGAACTTCCTCTGACTTACTGACTTTACGTATTAATAATTGGTGCATAAAAGAGAAAAAGCTTCTAACATTTTGCCAACAAATTATAAGGCTATGTTACCAGCCACTGGTAATGAAAATGCCTAAATATTGTCTGCACCTTTTAGCTAAATGCCGAACATCTCAATGATATGACTGAAAACAAACCAGAAAGGTGCAGCTACCATAGAAAAGTTCTTACAGAACTGTCTGTAAACAACTGACTGTTCTCCCGTGTGTTATACTTCACTTAGGCTTCATAAATATCTATACTATAATGTAAATAAAAGGAATTCATAGCAAATGACTGGTACTGTATGTCTCCAATGCTAACTTGTTAGTCATGGAAGCTAAAACTAATGACAAATTCGAGAGGAGCAAAACCAAAGTGGACTTCAACCTTCCTAAATCTTCTCTACTTTCAAAGACATCATAGTCGTTTATGCTACATTAACATATAATCACATTTGCATAGCTAGTGTATAAATAGTCATTATTTAAACATTAAAGTTGAGGTAAAATGGAACATGTTTGTCCACAAAGTAACTCGTATATCACTTTAACTTAGGAATTGTACAAATCACAAAGACATCATTCACTACTACTTTTTACACCACTTTGGTAACGAATTGGTACATGTTTCATACAGGAAGATTGGTGATGGCTCACCACCTCCCATCTTCCTTTTTGATGTGTCATTGTCTCCTGCAAACATGCAATGGCTTAAAGTTACAGTGGCTCATATGAACTTCTTGAGATTAGAGTTGCTTTAACATTGTGGAAATACGCCACATCTGGAATTATTCTAAATGAAGATGCAGAGATAGTTGAGATGTTAACTGCTTATTCATTTCACTTATGTCAGGTAATTTTTGGTGTATTTTGTTATGTACTAACTCGGCAACAACTCCAAGATCTTTTTTATTCTTATTTTTTGAAAGACTGGAATGACTAAAAACACAAGTGCTACCGGAAAGAAATAAAATGAAACACGAAAGAGCCGAGGAATGCTAATTTGACTGGAATCAGGTGGCTTTTCATGATAAAAGTCACATGGTTTGTCAACTATGATCAAACATTGTTTCAACACCAACTTTCATGTCATGGTCCTGTTTCCTGTCAGAACCTGAAGGAGAGCGCTGATGGTCGTCAGGGACAAGAAAGGACGGGTCCTACAGTCGTACCCTCACACAAAGGCCTCTGTAAGTTCAACATCTCAAACCTTTCACTGACACACCACTAAATAAACTGTGACAGGGTCTATAATCAGGAGCCATTTGTGAAATGTGAGTGAGACCAGGAGCTACACGGTTTGACCCCCTCGGGTGTGCTTGTCCTGACCTGGGGTCACACAGACATATCACGTAGCTGGTTTAAACTTTGCTCCAAATGGGAAATGACAGCGCTTAATGTAGAATCCAGTGATGAAGGTTTTTTTGATGACATCTTGGCCCAGGACTTGTGCATGGATAGTTTCATAGAACTCACAACATCACAATGAGAAATGCTTGATAGGAAAAAAAAGAGAAAGTTTTAAAAAGTTCCATGTGTTTGTGTATAAATAGTTTCTCATAGCGATATAATTATTTTGATGTTTTGTTATGTTAATTTATCCATCCATTTTTCATAATCCATCTTTTTTATGAGGGCTTTTAAAGAGGAGGTGAAATACAGGGTGCATGCAAGATTTTCTTTTGTCTTAAAGGCACAGTATTATGTAATATTAACTTTTTTGAGCTTCACATCACGTCATGATTTTATATCCTCATCAAAATGAGCAAACACCTGATGCATCCGTTGAACTTATTGTATGAACTATTTCTCAGTCCAGTGCTCCGACGAATGTTTGCAAGCGCTTCATAGAGGAATGTTGATGTGATGACGGGCTGAAGGTGAAGTGTGGCAAAGGGCAGAAACTTCTTAAAGAGAGAGAGACCCAATTGACATGATGCCGGGGATGATCGTAAAGACAGACAGCCTCCAATCAGTCCAAGCCATTTGTCAGCAACTGACCAATCATCATCGCATGTACACTCCTCTCCTCTAGAGGAACTGACCTCCGACAATATTGACAGTGTTTATCATAGCAAACACGCTGTGGTCAGAGAGGTAACATGCCCCTTTAACCTATTAAGTCTATATAAATAGGGTGGTATTTGTATGTACTTTTATACTTACTGTATATGTATTTAACCTGCTAAGATGACTTCAGACAAAGAAATTCAGTAAAACTATGATCATATTAGTTAGTTTCTCAACTTAAACAGTAATGTATTGGTTTCTATACTCTCTTCTGAACTCCTGACTGACCTTTAACTTGATCTCCATGTTTATCGTGTACTCGATCTGCAGACAGGTGAAGCACTACTGTTGTAACAGCTGTTTTTCTGAACTTCTTGTGAATGCGCTGACCTGTGAGTCAAAGTGGCTGAAAGATCCAAGCAGAGGTGTGGAAATAGCTTAGGGGTCAACAGTGACAGACACACAGATGGAGGCCATGCAAAAAGGCTGAAAGACAAAATGCTGTGACTAAGTCTTCAGTTTGACTCTTTGCGTGCAAGCGTGTGCCTTTGAGTTATGACTGCATATGTTTCTGTGTGAGTGTGAGTGAATGTGTGTAGAGTTTTCTGACAGCAGCACCCTGTCATTACCACTCTTCGTCGCTGATTACTGGAAGTACATGGCCTGTGGAAGTGCACCTGGGAAGCTCACACCTGTCCCAGCGCCTCCTCAGGTTAAGAATTGCTGTAAGGGCCTGTTTTCGATCCCCTGTCCAAGTCGCGTTCAGCACACTACTCATTTCCATGTTTTTATAATGTTTTTTTTAAACTTGTAAATCAACATGTAAGAATGTTCTGGCCTAGTCGGATGGCTCTTATGTAATGCCAGGACAGCTTGTATTACCTCCCACACAAACTACACCGGCTCCAACATGTTGCGTTGAGTGTATTTGCATGCACAGATGTTTGTCAAAGGTAGCTAGCATTACATCTAAGGCATTGTTCAATCTAAGTTGGGTGATAACGTGTCAATGCTTGATAACGTATAGGCATATAAAACAACCTTTCTGATGCCTTTCTTTGCATATGGAAAAGTTTATAATAGATGATGGCATGTTAACATTAGTGCTAACATGGCAATGTTAGCTGTTCTAATTAGCAGCTTCATAGCCAAAAAGGTTTTTTAATGTCCAGCTTGTGAACACACACATTTGCTGGTCTAGAAGTGTTATGCCACAGTTAAAAACTTGGCTGAAAATGTCACTAGATGAATGTCTTCACATTTTCTCAGCACATTTAACCTGCCTGATGGACTGAGCTTTCCATTTTCTTTAATGGAAAGGCTCTATTCCCTTCTTCTATCAAAATGAGTACTTTCTATAATGTTGTCTTCCTCCTAAAAAACTATATTTTTGACTCTATGTGCTACAATAGAGGCTTCTGCTTCCAATTTTAGACTAAGATAAGGTTGATCTTCGATGTTGTATAGAGGATGATGGATGTCTGAAGGCGACTGATGAGGTGTAGCCCAGCTGGTCAAATTGACCGAGTGAAATAGCATGGCATTTGCTGATCTTGAAAATTCAAGAATAGAGCCTTTAATCTGATGGTGCTTAAAACTGACGTGAAGGAAACAACAGTCACTGTTGTGACATTATAATTATTGCTTCATTGGATAAGAGGTTGGATCATTTGAAGCGTCGAGTACACACACAATGTACAGGAGTATAAACACAAACCAGTGCCGACACAAACATTATTGCCGACCGATGTGCCTCCAGAGTAAATCTAGTTTTAAATTACATCAGACTTCATTTCTGATTAGTGTGAAAATCAAATGGCAGTCCTGTTCCGTTGTCAGCTGTCATCTGAAACAAGTACAGATCTGTTGCTTTTGACGTATGATTGAAAAGGTTAAAGGTGAATACCACAAGAGGAAAACCTTCAAGTCTACACTTCAGAGTGACTAAACAGTAGATGATCCCTGAGGCACTGTTGAATGGTCAGATACATAACTTTTTTCCCCCCAGATGACCCCTATTTTTGTTTTTTCTTCTGCAGATCTAATTAGTCCGGCTTATGATATTTTGAATGTTTTCTTAATTTTCCCCGTGGATTCATCAAGGCCTCCATATTCTCGCTGCCTTCCGGACTCGTGAGCTGAATATTTTATATCTTCAGCATACTCCCACTCAAGCGGGAATTCAAACGATAACCATGATTCCAATTTTCTCCGTTTTTTCTGGAGTTTTGATTGGCCTTGTTTTTGCAGAAAGGCCGTAGTGATTTTTATCTTCTTTTCCACAAAGACAACAACAGCATGGAGAAGAGGTGAATGGCTCGTGTCGTGTACGTTCACAGAGGTGTGTGATGTCGGAGACCCCGTTTTGCCCCCATCATTGGGTTAGTCCTGAACTCCCAAAATGCTCGCTCCACATATCATCTGTGCAGCACTGCAAAAAGTAGGTCAGCAAAAGAAAGTTTTGACTGCGGTTTTCAGAAAGTAAAACAGGACAAAGTCTCAGCAGTAGCAGAGGATGTAATGTACCAGTGAGAATGATTGGGTTTCCCGCAGTAATCATTTTTCCAGGACAGCCTTTGCATGAACAAATAAGGAAATATAACTTCTTGATTCAAATGGACACACTTTTAATTTTAATGGGTATACCCACAAATTTATTCACACAAGCATTTCACTTTATTGCCAATTTAGCTGAGGGGTTAAAACAATATCTGTATTTAAATTAGAGAAATGTTACTGATTAAACACTGTGTATATCTTTGTGGATATGATTTCCATATAAGCTTTTTTATATTTGTTTTCATAATACACTGGAAAATAGGAGTGGGAACACAAACCTTATACTACTAACTTTAAAACAAACAAAACGCACTTTTGCATAGATGTATTTGTATTTCTTTTAAACATATATACGTATGTTATAAGCCAATGTCAACTTTTTCAAAACATATTCAAAATGAAGATACTCTTAGGGTGTTTTCACACATGATAGTCCAGTAGACTCAGTTCAACATTTGTGACATTTTCAGTTGGTGCGGTTCTCCTTCACACTGCACAGTGTCAAACAAATCAAACCCTGTTCACCCCCTTCGCCTGTGGTGGTGCTGCACCAAGAACCACTGAAGGAAACATGAAGACCTCTGAAGAAGACATGAGCGCAACTTCCTTCTTCATGAAATGTAAACAAAAATGAAGTAGCGTCAGATTTTAGCGGTTGTAGGACTTCTCTTTTGTCTTTGGTAAAAGATCACAAGTCATTTCCTGCACTAGCAGCGGACTTGTGCGTTTGTTTTGTTTGTATTTTCACCAAAATGCCCAGGCCCACACTGGGCCTGGAAATGTAATAATAACAAAGACTGGTATTCTAGAAAATATTACAGCAACGGTAACAGAGACTAGCTTGATGTAAAGTGATCTGAGTAAATAATAAAATAAATAAAGTAGCCTTGGAGAAATAGTTTTATTTTATCTTTTATAGTCAAATCATATTCTAGATTATATAAGTTTGTCTTTTTCATCATTCTTGTTTCTGTTAATGGCAATGAGTGATAAAAGATCTTCTAATTCTTCTTCCTTACCTGATTTCCATAGCCTACAGTAACACAGAATTATGAATATGAATTTATATAAAAATATACATGCAGTAGCTAGGCTAAACTGTCAGATTGCTCCCTCCTTGTTTCAGAGACATTGCTTCTTCAATTGCCGCCACCTCTTTGGCATGCACACGCTAAGATGACAACCAAGCCACACGCTCACACAAAGAAGCTAGTATGTGCACAAGACCACAGCCATTAAGCGATCTAACAGAGTGACAAGAAGGTAGATCCAGTTTCGTTTGCAGTTTCCAGGGGACTACCTTCTGTTTACCTCCATTATGACTCAAATTGTAAGGTATGCAAAAGGCTGCAGCAGCTTACAAGCTCCCTCAAGAGCTTGGCTTCCCACCTAGTGCTATCTGGTGAGCGGAGAACCGGTTTACAAGACGTGTAGTGTAAAGCTACATGCCAAAACAGAGAGCATGGAAAAACTCTGCCACTGCATCTTTTTGGGCTCAAAAAACGTTGCACATCAGCTGAACATTACCAACCTGCTTACTGTGCTTCTTTACTACCTGGGACTTAAATTAATTATTGTTTTTGAGGAAAATCATGTTTTGGAGCTGTAGTCAAAAAATGGAAAATTCCCAGGACGCTAAAGAAGAAATGCACTCTGGGATTAACTGTAATTTTATTTATTTGGTGGGGACAATGCACTAACATTTTTCTAAATGTGCCATGATTGGCCAAAATCTTATTTTTGATATGCTGTCCTTTGACAACAAGTAGTTTGTCTTTCTAAACACAAGCAAAAGTTAAACAAACACGGTTTACGACTTGACTACACCAATTTTGTTAATAAATGCAATCAATCCAAACAGTAATACAAAATAAGGAATCAACAATACAATCATTATAAAAAGTAGTAGTACTGACAATATCTTTTAGAACAGAGGACAACTGGTATATGTAGTCTGTGCGCTACTGTAATTTTTCGGAAAAGCCGCTATGAAGACATTACTGTTGACAGGGTAGGCAGATTTTTGCTTCTGACTTTTTCAGTCACACCTGCCAACCTTGCAGAGCATATCTGGAAAAATTCAGAGCTCCAGCGGATGTGGGAACGCAGCAAAAGGAAGACGAAGAACCACCAAGGGGGAACAACGTGAACACGAGTAAACATAAACCATACTATTTCCTTGGAACTGCTGTATGTACACATAACTCTTTCCTTCAGTTTTGATCAGAAGTTTACAAGTGCTCTAAGACAACGTTTGGGTTTTTGGCGATCAGTTCTGCTTCAAATCCAATCCATGTCATCAAATCCATGTCTGATGTAATGGATTTGACAAATGAAAATTGGGTGCATTTACTTGACTTTGTGTATTATTATTATTCTAATCTACACTAACGTGTGTTCATCACACAATCTTTGTAGCAATTTACATGCTTATGGCATAATTCCACTTAGATATTTTATTACTTCTCTTATCAAATTTGATATACTTAATTTAAACTTACTTCTACTAACATGTTCTACTAACATGTTTTTGGTTTTTCAATTGTCTGTCTGTTGATTGGCGGTTGGTTAGAGGTAAAGTTGACGGATTTACAGGTACGTTTGTTTTTAGATTCACTTCTTGAAATGCAACATGACTCTTCCAAACATAAATGGCTTGATTTTATTTCTGCCTTATTGTGAAACCTTTCTTCTTCTTCTTCTTCCAAAAACCTTGCGGCTCCAAGGTGTTGATTTTGAGGCAGCCACTGTGTACAGGCTGGGACCTTCTTAGTCCATAAAATTCACAATGACCCTGATTTTTGATCAGTTTCCAGTTTGTTGCAGTTTCCGAATTCTGTAAATTTAATACTTATTTTCCTTAGATCACCACTGAACCCAAATATAAGTCAGTTCAAAGAATGCAGATAAACATTTTTATTTGCTTATTTATTTTGCTGATGAGAACCAGGATAGTGTGTCAACAGCAATCATAATGGTCACCAAAAGGAAGCTAATTGACCTTAGCCATGTTGTGTTCAGGCATCAGACTCTTCAGGTCCACTTATTAAAAGATTTTTGATTAATTTATGTATATATGAGTCTGTGTTCAAAATTTAGACTCTTTGTGCCTCTGAGAAAATCAAATTGTGATTTCAAGACTAATCAGACTGACCAATGTAAAAATAATTTTAACCCTGGATAAAACATAATTTAAAGAAAAAACTAAATCTGAAAATGAGGCGATACTTTTAGCCAAAATGATAATTTCAATACAAGTTACACTGGGCTTCTGACCCAAATTAATCCAATTAAAACACACTACAGTTTTGTTGTTTTTTTTTTGTTTGCTTTTTTAAGAAAAGTTTTAATGTATCTTTAAGAAATTGACCTTTCAGAGTTCAGGGATTCAACTTGTTTGATTTAACCCTACAAGTCTCCATTTGGCTCTGCTAACTGTGAACTTCTTTCAAAGCCTCCCAGCCTCAGAGGAATGCACCATAAGCTCTCACATGTCAAGATGCACAGGGTCAGATGCCTCGGAAGACGGGAATCAAAACAAAAAATTAGGGGATGAAAGGAAAGAAGAACATTAGAAGGTGAGGCTGAGACGCATGTTGACTTCAGACATTCATATGCGCTTCCACCCATGAATTCCTGTTAAATGAAGGCCAAGCATGAGAGCTCGGATCACGTTGTCTGTCTGTCTGTTTCTGTTGTTCTTTGGCGCAGGTTTAAAAAAGCACAAGTCGATGGATCTGCTTTTACTAGAACAGGAAATATATCAAGTTACTCTGCCACCCCTGTTTGCTCCTGGGTCTGTTTAGTAAGTCATGCCCGACCGTAATAGCATTTAGTTGAACTGATCTAATAAAGTCAGAAAGTGAGAAAAATAGACCAAAAAAAGTTTTTGAAAAAAAGTTGTTGCTGAACTTCAAAAAAATGTCATTTCAGAATAAGGGGTATGTTTAATGAGAAGCACATTTAAAGTTAAATATATATATATTTTTTTAAAAAGTAAGATCAATTAATGGTGACCTTTGTGTGAACAGTGTTAGGTTAAAAATGCATCTGGCATGTTTGAAAGAGAAATGTTTGAAGAACGAAGGCCAAGCTGTCTGCGGCAAACCTTATACATGCTCACTAATGGAGGATATAACAAAAGCAAGAAGAAGTATGGAGGAAAGGAGGTTGAAGGAGAAAAGGGCGTCCCAGTGGATTTTATGTTTTAAAAACACCTAGCATCTGGGTCTCATTCAGCTCAAGAACCCGAGTATCATCTCTGTTATGCAACACAGTTAAACCAGTAATGTCTTTATATGAATTGATCCTGCTTAAGACAATAGCTGGGAAGGTTTTGAGGATAAGTAAAGTTTAAGAATCCAAGTTTTCTCCTTGACTTTTCTGTGCCTGGCTTTTAAACGTCTATGGAATGAAATGCCTGGAGAAAGATCTCATTTATCTGCTGAAAAAGTGCATGTTTACAAGCCAGAGACGATGCTTAGTGTTTGGAGGCCAACTCCGAGCCAAAAACCAACTGTGGGATCTCTCTCTGGGCACCAGGAAGCAGAGGAGGCAGCTGTGTTTTCCGGATCTGAAACGAGCTCTTCCTCACTGCCGTGAGTTTGTTGTTGCAACGAAAGCGGAGAGGATTGATGCCTATAGGTAGCAAGGGAGCGGCTTGTGCAGCCAGAGTGTCTGGAATGCATTACATATCCCTCTCCCAGTCGAAAAAATACCTCACCTCTCAACATCGCGCTCCCCATGTGGTCCAAGTCGCAACACAGGCTTCATGTTACAGAAGGATCAGGGAATCGCACGCTAACGGACAGTGGAATAAACGCGTTTGGGTTTCACTCTCACATGAGCTCATGTGAAAGGTTGAACAAATGAACAATTTAAAAGGTCAAATGTTTAAACCAAAACAATACAGTTTTTGGCATCAAATAACTCAATTCACTTGAAAACGAAAGTTGGGTAATGTTAAAATTTTACCCAAAATATGATCGAGGTGGTCAGTTGTTGTCAATTCACAAAGGTTTGGATTTATTAGACAAAATGGTTAAATGATAACATCATTACAAGGTTTATTTTCTGATTTTATGTTGGTGACAAACCGACTTGGTGCTGCTATTAAGCAGACCTGACTCGTGATAAGTGATAACTGATTCCAGGCCATTCACAAGCAGAGAGTGGATTGATTACAATGTGTGTGTTCTGTCGAGTGGTGCTTTTTGATATGGGCCAGACACACAGTTTCCCAGGGCTGAGTTAGTAAGGGCCATGTAAACACCAGTTACAAAAAGATACATTGTATTTGTTTTGGTATTCCTTGAACAAATTTTCTATTGCTTTGGTGCATTTGCAGTCAAAGGGAAGTTGGTGCCTGCAGCTTGCTGCTGATGATGCCGAGACAATTTTACCTGTTTCACACAGAACTGCAGTGGGTTATATTCAGCCCCCAAATTTAGAAGATTTTATGCATTTTGACTAGTAGGGGGCAGCAGAAGAAGAGGTTTGCCCAAAGTACCATTCATGTAAGACCCATTGCCGTTTCTGTAAGTTTATTTTCTAAATGTTGCAGACCTTTTGCTGATCTACACCATTTTCCCCCTGTGACTTGTTGCAGGACCTCCATTTGTTGGTTTCTCTTACAGTTTCTTAACTGGCTCACTGGTTCAGTAAACCTATGGATTCATTGTTGGACTCCATATGGAGACTAAGACTCTTTTCAGCAGTTTGTGCAGTATTGATCAGTAGTTTCTTTTTTTGATAATCATCATACTTCAAAGTGTTACTCCAACTGGACTAGGGCCCTTAGTCTAAATGATCAAATCTCTTAAGACCGTGGGAGGGTTGATGCTACATTTACTAATCATGCTAATCACTAATAAGATGCTAAATGTGTTTTGTATTTGTATACTCTACTAATATCCTCAAATCTTCCTTCTTACTTTGTGACACCACAGGTTGTTGCTGTAATAAAGTGGTAAAAATACTTGTTTTGTTTCTCCTGTATGAACCACATGTTTGCAGACTGAGTTGCCTCTTTGGAAAATGTTGCAAAACATTGCATTAGTTATTTGTGGACAGATGATGAGTTGCATTCCAAACATGATACTTTTATCTTGTAGTGCCCACCCTCACGTCTAGAAAAAAACAAGCAGCTGGGTGGAAACTGTACAAACGTTACTGACAAAACCACCTTAATGAGGCCAATCGTCACCTCCTGTGGCATTTCTGGATTCCCCGTACACAAGCATTTTATCCAAAGTCGTTAAAGCCACACGTTTACCATTGCTTGCCTTTCTATATGAATTTCATTGAAGACCTCTGAGGCTTTCTCTCATCAAAGGCCGATGATTACAGTTGAGCACTTGAGCCAATGGCTCTCATTCTACCATTTGCACATGCTGCCTAACACATGGTGTGTGTCCAGTGTTGCTGTACCGTAAGGATCGGACTTTGCTGGATCACATACGTTCAAATCCCATTGGGGTAATGTATAGACTTGTTCTAATCCAAACACCCTCTTAGCAGCTTAGTCAATGCTCATGCTGCATCCCAGTCTATCCGAAAATGTGGGGCCCAACATGATCTAAAGACAACCATCTTCTTTTTATTTGATAGTGCGTGATTAAGCCCAAATACACCCCCCTCACCTCCCTTACAAACACAGACACGCTATGACTAATGTTTTTATGCAATTATATATTTGCCTCGTCGGAGAAGCTCTCAAATGAATTCATCAGTTGTTGGTAATCATGAGATCTACGTTTTCCCTCCAGAGCCCCGACAATCTGGCTTGTGTTAGCCTGTCCCGGGGTAATATTTAGAGGGACATACCTTAGAAGTAATATGTCTGCTTCGTCCACATGTTGGCTGGAAGGCTGTCAAACAAAAGACAAAGGCCCTTTTCTGTTGTCTCTTGAAAGGCAGCCCCCTTTTGGGATTGACCATGGGCCATGTTAGGGAGACTATTTGAAGAGCAACCAGATGTCCGCAGGCTCAAGTCGGAGCAGGCTGCCATCAAGTGGGGCATTGCATGTGGAGAGTTATTACGCAGCTTTGGAAATTGCCCCGTTATTAAAGCTGCTGGCTTATTTTGGGCTTCACCAGAGCTCTTTGTCTTTGAAACAACGGAGGAGAAAGTGCAGGGTGGTGTGGGTTAGGGTCATCAAATGGAGGGCAAGGGATCCTCAGAGTTCATTATATCAATAAGTAAACATGTGAAGATGCTTGGTGATCATAAAGACATACTGAATATGAATATTTAATAGAAGTTTGGCTTCATTTCAGTAGCAAAACTGTGTGCTCATTTGCTGTCTTTTGACCTCAAATGTTGCAGACCTTTAGCTGATCTACACCATTTTCCCTCTGTGACTTGTTGCAGGACCTCTATTTGTTGGTTTCTCTTACAGTTTCTTAACTGGCTCACTGGTTCAGCGAACCTATGGATTCATTGTTTTTTAAATTTTTTTATCTCGACTGTGCAACAGAGAGCTGTGGGATGGAATCCAGCTTATTTATTATTCAAGACACTTTCCTCTAGAGACTGCACACGTGAAAGTTCAAGTCCTGATGATAGCTTTGCTTCAGTTGTATAGCCAGTTGAGAAGCTTTGGAGTTTAGTCAGATGTAAAGTGAAACTCCTCAATCAAGATTACCTTGCCACTCAAAAAAAGCTTTGGTGAAATCAGTGTTTGGTACCATGAACGTATGTTTGTATTTTAGGTTTCAGGTGACCAGCACTGATCATGTTTCGGGTTCATTTTAAATTCAAATATCCAGTGTGTCTTCAGTTTGTTGTGGCGAAAAGGAGCTGAGATGAAAAATAATATATGATAAATATGGATTATAGGAAGTGGCCATAGCGACGAACAGCGAACTGCCTCCGCACTCTCACAAGAATCATCAAAGCATTAAAAAGAATAAAACTGGAATATACAAAAATATAAACACTAAACAGTAAGGAAGAAAAACTAATAAAAGCTGGAACATGTAACACCCTATTGAAAAAACATATACCCTACTTTGTACAGTATGAAAGCAATTAGCAATCATATAATTTTTTATATTATACAAAATATAATACACAAAATAAATACAAATGATGCATGTACGGATATTTTGTTTTTGTTATCTATTTATTACTTATGATGTGGTGTGTTGGGGGAAGTGTTAGTATCACAGCCTAGCAGCTGCTGGGAGGAACGATCCACAGCTTCACTCTGTCAATATCTGATAATTCTGTGATACTTTTATGGTGTGTTTCAACAATAGTTGACCACTCACTCACACTAGCCCCCTGAATGTTATCATTTCCTCCTTACAACTATCCTATGTTTTGCTCACACATGTGTAAAACAACAAATGATTACAGCAATGGATATTTATTAATGGTAAATATTTAATGGAGGATCTTGAAACCGTTTGTTTTCCTGTACATGCAAATCTTTATAGCTTTAGCTTTGTGGAAATACAAAAACAATCTATATAAATCACTCGTCTGCCTGAGCAGTAAAACTGACAACATATGAGTCATTATTGTACATAAGAGCTGAAACCACAGTTGGACTCACACACCTTAAACATTTCATCATGACAGCAAGAACATTTTGTTCCATCTGTTTGAAAGATATGTGAACTTCTATCAGCGTTGGGTCTGTAGAACCTGTGTTTAGGTAGTGTGTTAACCAACACCCTGGAAAAGTTTCTAAACCCAAACACATGAGGAGATATAATACCAATGTGACATCCAGGGTCACCACCATGAACATACACAATAACAAAATGACAGCATGTTGGCAGTAATACAGAGCAAGAATAAGACGTATTTGGCAAACATGCGAAGCTGACTTTCAGTCAGAGGAACACTGAAACCTACCGCTCACATGTGATTAGAGCAGCTGAGCTGTTTTTGGGACCAAAGTTGCTGCACAAGAATTGACTAGAGAAGAAAACACAGTTCCTTTCAAAATGATTCACATCGTTTAAAGAGGGGGTATTATGTAAAAAATCGATTTCAGTAAGTAATTTTTGAAGCCGTGCATGCTGTTCGTTTAACTCAGGGGTTCCCAAAGTCGGTCCTCGAGGGCCGACATCCTGCATGTTTTAGTTCTCTCCATGGTGGCAGTAACAACCTTTCCAACATGTCAATGTTCTTCTTAGGCCTTCCAGTGAAACATCATTTGATCCAGGTACACTAAACCAGGGAGAGAACTAAAACATGTAGGATGCCGGCCCTCAAGGACCGACTTTGGGCACCACTGGTTTAACTTGAGTGGTATGTGTTGCTTTATTTTTGGTTTATTACCCAACATAACAATAAAACATATCAAAATTAGGCTATAATGTGACAAAATCTTAAAGGGGCAGTTTATGTAAAATCGACTATTTTGAGCTTTACATCATGTGATAATGTTATTTCCTCATTAAAAACATCCTTGGAGTGCTGCTTTGTTTCTTTCATGCATGTTTGAGAAATCCTTTACTCTCTCCTGGTAGCCATTCTGTTTCAGAAACGCTTGGTCTCACTATGCGCTGCCTTTTTCATGAAGCTCCTCCACCAAGCTTCCACCTCATAGCACAACTCCCCCACTCAGCTCCTACAGACTAGCCAGCAGCAATTAGCAAACACCTGGTGGAACTACAAGTCTGCTGTGCTCATCTTGCAAACTACTTCTCAGTGAAATTCTGGTTAAAAACATTGTTAAAGGGTCAGTAGAAGTAGAGGAATGTTGCTGTGATGACATGAGCTCCTGCTCTTTCCGGAGCTTCTTAAACAGACAGCAGCCTACATTTAAGGTGTTAAATTCCAAAGTTATGTTTTATATAGACAGTATTTTAATTAAGTTTTTAAGTGGCCTTTATTTGATAGTGAATTGACAGGAAAGTGGGTAATGAGAGAAAGGGGAAGACGTGACAAAGGTCACCAGGCCGGGAACAAACCTGTGCCAGTTGCATTGAGGACTAAGGCCTCCTTATGTGGGTTGTGCTTAATCCCTGCACCACCACAGCACCTGTATAGACAATATTTTTATAGCAGCTAAGAGGAACATAATTACTTGATTGTGTTATGAAATGTCTAGGAAACATATAATGCTGCCCCTTTAAAAACTTGATATAAAGTGTGATAATGTTCTAAAAGTATCAATACTTTTCAGAGGCACTGCATGTCAAAATCTCTCACTCAGGCATAATCTCTCACTAGTTATTACTAAAAGCAGTGAAACCACATCCTAACCACCTTAAACCTACTGTATTTGCCACATTGTGATTCACATCTGCCCAGCTTTCCTTCACACGTTCCTTCATCCTGCACCTTCAGTTTGGCTTTATTGTGGACCTGGAATGCCTGGTATGTCCACAGGCACACCCGTCCTCTTCATCCACACACACATGCGCACCTCTACACACGCACACACACACACACACACACATACACAAACAGACAATGCGAAGGCATGCCTGGGCTTGTACTTATGGTTTTCCACAGCAAAGCATCCTCTACTGGCAATTCTGGCATGGATAAAAATCAGACATGGTTAAACCCAAAACCCCAAGACACATCCCCGGCTCCGGGGCCTCATCTGCATGTCCGTCCCGTTGACCAGGTGCTGCCTTCAAGCTATACAGTTTGCAATTTCACCTCCGGTCACCCCACGCCTGAACTCACCCAGGGACTTTTCTTTTGTCGGGTGGCACAGAGGAATCATGTTGCCGCTTTGAAATATGCATGCAGCGCCATTCTTGATCAAAAGACACATTTCTTCTCACTCAGGAAATGTTAAAGAGGGCAAATCGAGGTGCTGTTAAAGTGAGTAAGGAACTCAGAGTCAGATATCCAAAAGAGAGCGAGAGAGAGAATGGATAGATTCTTAAGATGGAAACAAAGGCACTCATACACTCCTAGTCATGCTTTATTTGCTAGAAAATGATGGATGATGAGCATTAAATTTCGCACCACTTTGCTGAACCTTACCTCTCCTACATCCTTTTCTCCCTCAGTGGGAATGCTTAAAGGTCCTCTTACATTTTAGTTGTCCCACGGGAAATGTAAAGGGGGAAGAAGAAGAAAAAAAGGTCCTACATGTGGTGTACATAATGACTCCTTTTGGAAGTTTACTGTCTTAATGATATAACTTCACACATGCCAAGTAAAACAAAAGCCTCTGGTTTGAAAGACAAACAAAAGTCGCACACATGCTGTTTTGTTCTTATTGTTCCGTGAACAGAGAATAAACAGTGTAAAACTCAGAATAGCTGCCGGATGTAGCATGTTAAAGGCTGCGCTGCTTCGTAAAGTATTTCACGTGATTTGAACTTTTCCACATTTTTTCACATTACGACCACAAACATCGATGTGTTTTAGGGGGAATTTGGTGTGACAGACAGACAAAAAGTCAAATAATACTTGGGTTTTAAAAATTATTTTACAAATAACAGATATAACAAGTGTGATGCGCATATTTATTCAGCTTTTATTTACTCTCAGTCTCTTAGGAAAGTTCATTGTAAGCTGTCCGTTGCACGTTGGTCTACATACTACTATCTCAGTGAAACATAGTAACAAAAATTATTTGTTAAAAAAAAAGAAAACAATGCATCATATTTATTCTACTGTATAATAATACTGTATGTATTTTGTGCTGGTATATCATATAAAACTCCATTAAAATAAGTTAAAGTTGGGCGTGCTGTGGTGGTGTGGGGGATAGCGCGACCCACATTTGGAGGCCTTGAGTCCTCGTCGCGGGTTCGATTCCTGGACCCGGCAATATTTGCCGCATGTCTTCCCCCTCTAATTCCTACCTTTCCTGTCAGCCTACTTTCATATAAGGGACACTAGAGCCCACAAAAGACCCCCTGGAGGGGAGAAAAAAAAACTTTATGCTTCTAATATCAGAGAATGATATAAAAAGTCCAAGCGTTATGAATACTTCTGCAACTTCTGCATGTGGACGACTGCGTCTCAAACCACCTGGAATTCACTGAAAAATAATGTCGTGAATAATCTAAAGAGAACACAGATTAATGCTTGCAAACGTGAAATGGCAAAAATACAAGCACTAATGATAATACATGCTGATGAGGTAAAATGTAATCCAGGCAGGAAGCTGATAGCACTTGAGAGCGTAATCTAAAGGTTCTTTGACAAATGACTTTAAGGTAACGGCATTAACAGAGCTTTCAGCCCAGACTCATTAGTCACCTTGTAAATCCATGTAAGCAGAAGATGTGTTTGTCTTACAGCTTTATGTGACTGTTTGTTAATACATGTCTGCATTCCTGTGCATGCAGACAGTGTCCTCACAGAACCTCAGTTGTTTTGGGAGGTGCTCGCAGTGCTCTTTATGTGCCGTTGACTCTGAAAAGCGCCACTTCAGTGGAATAAGCCTAGCCTGTCATTAGCGAGCATGGCATGGGCATGCTTTTTAACCATTAGTGAGGAGTGCAGTTCCAGCATCAGGCTCTTCCAAGAACAGCACTGCTATGCCACGAGGGCAGAAGGGAGGAGAGAAGATTTCTGCAGACGCTTTTGTATTTGAGAGAGTTCTGCTGTGTGAGTTTGTGTGAGAACTGATTTTATACTCATTGTTTTTTGATTTTGGGAATTTTTATGGTTGCCTCACAAAAAAAAAAACAGTCAAACTGCGTTTTTTCTATTTTTTTTGTTTCCCCCGTAACTATTTCTCACTCTCCCAATCCTCCAGCATTTCAAAACCACACAGTTCACATTGATCGACAGCCTGCAGGACCCCAGTCTCCTCCTGCAGCTTTTCAGCGTGTTTCACAGAGCTGCGGGCGATGTGGGGAACTCAGACGGACGTACTAGTGACGCAGGCTGGCCTGGAGAGCCATGGAGTTGATGTCTCTGAATTACAGAGTACATTTGAAGGCATGCTGCTGCAGCTAAACCACCTCATTAGATTGCGGCGACTGCATTTAGCCGGCATTTCCCCCATCACACATCCAGAGAGGCCGCATCAGACATGGTGATTAACGGCAGAGTAAACACGTCCATCTCCAAGGTCTCAGGTCTCCACTGTGCAGTACGGAGGCCATCCCAGCTTCCTTTAACTACCAACCAAGAAGCATTGCAGGTCCCCCATGAGTGACAAACCTGTAACTGCTTTGACACATACAGCTCACCACAAAAACGCTCTAGACATTACGTGGAAATGCCTGACAAATTATGCATTTTACATTTAGACCAGACGCTGCTGGGTCTTGCTGGACCTATATAGTTCTTCAAGTGCATAAGGCCATTGGGATTTCATTTTGCCACTGTGTTTGTAAGTTTCTCCCTCAAGTTCAACATGTGGTGATAGCAAGGCGGTTTTTCTAATATTTTAGTTGGGGGGGGGAGGAACAAAGCTTAAAGATTGATTTGTCACTAGGTATTTGTAGTCATCATTCTCAGTTTAATCCTTTTGCCATTCTTAATTTCTTCTTAATTGTAACGTTCAGTCCTAAATTTACGAACAATCCAACTGTATAAGCCAAACATCCAACCGTTGTCTATACCCGCTTGTTCTTTCAGAGTCAGAGGTGAACTGATGCATATCGCCAGTGGCCAGAGGGAGATTGGAGAGGTCACTAAGTCATCACAGGGCAGCATATATGCTCAGAAGACAGACAACCATGCACATACGCACACACCCTGCACACACACCCCCACACACACACCAAAGGGCAATTTAATCAATTAACCTAACAATCAAGTTTTTGAACTGTGGGAAAGTATGATGGGAAAGCGCTAGTCATTTTATGGGTAGAACATGCAAACTGCATGCAGAAAGACACTAGACTGGGATTCAAACCCATGACCTTCTTACTGCAAGGCAACAGTGCTACCAGCTGTGTCACCATTCAGACCTCCCTGTATAAGTAGAGTTGTAATGGTTAAATGGACTGAATTTGTATACTACTTTTCTAGTCATACTGACCACTTGAAAAGCTCTACAACAGAGCTACATTCACCCAAACATATTGGAGCTAAGTGATTGGTTGGCAGCTTAAGGTTAGATGAGTAGGAATCAATACCACAGCTTTCAGATTGCAAGACAACTACTCTTTGCACTAAGCAGTAGCCGCCCCTGCTCATGTGGACTCTGTAGCTATGTATTGGAGTTCTTGATACATTTATGTGGTTTCAATAGTTAGTGGGTTTTTAATAGGATATTGTCTTCCATCCATCCATTGTTTATTCCTGCTTATCATTGCAGGATAATGGGAGTACTGGTGCCTAACTCCAGCAGCCACTGGATGCACCCAGGACAGGTCGCTGGTTTATCAAGCTAACTTGATGTTCATTCCTTTTGAGAAAGCAGTAATAACCACACATGGCAGGTACAATACAATAATATTTTTTGTTATTTTTCTGGACAATGCCAAGTTCCTGTGTTTCTGTAAAACGTTGAAACTGGGTCAAAGTGATAAAAATAAACCTTTTATAATTTTCTGCAATGATCATAAACCAGAGTAAGAAATCAGGAATTCTTAAGGCAGAATAGATGTGACAGTCAAGATTACATAGGAGGTCTGTGTCTGCTCTGTTTGTATCGAGATGGTCTCTTTTACTGTTAAAGTTTCCAGGCTGGTACTTTGGCTAAGCCCATTGATAGTTCTTTTATAGACCTGAAGATGGCATTCCGAGACTAGTGGATATATATTGTGTGTGTGTATTTCAAAGGGCTAAATTGACTGATTTTGGATATTATCTTAGCACATGCACATAAAATTGCAAGTAAATCTAGACAGTAAATGGCAATTTAGATGCTTAAGGAAGACTGAGTACATTTTAATTCAGGATGAACAGTATAACTTTCATCCTGGCTATTAAATAGTAGGCCAGAGCTTTTCTTCTGCAGATCTGCTGAGAGGGTCTTGGGAGTTTGGGTTTTGTGGATGTGGGGTAGCCAGGTTGCTTTTGAGGGCTATTTGGTCCCTGAATAGCAAAAGCAAGAGCTGTGTCTGCATTCTGAGCAAAAAGTAAAGCTCGTTTCCAGGGTGGGCTGTATTCTGCCAAGTATGCTCCTTATCCTGGACCCAGGCTATAGTGTTCATGGACAGTATCTCAAAGTGTAGTAGAGTGGAGTGCTATTTGGTCTGTGGTAGGTAAGAACGAGCTGGGCCAAAACCCAATGTTGTCAATTTACAGATCTATCTCTGTTTTAACCATCCCTTAAATAAGATGTATCGAAGTGATTAAAAGAACAAGATCCTGAACACAAACTGAAGTGAGGTTCCTCTGTTGAGTGAGTGGACTTAGCCGTATAGATAAGGAGAGGAACCCTATCACGGAGTAAAGCTGCTTCTTGATTTTGATCTTGGACCAGTTACCATTGCAACCTGGTATAAGATAAGTGGATGGATGGATGGATGAATGGATGGATGGATGGATGGACAAAGGATCTGACAGCACATATTATGCTGTGACTGTTCTGGCAATCTTTTGGAAGCACCTGTAGCAAGCAAGAATTGCATCATCAGAGTTGATTATTTCATAAAGCAGTGACATGAGTTGCTTTCAACAATTCTGCGTGAAGCATTTCATTCATAACAGATGTAGGATATTTGGTGGGAGTTTTTTTTGTCATTTGCTTAAATGTTTGGAAAACTCATGGGTTTTGGGTCCGGTAACAAAGAGTCTTCCTGTCCAGCAGAAACGACATGCAAAAATACAACACAAGACTACGTCTTGACCTAGTTTTTTGCCCACTAACCTGAATGTGTGAGACCAGCAATGATGGACAAAAAAAAAAAAGGTTTTGCACGATGTTGCTTCATGAGTTGCTGTTATTCATTCAAACTACTTATATTATTTCTGAGTTGCAGCATCTGTGTAATTATCCTGGAACTCAGGAAAAACACAGCTATGTAAACCTTTCAGATAATTCTTTCAAAAATAATGACTCGGTTTATAATGCAATGTAAGATACCACGAACCCATACTCACGATGAACCCATTTCATGCATATAAAATGGAGCTGAAGGTTGTTCAAGTCTCTTGTTTGGAATCCACGTGGACAAAAAGCCAGAATACAACAGCAGAAAAATATGTAAGCGGTGGATTAATCTTTGGAATAGCTACAGGAAAGCAGTGCTCAGTTTTTACACACTTCATTTATTTACTACCGCTTTTCTCATGGGCTGTAAATGAAGTTTACCTTACTCTTGCCACATTTTTGTTTTACTGATTTATTTGTGGAGTTATGGAGATGCTGCCAAAGCTACACTTTTGCTATATGGATGAGAAAAAAAAGAGGGGGGGGAGTGTTTATTTGCCTGTAAACATTACACACTTAAAGCTATTTCTAATTTTATAGCACTCCAAAAGTGCAGAATGCATTTTGGCGCGTGTGTGTGTATTGTGTGTTTCTATTCTGCACATTTTAATGTGCTTGAACCTACCCAGCACAAATGTGGTATGCATGTGGGTGGCTCGACAGAAAACATGTAGTTATGCTATCGGTGTCACGCTCAGGTCATGATGGATGCTGCGAAGAAAAGGAGACAGAGGTGTTGGGAAAGCGGTCTGTGCTGCAGGGTACATGACCCACCTCTGGAGCTGCAACTCGGCTTTTGCACCGACAGCTGCAGACACCCTGTCTGGATGAGCAGTTGGCCAAGATGTCTGAGAGAAAAAGGAGGGGCAGGAAGAAAGTCCAAGACTGA
This sequence comes from Xiphophorus maculatus, assembly GCF_002775205.1. Classification (NCBI taxonomy): domain Eukaryota; kingdom Metazoa; phylum Chordata; class Actinopteri; order Cyprinodontiformes; family Poeciliidae; genus Xiphophorus; species Xiphophorus maculatus. The sequence goes on along the minus strand of NC_036444.1, from coordinate 22,173,534 downwards.
GAAAAGGAGAAAGGTGGATGATAAATAGGCACGAAAAGTAGAAGAAGGAATGTGAAACAGGAAAAAGGGGGAGAAGGGAGAGGTAGGCCGAGGTGACAAAAAAAGTACTGGACTAGATATAATACATCCAGAAGCTCCGGAGAGGGGCCTCTCTGTGGGAAAAGACTGGTGGAGGCTCATAAATCTGACCGGGCTTTGCTTGTCCTGGTTGCCTGGTTCCACACTGGGTTTATTCAGGTGGCCCTTTCCATCAGGCTGCTGCTGCATCCTCAGAGTGCTGGGAAAAAAAAAAAAAAAAAGCACAGCTTATAGAGAAATTTGTCGGAGGAAAGGAAGAGAAAGCCCTTTATGGTTTCATGGTTTCCTTGTCTCTGCAGGCACTCGTACAGTCTGAGCGAAACAGGCTAAGTGGCGTGACCGGTCTGGACAAGAGTTATGAGGTTGAACTTTACTCTGCGGACTTTTTAAATCTTTGACGTTCCAGGGAAAAGTTTGCCATTGGTCCTCTAAAATCTCAGCTGCATTAATGCTTCAGAATCGTCAACGTCTTCTATATGTTACTAAAAAACCTTTTTGCATTTGAGTCATGGCCTTCCGCTGAAGCTGTATTGGTGAACTGTACCAATCAAAGAAGAGCATCAATGATGTAATTTTATTAGGGAGGGATCGATTGCAGAGTTTTCCGGCCAAATGCTGATTATCGATCTTTAAAAATTCTAACCTGCCGATTTTGATTTTCACAGATATTGATTTTTTTTTTTTTTTTATCTGAAATGTTGCTAAATATAGCAAGAAAGTGGCTGGGTTGGTAACAGTGGGGTGACGATTGTTAACTGCAAATGTGTTGAAATGACCTGCTGGGCCGATCTGTCAGTCAAACCTCTCACAGCAGAGAAAAAGAGGGCAGTGGTTGAGTTTTAGTCCTTTGCCGAGGTAGATAAGATTGGTGTTTAGGATCAGCTTCACATGTAAGAATTGGCCGATCATCAAACTCCCAAAATTAAAGAAATCGGGGCCGATTTATTTGTTCATCCCTCAGCACATTTAATACATTTAGTTTTCCCCATTTTAAAAAAAGATTAAGCTCATTCAGATTGATTGACTCGTGTTTGTAAAAATGCCTTTTAATATTTTGCTTATTCATATATGTCTTGATTGTATATAACTCCATATACCATTGTATGAACTGATTGTGATTTTCTGGTAGGAGAAGGCATGGCCAGCATTTTGTGGGGGAGGCCATGGCCCCTCCGGTTCTTCCTCTTGGGTGCGCCACTGACTTGGAATAGACAAGTGGTTAAAAAACATCCCTGTCTAAATGTCAGTGATGTGATTTAAATTTGAAAAAAAAAAAAAAAGTTTTATTTTTTTATTCCCATATCTGTGGGTCCCCAAACAACCAATAAGAATGGGCCAAAAATTCTTTGACTGAACATGATCAGCCAAACCTTAAGAAAACCTTGGAAGGACCTTCAGATGGCCTGGAGTGCTTTTGATCAAGGCGACTTTAAACGATAACAAAGTCTGGCTCCATGGAAGCAAAAACATAAAGAAATGAGGTATGACTGAAGACTGAAAAGACCATATGTGTCTAATATGTGTCTGTGATTAGGGCCAATTTTTAAAAGACCTCAATCAATCAGTGCAGGGAATCAATCCTGCAACCACCAGCCAGAAGCTGGATACTTATTGGGTCTCTGGGTCAGCTAAGTTCAAGCGGAGATTTTTCAGCTCACACCACTGGAGCCAGAAAATGGCCTCTCCATGGCTGAAGTCCAGAAACACTGGCCTAGTGGGCAGACTGACAATGGGAGACGATGTGAAGAACCAGTGGAGTCAAGGATGAGGAGGGGGCTAAATGGAAAATGAGAGAGAGACAGAGAGAGAGAGAGAGAAAAGACACTCCATGCAACTCAAGCACATAAAACGGCACTACAAGTTGTTGCTCGGTTTATCTGAGTCACTTTCATCAAGACATAAAACATGGCATGAATGTTTTAATTATAGCTGAATGGACTGAAAAAAATGCAGATGAAACCCAAAACATGCCACAAACTTTCCCTCTTCGTCTAACTTCCTGGCACGAGGGAGCGTGAGTGGGATGTGAGGACGGGCCCCATTTTTCTCCTTTTTTGTGTGACTGGGGATTTATTTTCACAACCCTCCAGAGGGAGAACACTGTATTTGCTGAATCTGAAACATTTAAAGTAACTGAGGCCCTCCGTCCCTGTTTCACATTAGAGAAACGCTCCATTCATTTGGACCTGTCAGGCTGCATAATGGCTCTTAGATCATGTCTGCTTACAACTCGTCAAGCCGGGTCACACAAACACTCCAGCCCTTGATCTCATTATGTAATTTACCTCTTGTACTTGCACGGGCTCAGTAAAGGTTAGATCTTCCCTCCGCAAAAAGTGTGAGTGATCCACGGGGAGATTAGGGTAATGAAAAACGGCCATGCTGAGATACAGTATGTGTTTGCGTTTGGAAGAGGTTTCTCATTTCAGATAAACCTTGGTGTTGGGAAAGGGGGATATTACCTCTAACTGCTCTGTTTGGCACATGGCTGTCTTTACTTCTTTCAGCTCCTACAGGAAGTAATTTCATCTAATGGCTATTGAAAGATCTGACTCAAACTGAAAGGCCGGTTTTCCTAAATCGTCTGTCAAAGAGGGGTAATGTATATGAGTTCAAAGTGAAACGCAGGTCCTGCACCCAGAAATTGGGCCATCGACAGTTGGTGATTATTTGCCATATGCAGTGTCTTTTCTCTGGCGAGTTATCCACACTGCTGATAGCTTCTTCTGTCTGCTGAGGCCTTCCTCTCCCGCTGCTCCTGTGCTCACATTACACAGGAGTTTAGCACAGAGGGTTTTTCACGTTGACAGCGGTCCAACGTGAAACACGCTCTTTCGTCTCGGATTTGATCCCCTTAAGATAATTAAATTTGACTCGAGCATTTTTCTCCATTACCGGCTGCCTGGCTGCAACTTCCTTCATTTCAAAATTGAATTGGGAAGAAGCAAACGATCCATCTAATATCTGTTTCTCAGAACTCCCAGGCTGCATGCACACACTCTTGAACAAACACAACCAATAAATATCAAGGTCAGCTGTCCCCCAGTGAAATGTTCCAGTTGAGAAAGGTCTAACTAAGAACTAGGACAGATATTTTCAGTCTTACCAAGGATACTATTTCTCTGATCTTAGTTGTTTCTTTTATGTGTACTTGAATTCCCTCTATGAAGCAAAGATTGCTTGGTTCATCTTAAAATGAATACGATCCTCCCTAGAGCTCCTTGATAAGGTTTTTGACAGAATGGTTTACCATGTTGACCCAGACACAGTGGACCTTGACAAGACATCTCTTTGATTAATTGGTATATGTTTCTATGTCATGTCATGTGTTTGCTAGCTACAGCTACTGTTCTGGTCAGAAATGTATATACACTCACCATCTGAATGAACTTGATTATGTTTGGCCTTTTAGTAAACCATGTTAAGTATTCCTATATCAGTTTTAAATGACGTTGCAATGTATAATTTCAATAAGAATGGGGAGAGCATGTTTGACTCTATTGTAGAATTTTCTTAGTCTAAATGAACACCCCCACTAAAATTTGGTTTAATTTCTCTCAAACGCTTGCACTTGTTTTTGTTGCCACTATCAAGTTTCTGTCTATGTCAGGGATGTTCACAAGTCATTTTTTCAAGTCCAAGTCAAGTCTCAAGTCTTTAGGGTCCAAGTAAAATCTGAAGTCTTTTAGTTTTGTGGTTTAAGCGCGACTCGAGTCGGAATCCTGAATTCAAGTTGCCATCTCTGGTATTGGTGATTACTCCTCTTCTCAGAATAGGTAAAGCAAATTTTAACTGGTTGGTTTCCCAGTAAAACTTTGCTTTTTAGGGTAGCTTGTAAAAATTTTCAGAAGGTTGCAAGGTCATTCCAGAAGCTTGATCTAAGCATGCTCTATCTATACCATATGGGATCGTTTTCTGTTTGAACTATGTTCTTGTTCTGCCGTCCTTTTGTGATGCACAAGTACTTCTGGCAGCAATGGCCCGCTGTCATTCATGTTCGCAATCAAAACGAGAAAGTCAAGAGCTTATTTCCATCATGATCCTCTTACTTGTATTTTCTGCTGCTGATTGGTTTTGAAAATAACAACTAAACTTTTCTGACTGGATTCAAAAAGGTCTAATCTTTGTAGTAAAACTAATGACGAAAAATTTTCAAATCCACAATTTTTTTTTTCCTTTGGAAATTTTGTGAGAATTAGGTTTTATAAAATGTGCTCATTATGAAGAACAGGTCTTAGCCATGTTAAAACTGTGAAGTGACACCTTTCTAACTTTTCTTATTACATCTATCCAAAATGGAAAGCTTTTTGTGGACACTTTTTTTTCCTCCCCTCCAGAGGGGAGAAAAAAAATAGGGGCTCTAGTGTCCCTTAAATGAAAGTAGGCTGACAGGAATGGAGAGGGGGGAAGACATGCGGTAAATGTCGCCGGGTCCAGGAATCGAACTCGCGACAGCTGCGTCGAGGACTCAAGGCCTCCAAATGTGGGTCGTGCTCTCCCCTATGCCCCTTTGTGGACACTTTCAATGTTTTTACCTTGGTATTTCTCTCAGGCAACTGTACGTTCATCTAATATCAATGTTGACATTGTCCTTTTTCCGATCACCGCAGCCCTAAAACAGTCACACTTATAGTTCAGCTAACAATACTAGCAAAATAACAACATTCTTTTGTCTATCAATGTCTCTTCTTCGTGTGTTTACAAGACAACTCTCGCATTGCCAGAACTCCTCATCTGCTTCGGTCACAGTTACAAAGTCCAGTATTAGTCATCTGAGGTTTTATTTTACCTAAAGTGACTAATTTTCCAAGTAGTGTTTTTTTAAGAGCTCTTTCTGAGTTGAGAACCTCTTTTATGAGAGTCAGTGTTGCATCTGAATGCTTCTCAGGCTTCATCCAGGCAACACAACCCAACAGACATTGACTGATGGAGGTGTTGTATGCACAGACCTGCTCAAATGCCATGTTCAGTGAAGAACAAAGTCTTGATTGAGTCTTCACTGCAACACATGAACACTTGGGGTATCTCAGGTCCATTAACTCAAAAAGCAGTCGCATGGTTTGACCAGCTGACATGTTAAAAACTTTTCAAACCCCATGAACTTATGAGCCCTACCTCAATGTATTTTGGGGGGACTTTTTGTGATAGGATAACCTAAATATACCATAATTGTGAAATGAAACGGTGACAGTACATTGTTTTTACTTATGTTTTCAAATAGATCTCTTAAAAGATGGGATGGCATATGTGTTTAAAAATAAATAGTTTATATGAAAGAAAACTAAAACTGCTTGACGCTGAATACTCAACTTGAAGTGTGACAGTGACATCAGCAGTGTGGATGCTTTTCTTCAGCGGAGAAAGAGGAGCTGTGTTGTGGCATAGGAGAAGATGGTTGGAGCGTTTTCTAGGCGTCCTAGAAACCACCTATTAAAAATAGTAACATCAAAGCATATTCATTAGTTTGAATGCCCTAGTCAAAGTCTAGATCCATTTGAAATGCAGTTGTTTTGTGCGTTTTTAAATGGATATCTGATAGACAAGAACTAATGTACAAGGATGTTCTTTGTTCAGTTTTGCAAATAAAAACACATGTATACATTTGATGGGCTTTATATGGAACAATGTTCATTTCCTCAGTCTGCTTCATGTAGGCGGGTGTGAAAGCTCATCTGAACTCAGGGTTTTAGTCTGCTTGTAAGTGAAACCCTGGTGGAGTTTATGGCGGGAACGCAACTAGACCATCCAGTGAATGAAATTGAGCAAGTGAACAACAGGCAGAAAATAACATTTCTTAAATCTGTTCACACACATAGGCAACGTTAGAGAGGGGCGAATGAGCATCTGATATGAACATTTACACCTTGAACAAGTTTTCTATTGCTTTTATGCATGTGTAGTCAATGGCGACATGCCAACCTTTGTGTGCTACTGAGAACAGGGGGACTATTTTATGTGCTTTGTAAAGAATTGCACAGCATTTCATCCTGCCCAGAACTTAGGAGATTTCCTGCTTCAAGATTGACTGGAGGGCAGGAGGAGGGGCTCGGACAGTCCGTCTTTAATGCTGTCTTGCCTGCTGATACTGAGCAGCTTGAAAAAGCAGCATTTTTTTTTTTTTATCATTCCCTGCTTCATCTAACTAGGGCACCTGGACTATCTAGGAGATTGTAAGCCTCTGAACTGGTAGAGACACTATTAACAAAACCACTCTGGAAACCACACTGAGATTTTTTTTTAATTTTTTTTATGCACTATTCTGTGTTGGTCGATTGCATAAAATCCTAGTGAAATACGCTGCAGCTTACACTAATGTGAAAGTTTAAGAGCCAAGAAGACTCTGCAGAGGCAGTATGTGTCAGGACACGAGTTCTGTGTGAATCACCTGTTTTTCTCCGTAACTGTGCAGAGCTCTGTCACTCACTGCCTATAACATGTGGTTTGTGTTTGTCTGTGTTTATGTATGACCGTGGTATATATTTGGATTTACGTTTTCATTCACACACACTAAAGGGGCTCACGTAATGACATATAGCTTTTGCATATACATGGCCACTTTTTGTGGCTTGTTACGGCACATTAAGGTTCCCCTCGTCAGTCAACATGTATGTTTTTCTATTTTTTTTTTTTCTTAAACATGGGTAAGCCTTTGTGTAAAAAGAAAGTCACTATGCCCACATGCACACTCTTCAGACCCTCCTCTCCCCCCGTCATGTGTGCTCTCTAGCTTTATTAATTTTCCAAGTCAAGCTGCTTATCTGTGGGAACAAACCATTTCAACACTGGTATGATCGCAGGGTTTGACCATCATATTTCAGTGGCGAAAGACAGAGAGCGAAGGCATGTGGACTTGACAGCGTACAGCAGACTGAGTAGTTCAGTGAAAGCTATGCGAGGTTACTGTTGTGATTTACCTGTCAGAGACGCCAAACGTCAAGTGTCGGCGTTAAGGAGGGAATTTCGAGAAGCGGGGGAGGCGCTGCCAGTGATTCGAAGGAGGCGGGGCCTGGCTGCAGACGTCTACTGCATTAACGCCACTCCATCACTTACATCAAGGGTGCGATCAAAGGCTGCAATTGTAGCTCCTACGTTGGAGAGGCAATGCCAGACGGCTTCACATCAAAGATCAAATGACCTTATGTGGGTGCCTGACCGGTAGCCAAATCAGGGAGGAGAGGACAAGCCAAGGCACCAAGGACACAGACGAGAGGAGGCAGAGGGTTAAAGTTGGAAAATGAGAGACAGTGCCCAGATCAAATATTACCACTAATTGATTAATATCTTTTTATTTAATATTTTTTCTGTTATTTTTAGAGTGAGTAAAGCACACTATCAACAAACAAATCAGTAACTTTTTAAATTCTGTTCAGCATTGAGATGGAAAAAAGTATGCAACAGAGTTACGTAATTCTGTACAAAACAACTGAGCAAATATAACAGAAGTATCCCTGACTTGCATTAAATGTGAAATGGAGAAATGTAGACTCTGTCAGTGTGTTTGGCAGTGCAGCGAGTCAGTGGTGAGATTATGTATTTAAAATATTTTTAAAATTCAGTTACCTTTAACCCCAAGCTTAATTATGTTAGGCTTTATCCTGAGAAATATTGAGTAAAAAGATCAATAAATATTTATTTACTTAGGCATACTATTGTCAAAAAAATATATACATATATATATACTGTATATATAAAAGACCAAAGGTGAGTAGATGACTTCTTTAGAAAAATAACTTAAAAAACATACATTTGGTCAGATTTGGGAGCATTTTATTGTTTATACAAAAGGGGCTGATTTATTATATATGATGGAGGTGCCTGCTGATGGGCCGTAGCCATTTGAAATATTATAGGGGGAAAAAATATTTTATAAATTTAAATTAAAGCTATACTGTGAATTCCCAATTTAGGAATTTCGGTTCTGTTCTAAGTTATAACGTGAAGAACTTAAAGTGATAGGAACTTCTGTAAATAAATAATTAGTCAAATTTTGAATACCGCCAAGAAATGTCGGTATACCTACCTTCAACAATCAATTCAGATTTTTATTCTGTATCATCTCTAATTATTCGAACTGTCAAACAGGCAGTTAGAAATATGTTTCTCTTCTTTCTTCCTTCCTTTAATCTCCAGGTAGCCATCTTTTTCTCTTTTTTTCCCCTTCCTCAAACAGGTTAGGACAACAAGCTGTGAAGTCAATATGTAAATAACACCAGAACAAAGTGACCAGAGGAGAGCGGTCCTCTGCATGATCTACACAGCACCTGTTTTACTGCTGGCTCTGTATTGGAATGGAACAGCATGGTCAGAGTAGGTGCAGGCGACTCAGTGAGTCAGTAGGAGTCTATTAAATAAAATCTTTTCACATTTAAAAAGTTATGGCAGGGAATACTTTTGCCAATCAGTTTGACATAATGAACTCTCTGGGAACGAGCGGCTTTGACAGGCTTTCACTGACTTCCTTAGTTCTTTCTGACTTGGGCCTATAATTGTGTCCGAAACATTCCTCTGAAATCTTCTGCCCATAATAACATGATGGGACTTTCCTTATTTCTGAGCCACGTCAGGCATGGCAATTTGAGTGAATCTTCATCAGTGCAGACAGAGTGTCTGCATGGGATTAAGTAATCATTGTCAGGTCATTGCTTTGACATTTCAGTAGCTCTTGGGTAGACTCTGTGACAGTGATGCATAAGTGTGGTATGACCTCTCTAACGTGCTTAAAATAACCTCTCTGTATGCATGGGTCGCTCGGACCTCTGACAAGCATGTGGCTCTAGTCATGCTATTGTTAGCCTAGCTGAGTCATGTCACGCAGACTTTGAAAATTCAAATCTCTGACTCAGTAAAGCTGACGATGAGGTATGAATTCGGCTTAATTTTCACCATTTATGTCGCTGATTATTTTGAAAAAAGAAAACAAAAATGAATAGCAGCTTCACTTAGATGGAGGTCACCTTAGAAATGTAAATATCAGAGGCTTGGAAACGGGATGCGGCAGGGCTAATTGCTCAAATCTGCATTAAAATGCAAAACACGGATACTTAATTCTGTGACGGGTGTTTAAGTTAGTTTTAAAATCGCCACTAACCCAGCATTCCTGTTCTTGGTTAGTGGGAAGAAATGGACCATGGACATGATTTAAACTTGTTCTTTGAGAGACTGATGAGAAAGCCTACCACCTCCTGCATAAATAATAAAACATAAGAAAGAACATGTGAACAAAAATGATTGAAACTTTTCTCTGGTTTGTTTGCTTTTTAAGTTTAATTTTTACAAAACAAATACATGTGGCATGTTTTGAAATTATTTATCACCTCATTTATTTGCTTAGCAGAAACCTAGCATTTTTACAGAGCTGTGTGCACTTCAGGACCCTTTGCCACGCAATAAGAACCAGGAATGTGTAAATTGTTATTACATTTTCACTTCTTTCTGCTTTCTCCTTTCACACTTTTTTTTTCTGATTGTAAGAAATAATTTTCAGTTCTGCGTATAATTTTTTCTCTTACTGATGATTCGTCTCTTTCTTTTATTTTATTCAGAAAACCTAATGCTACTCAGCTCTGTTAGGCTCACTTGCACATATTCCGGTAAAAGTTAAGAAGATTAACTAATTAAATTTGCCATCATACTTCCAAGAAAACACATTTTGTTTCCTCTTCAGAGTTGGTTTGGCCCGTTTCTTCTCTTGTACTGGCACACTACATTTGCATTATGGAGACAAGTCTGTTAATGTGAGACCAGTGTGGGTCTGACTTAATGGTGCAGCCACCGCAGAGCACTCTCATTCCAAACTCTTAACTAACTCCACATTAAATTGCTTCGGCATCTGTTTTCTTTTCCCACTCTTACACAGCCTAAACAAGGGAGCGGATTTGTGTGGAAAAAGATATGAGATCACTCTTTCCTTTTGTTCTCCCTGGGGTGTCGCATCATCATACGTTATTGAATGTGAGACGCAGAACACTGCTATACCCGTCTGCTACTTATGGAGGACTTTGGGAGGCATCAGAAAAAAGAAAAGGCCACACGACACAACGCGCAGATCCGACCGCAGATGAACATGGGTGAGGAACTCGTGCATTTGGAAGAGGATAAAACATGTAGGAAAAGGAAGGCAGTATATCACTGCAAAAAAAGAAAAATGACAAGGGTCACATATGCTTGTGGAGAGGGAAGAATGCAGCCACGAAGATCACAAGCTGAGAAATAATTTATCACTGCTCCCTCTATCGTTTCTTCTGGCAGAGACAGATGGCCTGGAATCCTGTCGGATCCTTTCTGGTTTGGCTTGAAATTTTTGCCGGTTATGTGTCTTATGCACATGCACAGATTAACTTGCTCACACACACAGGAGGCTGGTTTTTATCCAGTTGTGCCAGAACTCAAGTGTATATTTATCCCCCCACTTTATGAACTAAAGCAGTGGTTCCCAAAGGGTGGGGGAGAGGCGCAGGAAGCGGTACGGATGAATGAAAAAATAAATAAAACAGTTACACAAAAGTGTTTCACTGTAAAGATGATTAGTAGTGTGTTTTGTTGCAATCTGAAGTGTGAAACAATGTCTGTGCCCAGTTGATTGTTTTTTTTTTCTTTTTTATGGGGGATTTTATTGTAATCCATAGTGGGGCCCAGAAGAAAATCTTTGGAAACCACTGAGCTAAAGAAACATGTGCATGTCTTATCTACACGTGTTATGCTGAATTTACGCTAATAATTTCTTTTTAACTGCTGATATGAAGGCTGGCCGTAAAGGTCCGCTGCTATGAGCAAAGACCTAAATTTATTTTATTTAAAGATGTAACAGTTGGTATGTTACTTTAAACTTAACTAATGTACATAAAAACCACGTCTTCGTCAGTCTAAAAATCTTTATTATAAAACAATATGATGGAGAGACTTTGTATGTTGGCGTTTTTTGAACAGAAAACACTATAAACATGTAGAAAATAAACATTAACAAGTTCTCTCCTAAATACAAGCATTTATTAAGTAACACTCAAACCCTAATAATCAGTCCACAATGCAAGGCAGAAGGGAAAATTCAACCTTATTTTTAAAATAATGTCTCCTAAACAATTTACTAAATGAGGAATGAATCAATTGGGGAATTGATTCTTAATGTTGTGTTAATTAGCCATCATGGTGACAGATGATGTTACATGGTGAATAAGCATTTTAGTTACCAATGTAAAACAGTGGCTGAGATGCTGTTTAGCAACCCCTTTAAAACAAAACCGACTACACCGCAAACACAGCAGAGCTAATGGTGGCAATCATGTTAGCATTAGCAGCTGGGATACCAGAAACAACATTTTAAATGTTTATTAACATTATGAAGACATATTATTTTGCGGGGTAGTAACATGAGAGGAAGGGAAAACGTATAAAATGGCACCAGCTTACGTTACTGGAGTAAAATGGCTCTTTGCAAATCAACTTCTCAAAACAACCTGCAGCTCTGATAGCGTTGGGCAGTTTGCCTAAGGGCCTGAATAATTAAATGCCTTTAAATTAAAGGCCTGACTAAAAAAAATAATTAAAGCACAACAAAACAAAGCAAAACACGCAGAAATAAGATCGTTTTAAGCTAATTGATGAAGTAAGTATCTCTGCCCAGACACAACCTCCTGCTGTGAACCATTCTAATAAACAGTCTGGGGTTCAGCACATCCAACGAGCCAGAGAGTTGGGTGGCGGTTTCTTCTGGGAACAGCGGCTGGAGCTGGCTAGCACTAGTACACTTGTTCAGAGCTGCAGCTTCAACGCCTCCTTCTTTAGGCAGGAGGGAAAACTGCCTTGTCAACAAAATCAGAGACGCCATCTCTTCTTGAGGAATCTATAATCTGATTCTTTGTGCAGGAGTTAAGTGAGTTTCAGGCAGCTTGTGCTGCCCTTAAGACATTTCTCTAAATAAATAAGTTCATAGGTTTAAGTATCTAAAAATATTTCTATGTAATTAAAAATTCTTGCAAGTTGTTTAGATGATCAGTTCATGCTTTATGTAAGTTTTGCTTGAAAATATCACCCGTAAATTGTGCTTCCGGTTTTGGCCGCGCACTTCCGGTTTCTGCAAGGAACCAAGTATGGGAATGTAATCGGATGCTATCCAGGCTGAATTAACAAACAGGAAGGCCGTTAGTGGAATTATTTGACAGTTTATACTGACGGCTTTGGATAGTATTGCTTATTTTTTGTGTTACTGAGCATGATGGACTTTATTTATGTAAACATCTCTCCATGTGTTGTGACAGAGTGTATTTTCCATCATTTCAGTTTTCACCATATGTTTGTGAAGACAAACTATTCTCCAGGGTCTTCATTTTGGGTCAACATCCTTGTTTAAGACACTACATGGCTAATCTTTTTTTTGTTTTTTCAGCTGGGGTAGTGTCACAACAGGTTATACTTTACTTTGGATTTGAGGTTTCTGCAAAGATGAATGTCTTTTATTTGGCCAGGGATATCGAGATGTTTATGCCCATGTGCTTGTTTCCTCCTGTGGCTGGACCTAACGGCGTTCAGCAACAAGACACTCATTGTGTCTTGTTAGGATATAATTACTGTTCTCATATGTACTGTTATACTTTAGTTTTATTTGATTGGATTAGATTCATTACCGCTTGTCTACATCTTTCCTTAGTTTGTCCCTGTTCTAGATAACTTTGTCCTGGTTTCTGTAAAGAATACATTCATTCCATTTCACATCCTGCCACTGAGTCACACCTGATTTGTGTCTCAGATTGTTACACCTGCTTTACATTAAGTCTTTACTTCTATCCATATACAGAATACTGTCCTAGTTTTCTTCTGTTTAGTGTGAGAGCCTTGCCACTGATCGCTTCAGTTGTGCCAAGCTAAGTTTTGTTTACCCTCTCTCCCCCTCCCTCCCTCCTTACCCTCCTTTCTTTTCTGGGTTTGTAATTTAGAATAACATGCCGCGGCGGTGCGTTTGGTTAGTTTCAAAATAAAGCTAAATTTGTTCCTTTCTTGTCTTTGCTGCCAAGTCCTGCATTTGGGTACTCATTACATATGTAACATTTTATGTGCGCATAAATAACTTTGGTTGTGGAGGCTTCTGATTCAGTTCAGTAAATAGAGAATATGCCAATAAATGTGCTCCTAGATGGGGTCCAATTGCAAAAGCTCACATCTGGGGACTGTGGATTCTCTTCCACTGACTCACAGCAAAGCCCATCAAAGCTTGTGGACGGTGGGGCTGTGATGCTTTGCCAAGATAATATTAACTTTTCCAGCCAAAAAAATATGCTGCTGCCATATTCTTTCCAACACCAAACACAGGTGTAACTAATCCCAGGACTTAGGATTCGATTCAGATATTCCAGTGCCAAGACTTCATACTGTACTGTTGCCTAAATGGAAACAGTTAAAGTAATAGTTACACCTGCAACGTGTGAAAGGCATGTGTGAAAAATTGTTAATGGTTGAAACTTGTTTTTATTTCCCGGGCACTCGGCGCCAGTGTTTGGAAAAGAAAGGTAAAGCTTTCAGAGGAAAGCAGAGCTTGACATGAGTGAAGTTTCTGTAATGAATGTGCTTCTTTGATTACAAGCAGCGAATTTGATGTTTATGGCCCAAATCCTGCCGCTTGTCGCACCAACAAAACGGCACCGTGACACCCACATGTTTTTACATTGTTAAATCTTGCACTACCTACCACAGTAAATAAGCACAGATTTCTGTCTCAACCAATGAGCATCCTCAAAAGCTACATTTTCTCCTTTAATGTGGACATACTTGCCCCAGACAGCAAGAATCCCATAAAACAGATATACCGAACGCTTTAAGTTACAGTGTTCCCACTTTGGCCGATAATTTCGTGCGGTAGTCAGTTTTTGGTGAAGTTTGACGAGTTTATGAAAACAATTAAGGCCTCCAATGCGCTGCATAAAGTGGCAGGATAATAATAAGAAATCTTGCAATTACAATAGGCCCTCGCCTCAGTTTCGCCGCTCGGCGACCACTGTGAGTCATGTGTGGTCGGACCACAGATGAACAGATTTTGCTCACGAGCATTTAAAAGTCAGATGGTGAATCTTGTAAAACCTTGCGAGATCAAAAGTCACTTCGAAGTAAATAAACACGACAGACGAGGACAAACCGACGGCGATCATTGTGGTCTACTTTTAACGGAGAAAAAAAAAAAACTATACATAAAGTAGAGGCGTTGGTTAAATGAAACCTTTTTATCCAGACACATACAAGACCCATAACAAACCAAAACAAGCAGAACAACAACAACAAGAAGAGACAATAAAAATCACATGAATATCCACTGCCATATAAACTAAGGCGCCAGTGATTCCACAAACTGGAGAGAAGAAGCTAACTGAGCTTTGAACAGAGTCGGTCAAAGTGGTTTAAGGAGAGTAGACACGCGAGCAAAGGCTCTGCTTACTTTTTACTTGACTTTTTTTTTTTTTAGCTCAGGCATTATTGTCTTGGAATCCCCTCTGGCTCCCAGTCTCCTCGCTTTCTGATTGGCTACACATCACGTCCAACAGGTGCCTGTTCTTTGAGGAACACCCACAAGCTGAAATATCGGGCCACGACTATCCAAATGTTGAATCTCCACAATTTGAGGTCAGAGGGTCACAACATCAATCAGCACAAAGAAGTGATTATTTTTACGACGATCCATGAGATTATCAGAAACTAAAGATCAGGTAAAAAATGGGCATAAAAATCTTGCCATGTGAACCGGGCATTACAATGTGATCGTTCTAACTTGCGTTTTGTTGCTTTGAATTGTTGTACCTTTTTCCTTGCAGAACCTACAGAAAGTAAGTAGGTGTGGAAAACATGGAAGGATGATAGCAGAGTAAAATCTTTATTTTATATTTCCTTGCTTCTATTTTTGGGTGTCACACTGGTGTATCTCTGTAGAGTTTTGCGTTTGTTGTTGGATTCTGGTGAATTTCCTGAATTAGGCTACTTTACGGCGGATATAACTTATCTAATAACAAATAAAACAGAAAACAATCGTCATGTTCTGAAATTCACATGGAAGACGAACTGAAAATTTATGTAACAATCATAAAAAATTCTTTAAATAATTAAAGAAAAGATCAATGTTTTGGTTGTTGTTTTTTTTTTTAGATGTTAAAGTTGCTGCTTTCCATTTCTTACAAGACACATTGCCAGATATAGGTTTGCCTTATGAACTTCAAATTCACGTATGTTGGGGACTTATTCAAATTCAAAATTCAAAAAAACTTTATTAATCTCAAAGGGAAATTAAATTAAATCTCACTGAAAGCACTGAGCTACTCCAACGTGCTGCCACCTTCAGCACCACAATTCATGTCAGAGTTCTGGATTATCATCACCTTTTCAGCAACTTTTGGCTGAAAAGTGTTTCTTTCTTTGCATCTTTGTTTGTTTCTTTCTTTCCTTCTTTCTTTTCTACTGTCTTTCTTAACCTTTGACATGTGATTGGATATAGCAATTGGAAGGGTGAAGGTTGTAACAAAAATCATACATGCACTTTAATGTAACTCTGGCTCAGTTTGTTGCAGATGGAAAACATACTTCATGTGTGTGTGTGTGTGTGTGTGTGTGTGTGTGTGTCTGTTCGCAGAAAAGGAAAAGGAAAAACTCTCTGCCGTCATGTATTTTTAATCCGATGAGTGATCACAGCCACTATCTCGCAAACACACACTTGTAAACATGTAAACACTGCAGGGCATGAACACTCACAAGGTCAGTTTCACCCACATTATCATGGTTAAAACATGCAAACAAAGAAGGTCTGCTGTGGTGGGATGGTGGGGGGGTTGACCCTTACGTAAGTTAAATTAAACCAGGAGGAAGATGATGCCAAAGCAAAGGAATGAGCTAATTGCTGATTTGTGTTACAACAAAAGTTAAAACTGCATTGCACCTGACTTCCCTCTTTGATGTTAATGAGATTCTGCTGGGTAACTCGGTTCGTTTCCACAAAAGGGGCACAGCAGCCCGGTTATAAAATGAAAAGAGGATGTTGTTGTTTTTTCTTCTTCTTCTTCTTTTAGACGATCAAAGTGAGCAAAGATTAGCAGACATTTCACTATCCTTGTCCTTTGCCCTCTCCACTTTGCACACACACACCTTCATAATTTCATGCTGTTTGGGGAAAAGTGAGAATGTTTGGAATTTCTTCCCCCTCCTACACACAACCAACTTGGTGTGAAGATAGTCATGCCTTGCGTTCCTCCCCTCGCAGGTGTTCCCATCAATATTCCCCGGCCATCTAATCTGTCAGATTAATCGCTGATTTGGTGAGTGACCTTTCATTGGACTTGCCCAGGATGTTTGGGAATGCCACAGGGCCTTGTTTTCCATTTGAGGCCCTGCATGCGTCTTGGTGATGGATACGCCGACCGTCACTCAAGCAGAGGGAGTAAAGCATGAGCGGGAACGACGGCCGCAAGCGAAGACAGTGACTGGAGTTAAACCCCCACAGGAGTCAGCCACGCGTATTTGAACTCGAAATGTCATATGCCTCATTTGAAACCTCAAACTCCCACATGTTGCGGTGCCCCTGCGAGCGTCATTCCTCAAAATAAAAGAGAGCCCCATGATGTGCATCATCGCACCCAAGATGGGGATAATAAAATAAAGATTAAAGAGAATCTTTAAGTATGAAAATTGCACCGGATTAAACACTTCACCAAGTCTCACACCCTCTGACACACGCACTCATCCTCCAATTCGAGACGCAACGATGTGACCCCACATCTAAGTGATGATAAATACTGTGCAAGATCCTCCCCCACCCCCTGAGCTTTATAATTACAGTTATCACACGTGGCTGTAATTCTCACTTAACACACTGACTTTAACACTTCTCAGTCTCGCCGACTGGCACGGACACGCCACGCCAATAAAAGTGCATTCCTTCTCTTAAGCGTGCAAAGATTAAGGCAGAGTTTAATGCATTAATTACTCTTAGGATGACTTGAAAGTGTCTGCTTTCAACAGCATTTGCTATTTTTCTACAGTAAAATCTTCAGAAGAGAAGTCTCTGTGTGATATTTGCTGACAAAGTGCCAAATTTAGTGACGCTAACACCAAATACCAAGTGGCATGAAGAAGTAGAAAGACAAGATTCAAAATCACCCAGAGCTTTTTCACAAAACATATGACCGAACATATCGGAGCAACAGAAAAACAGCTGTACTGTGTAATGCCTCTCATACGTTGTCATCCCTTAACTTCTTCTTGCCAGTTAATGACAACACTAGATGGTGATTTGTCTGAAACTGTGTAAAGGATCAGCATCTGCTGAAAATCCATCCATTCATCAAAACCTATATTTCCAAACTAACACAGTCATTTGTATTGCTTGCCTTTACAAACATTTGAACTTCAGTGACATGAAATTTTTAATAAAAAGACTTTAAAGTGATATCACCCCATTAGCTTTAACAGCTTCTTTTTTTTTCTCTCTGATGGCTTTTCCACAAGGTTTTGGTGTGTTAATACAAAGTTTGGATCAATTGATTCAGAAGCACATTCATAAGGTCAGACTCTGATGTGGGATGAGAAGGCCACCTTATGTTGAGAGGTCTGTAGCTATTCCCCGCATAACGTTGGTGACTTCAGCACACTCAGCCCCTAAGCAAGATTTTTCCAATGCCGCCTTGCTGAGTTAAGATAATACCCTTAGCATTTGACTGTTTTGAATATTTAGCATGAAGGAAATTGAACACATGCTCCTGGACTAAATGCTTAGCAAACACCAGGCAATATTTTTGTAAAAAATCTGTCAATAACTGAGTCCCGTTCCACAAAATAATCTATGAATATGTGAATCTATGAATACTGAACCACACATAGTTAACTCAACTCAAACTGAAGGTTTGATTTTTTTTTTTCTAAATATTTTAGGAAGGGACTATCACACCAAAATACAAGATGAATTTTAGGCCTTTTTACACATTTTTACCAGAAATGTCACTACCTGCTAAGAGGTCTGTTTCTGAATACGTTTAGCATCTATCAATTGAGGATAAGCTGTTTGACATAATTTAGGTTTACAAAGTTTTGTACTTAACTTAGTAGATAGGAATGATGATTGAATTTCCTAAAAGCATTTATTGTTCTATGATTTTTTTTTAAGGAATTACATGTGAAAGCATGTTTTTTGAGGTGTGGTGTATTTATTCTCTGATGGCTGAGTAGTCCATCAGGTATTCGTGATTGTTGAACACATAGTAGCATGAGCTAATGCTCTACAGAACATACTCTGTAAAGGTCAGTGAAATGTTAAGGAGCAGCTCTAAATATCAGGCCCAGAGACTGAATTAAAACAAGGCAGACGGGAAAACCTGGAATTGATTCACAGTCCTTTCTCATTTTTAATTAGTCAGGACATAGTGCAAATATCCAAGCCTACGTGGGAGAGTAACGTCAAATAAACATTCAATATTATCAAGTCAGGCTGTAAATGCGACCGTACGTATTTAAGAACTTTCTTTTTAGCTCTTTTGATCTTGGATAATTTCTCCACATCATGGTCTGATTTTTTTGAAGCAAGAATCTGATGTTTTCATCAGGTGCAAATATCAGTCAGGTGCATCTTATCAGATGCACTTCATTAACTGATCATCAGTGAGTCTGACCATAAAAGCAGAAGCTGTAACAGTGTGCTGGTCTTTAACATTCAGTAAATTAAGCACAAGGTCGAAGAGAACCGGCAAGGTCTCACTGCAATCGTTATGTAGACAGTGTTATGATACAATATCCAAGTAAAAGGAAATTATCCACAAGTGGAAAACACTCAGTAAAGTTGCCAAAGAGAAACCGTCTGCAGTTGGCAGCTCAACCCTGGCCTTTCCTTAACCCTGCGTTGCTCCTAATTTGTTTATATGCTTAATAGTCTCAATATAAGCATATCTGGCATGTAATGTAAAAGTCTTTTGGATCGTAGGGTTAGGGCTATACAAGGAAACTTTAATTTCATGAGCACAATAAACAGTGCGCAGTCTAAAACAAAAAAACAAAAACATTTGCTCTACCACTGGGCCAAGCGGCGGCCCAGGCGACTCCTGTTTGAACTCAGAAAGGTTTGAAACTAAACAACCAAAACTCCAAAAGTATAAACTACCAAAAGGGTGAGAGGACCAGCATCCACTGTGGTGGGACAGTGAGAAAGGTGGACATAATCAAAACCAAAGACACCTCAATGAGGAAGCTTCTGAAAGAAATATTAACTTTACATTTCATTCAACGTGAGAAGGTTAATAACCCGCTCAGAAGAAAGCAATGACAAAGGGTAAGACTGACTTTGAGAGGAAGTTCTTTGGTCCTGTGCATACTCCTGAAAGCATTAGGCCCAAACGGACCCTCTGGGACAACTGCTGGTACTATAAGTAGTCTTAATTGTTTTTGAACCCCCACCCTACCTAAAGTGCCCCCCCTCCCTCCACACTTCTCTGCATTGTTTTGTTATCGTAGACATCCAAGAAGCTTCCCCAAAACAATCCAGCATTCCAGTACATTCCGCACCATCCACTACCCATAAACCTTATCTGCAAAGTAAATAAGGGCTCCCATCCTTGTCTGCAGGGGTTATGTCTCTTTCTACACTAGGCCGTGTCTGCCAACGGTCATTAAAACATGGACAGAGGGAAAGAAAGAGGAGGGCTTAAGAGTGAACACAAGCCAAACAGGTAGTATCCCCATGGTGCTTAGGAATATTTCTGTCTTTTATTTTGGAAAATGTTGAATATTGGGAAAGGGTCCTACTTCGGTTTCATCTGGAAATATTTATTCCATGTCAAGAAGTAATTATTTTAATCTGCACTGTTTACTAAAAAGTTATTTGTGCTAGCTTTTTTCTCGCACAAAAAAAATCAAGAATGGAAACGGATGATAACAGCTCTCGAGTAAAAATAAACCCTTTCTTTTATTGTTGAGACACGCAACAACATTTTATGCCTTATTTGTTCCCCCTTTTCTTCCTTTATTGAGATTGTTAGGACAGTTTCAGTTGCAAGCTGAATAAATTGACTTTAAATACCTAAATTCTTCAGAGTAATTTTCTATTTTGAGCATAAAAGCCAGAAAACGGCAACAGAAAATAGTTCCTTGGCAAACTACAGGATAACTGTGAGTTGTACGGGATGAAAACACACACGCGCACGCCCTCTCCACCCCCCCCCCCCCCCCCCCACACACCCCCCCCCCCCACACACACACATACGGACAGGAGAGACGGGTTCAAAGATATAAACAAAGTAGTGGCATTAAAAGCCACCCGTAGATGCAGACAAGTCCGTCGCACAAATAGCTGTACCAGCATCACAAGCTGTGGGAAACCAGTCATAAACTGTCATTCAGCGGAAACACATGAAGGATCAACAAGTGGGTGCAGGCAAGCAGTATTTACTGTACGTACAGTGCCTTACAAAAATATTCACAACCTTGAACTTTTTCACATTTTGTGTCACAATCCTTGGCTGTTGGTGTTTTGGTTTTCTTGTTTTGATTGTATTCAGTTCATTTGTTTTCTCTATCATTGCTATAAATATGTGACCATATCAGCTCATTTCTTGGTGACTAGTAGCTCTTAGATGCGTGTCAGAGATTTGTTCTTCCTTTTAAGTCTTACTTCAATGCCTTTTGCATTAATTAAGCCCTTTTCTCCATTAAGTCTCATTCTACCCGGTCAATGTCCTTGCCAAGTTGTGTGTGTTTCCATTGGGAGTGTGTTCCTCACTGTGTGGGCGCAAATACGGGCGAGAACGTGGGCTGAGAGGCCTCTGCCCCAGTATTGCTGGACTCTTGCGTTACACTGCCTCCACTCTGCCTCGCAAGCTTCAACAAGACAGTTTTCTGGAACAATAACAATAGTGAACAAACACTATTGTGAAGACCAAGAACCACAGCAGACAAGGCAGAGACAAAGTTGTGGGTAATACTAAAGCGTTAAAGGGTTGGTTAATAAGACCAAACTTTGAACATAAAGAATAAAGGATATTTCTATTGTGTTTAGTAAAATAAATAAAAGGGAACAGCTTATGGAACAACTTCAGCACCTCCAAGAGCATTGATGAGGAAAAACAGAGTGGTAGGTAACTGTGGAGGAGCTGCAGAGGTCCACAGCTCTGGTGGGGTAATCTGTAGGAAAAAAGTTGCTGTAGTCAGATGAGACCAAAGCCTAAGCTTATGAAAAACTAACTCCATTATCATTTCGAGCACAGAATCCCCATGGTGAGACTTGGTGGTGGCAGCATCAGGCTGTAGGAATGCTATCTATCGTTAGCAGCAGCTGGGAAGCTGTGAAAGTTTGGTGATAAGATGGGTGGAGACAAATGTAAAGCAGACTTGGATCTAAACCAATTAGCGGATTCAAAGGTCTCCTTGCAGCAGGACAACCATCCTAACCATAATGCAATGGCTTAGGTCGAAGCATATTAATGTGTTGGAATTGCCTAGTAAAAAGTTCAGCCATAGTCTGGGGCGAGATGTTGAAGAATTGATGTTCACAGACGCTTTCTATCCAAATGCTGCTGCTTGGCATATTCTGAAAAGAAAAATGGGCAAAATACTTTATCTGTAAAAGATGCTGCAAAGAATGCTTCTTTTCTCCAACTTCACAGCTGTGCACTACATCAACTTCCAAACACACAAGGGAAACTCACAATGTGACAAACTGGGAGCGTAACTTTAAAAGTCTCTGTGAGAATGCGGAGGCTAGGTGGCAATTAAACGAAAAGTTAATCTACAAATAATTGTGCTTTCAACACATATAAATCTGCACTCTGTCTTTTATGCAAATCTGTTACAATTAGTAAGTGTTACAGGGATGCTTTGGTCGGGTTTATTTATTTTTTATTCGTATGGCCTCGCGTATCTTCTTTACTGTTTATTTACAATATCGTAAAATTATTTGATCGCCACATCTTAGCAAGCTCGGATCGTAAACCAAAATGAGCAGCAGCTCTCATAACTTGACATCCTCAGCCCTCCATAAACGTTTTGTAGGTTGCACGGAAAGTGCGGCAACCATCTATAAACCAATGCCTCAAGAGGCTCCTGTGGTCGAGCTGTTACGTGTTCAAACATAATGTTGTTACTTGGCGCCATGGAAATAAATGGAGGTAAAAATAGCCAAGGTAAAAATAACACATTCCTACTCTGTGACAGATTGACATTTGCCTATTCTGCTCGAATGTTGCCGCTGTACTCCTGTGACCGCAAGGAGAAATATTTGAGGGAGGCACGTTCCCAGAAAAAGGGCCCTTTTGTTTTTTTTCTCCCCACCTCCTGCGAGCTGAAAAGGATAATTGCTCATCTGAGCTCACAGAAGATGACTCCGTCCCGTTTCCAATGGCAACACACCGGTCCCGTTTTATCATTCTCGAGCGAGGAGTAGGGTTGACCCTCCGCTCCGTCTCCGGGCGCAGGGGGGGAAGACTGACTGCGCGTGCGTGAGTTGAAAGCACGTCTGCGCTCGCGCACGGTTTCAGTACAGTGGGACTCGTGCGTGAGAAGTGCACGGGCCATGGACGGTGATTATAAAAGCAGACGGACCTTTTCTGCAGCGGACGAGTTGTTTCATAGAAGGAAAAGAGTTTGCAGCCACAACGGCTGTAGGAAAATATTTTGGGGAGGCGAAGAAGAGGGTGAGGGGGACGGAGGGGGCGTCTAAACAGAACTGTTTAGATGTTTTGTGAGTCAGACTTTAGCAATGAGGGAGTAACAGAGGCCATGAATGAGAGAGCCTGTTTATGCGGTTCACTGTTCTACTGTTTAACCCTTCAGTTTAACTACTTCTGCAGAAGAGTTTGTTCAACTTGAGGTTGAGCCCCGACTGAAAGGACACATTGTGTTAAATCTGAAAACTCTGGTGTATATTTGCTACAGTTACAACACAGTTAGAGTGCATTCACACCAGCCCCTGCTCGGTCCCATTTAATCAAACTCTAGTTTGTTTGCCTAGATAGAAAGTCTGGTTTGTTTGGGGATGTGTGAATGCGCAATCAAACTCTGATGCATACCAAAGGAGCAAAGTCAAACCTGGGCTTCGGTTAGGTGGAAGTGAACCTGACCACCACATTCGCATAAGCATAAATACTTATACGAATGCGTAGTGGACCAGAGACCACTCCGAAAGCAGGAAGCAAACTCTAGTGCAGAGCATTCTGGGTAAATAGAACCAAAACAAACGCAAGAATCTAACGCTAGAGGGAGAAATAGGTCGTGGTCTTTTACCAAAGACAAAGGAGAAATCTTACAACTGCTAAAACTTGATGCCTCTATTTTTCCTTACATTTTGTGGAGAATGAAGTTGCACTCGTCTTCTTCGGAGGTTGGCTTTCTTTCAATAATTGCCTTTTTGGCGGATTGACAGTTGTGCCATATAGTTCTCCTTTTTCAGTGGATAGACTGGACAGAGATTTGAAAATGTGAAAACTTTCGATGTTGTTTGATAACCTTGCCCTGCTTTGACTTTTCTGTTGTGTTCCTTTGTCTTCATGATAGTGCTTCTTAACTAATGTTCCCTAACATACCTTTGAAGTCTACAGAGAATCACTTGATTTATGCTACTCATCACAGGTTTACTCGATTCACTAACATCATTTCTGAAAGTAGTTGCTAGATTTTACTTCAGAGTCTCAGACTAAAGGAGGCAGAATACAAAAATGGGACAAAGCACAAGAGGTTGAATACATTTACTTTAAAATCATTCTATCTTTCATCACAAAAGCCTGTGTGCCACAAACCTCATGGGTTTTCCATCTTCAGCAGGTTTTTGTGTTGCCACACTCACCGACCAAAAGCTGCAACATCGACAGACGAATTAACTTAAGCTTGTCTTTTTATAGAAAGCCTCGAATTAAACAACTCTCCTTTCAGGAAAGGGCAGCTGAGGCAAGAATAGAACGCTAACCTGTCGCTGACATTTCCCTCAGAGCCAAATGTGTCGAAGGAAGCTGCGGCACTCAGCGTTGCATGCACACAAATTACTTTTCCTGTTTATACAGCTGCTTTATTCAGAGAAAAAAAATCCAGATAAATCAGCCTTCTCAGGATGTAAATTAAATGAAGGAAAATACCACGGCTAAACACTGTACTTGCACCTGGTGGAGCTCAGTCAAAGTCCTGTGAGTGGCACAAATGTCAAGAAGGGATGGGAGGGGTGGCATGTAAAAAAAAACATAAGAAAATGGGATAGAGGAGCTACTTCTTGACTTGTCAGAGTTGCAATATTGTTTGCTACAGAGAAATAGAAGCTTTTCTAACCTAATCGCAAAAGCTACTAAATTCGCAACAACTTTTTATTATTACGACACCGCGACGATTCAAGATGAATTTCAGGACAGTGTTAAAAGGTTCAGAGAAAGTAAGCTAATCTCACTTTAATGATATTTAGAAGAACCATCAAGAAGTTTAGGCTTTAGTATATTTCACACTTAATAACCACTAAACATCATCATATTTGATTAAAAAAATTTAAGTGAGAAACATAAAAAAAAATTTAAACATCATTACCAAATACTAATATAATGTCGCAGTGACCTTACTGAGTTACGATAAGGCAGCCTTTATTTTCACAGTCTCATGTACAGCTGTGAACACACAGCATAAGTACAACCAGTAAATTGGTGCTGAAACCAGACTTGGATGAGGGTTTCAAATGCAGACTCTGATTTGTTCATGGAGGAACTACATCTGTGTTTGTTGGCACACCTGGGTCTTTATTTCAATAAAGTACAACACAGAGTAAGCCATTTAAACAGTCATTTTCTCAAAAGGTTCAATTTGTAGAAAACAGGAATGACTGAACAAGTGAAGCCCAAGCGTGGCAGCTGTATGAAGCATATGTCTGTAATTTCAGTTAAAAACCTTTTAAAATTTTAACCAACAACTTCTTCCCTCACTAGTGTAGAAAAGGTATACAGCATATTGTACTTTATTTTGGAATATCAGGACAATAATTAATAAAAAATTGCATGCCATAGTTGACGTTTTTGTGTGCACAAATATGAAAATTAATTTTCTGTCTTTCTACCACCTTGCAGTTAGTCGTTAACCTCTAATCCCAGGAAGACTGGAAGAGTCTTCTGTCTTTAACAGAGTAAAATATGAAAACGTAAACAAGTTTGAAGAGCTCTGTGACACAGTATATTTAAAAAACAAGCAAACAGATTTTAGTTAACACTAAAACAAATCTGTCTGCATCAAATGAAAAAGATGTTGGAGCAGAATTGTCAAAATATTTCAGTAAAATTTGCTCACATTGCCCTCTGCTCCACCCAGACAACTGCATCCGAGCCACATATTGGGACAATAATTACAATTATTGAAGGGTTGTTGATGTTTAGAGCCTTTCTCTTGAATGGCCTGATGTCAGGTTTACTGTGACTCATGACCCATGAGGCCGAATCAGAGCTGTTATGAATACCTGAAAGAGCTGACTGACTGTTCCCTCATCTCCACGCTTGATTACCGACTGTGTGGTGAGTAAACAGCAGGAGCAAAGTCTGCTGATGAACTTGTAGGTTCTGGCTGTCACATCTTAACATTTTACCTGGAGTACAACAGGATTTTGATTTTTTTAAAATTATTATTTTAGTTTTTGCAGTTTTTTTGTTTATGCAATTCAACAGTCGTTATGTAATCAAGTGTGACTGTACTTTCATAACCCCTGACAAGACTAATGAAGTTTTTCATTAGTAACATTTCAGTAACATTTCAGCATTACAGAAGCACTAAAGAGTGCATGACAATTAACGATTTTACTTCTTAAATGTTTTCATATGACACAACAGTCACATATTTTGTAATGGTAAAATTTTACAATTGGGCAAATAGTTACACTGTATTGTCAAAGGTACAATGTACAGTGAAGGCATGTAACCTTCTTAAGAAGATCATTTGTGAGGTCAGACACTGATGTGGGGTGAGAAGGTCTGACTCGTATTCTCCGTTCTAATTCATCCTGTCCTATCTGTCAGACAGGACGCCATGCAAGTTAGTCAAATTATTCCACATCAAACTTGGACCTTAGTTTTGTGTCATGTTCAGGAAAGGGGGATCGTTTGTTGTTCCCATAGTCAGGAACGTGAACCTGTCCAAATTTTCTTGGTGTGCTGAAGTATTTAGAGTTAAATTCACTTTCATTGCACTGACTTGTAGTTTTGCAGCTCGGGGTCAAAGTATTAACAAGGAAAGGACGGCAGTGATCACTCTGACTGTGACTGAATCTGATAAGCTGTTTTAAAAGGGAGTAGCACATAAAATCCTCCATTGTTATCCCCAAGAAAACATGCAATAGTCATCACTTTGCATCAAAATGGTATTTTTCTGTTCTAATTAGCTCTTTAAAATGCAGTATTGTTTGTCATGTTTATGCTTTAATCCAGGCATAGAATCCGAGTCGGGGATTTGATCCTCGCCCATTATGATGAATGGAAGAGATGGTTTGAACTTCCTCCTTCTCTCTCTGATCTGCATCCATGAAGTTTCCTTTTGAACTCCTCTGGGATTTGGGGTTGTAGTTCAGGTATTATTCGAGCTTTCGAGATGCTAATCGGCTGCTCCGAGTTGCGAAAACAATATCTTGTTGCCACGGCTACGCATCATAACAATCGTCAAAAGGTAGAAAAGCAAGAGCAAAGATCCCTAAAGCTGCACAGCATAGAAAACCTGGACATGCAACGCCTCCAAAACATTATGAACAATGTTTGCAAACAGAACAAAATCAGAAGTAATGTGAGCTACTTCAACATGTTCCCACCATAAGTGTTACAATTCTAGGAATCTGATCAAGATGTTCATTTTCAAGAAATTTGGATTAAATACAATTTGGAAACAACTCAAAAGCCTTAGCAGATACATTTATTATTATCACTTGGATTTTAGTTGTTTTTTTGTTTTTTTTACTTTCTTATTCTATGAAATATGATGACATTTTGGTTTAATTTCTACAGTGTTAGCAATTCAATTGAACTATTTGTGACTTTTATGTAAACGCGTACCAATAATTTTGCGGAGGAAGATTTATTGTCTTACATTTGTAGCTGTAATTGGAGGCAAAAATCCCACATCAACATTCAGAATTTTTGAAGACTCCACCAATGAGCATAACTGGATTTAAGTTGCTGAACGAAGGCTATTATTTTATTGTAATTTTTTATATATATATTTTTTTTTACTTTATGAGTTTGAGCTCTGGTCTTTAGTTCAGCCAACTTGACCTCAAAACCAAAAGCAGCAAACCCTGTGAGGGGAAGAGTGTTTTTTTTTCTTTCTTTTTTTCCCCCTTGGTCTTAACACTGGACTCTAAATAAACTTTTGCATTTAGATAGATGAGCTTCTCAGGGAATCACACTGTGTGACTCACAAGAGTTCAAATCCCAGTAAATCTGGGATAAAGAACAGTGATTTAAAGACTATTGTCTAAGAATGTACTTTGCTCACTCTTCTTTTTTTCTTTCTTTTTTCCTTTACCACACAGGTTGTGCGAGAGACATCTGTCCTCTGTAATCTCAGCAGGACATCCCTCTCTACCGGAGGAACGCTTGGAATGTGCCCTTATGGTCAGCAAGTCCGTAAACCAGTTATTTTGGCTAGTTTACTTTTAGAATCGGTGACAAAGGCATCCAAGTGCGCCTCTCACCTCTGAGAGATCCCGCTTGAGCCGGTCCTGAGAAATTTCTACCTCAGGAGTTATGATTCTGACCCCCGGGGTCAACCAGTTGGGGACCACCCTTGTCCAAACATATCGTCTCTCACGTTGTCCAAGGACTCCTTATTTTGGCTTTTATCATCTCTTTGAGAATGTTTTGTCATTGTGAGATGACATAAGATGTGAGGAATGTCTATCAGTTCACTGATCTTTCTCACCGTGGCTCGGTGGATGGCCCGCTATTGGAGTGTGTGTCATCTGAGTGTAGAAGATGTGTGATGTGAGAAGAGGGCTTTGAGGAGGGTGAATGCCTTTATGCCGTCTTTGATGTTTTAAAGTGCTGAGTTTTTCAGAGGGAAATGGTTTCATTGATCACTGGAACAATTGTTGGCAGCTCCCTCATAAACACAAAAATACTTACTTTGAAATAGTATTGGCATTAAAGCGCCATGTTAAATTATCTGCTTAAAAACGCTTTGCTTGCGTTTGTTGCATAGTATATGAGGGAGTTTTACACACATAAAAGGATATATTAGAGCCGATCGGGCATCATATTTTAAAGCTATTTACATCCTGGACGATTGCTTTTTTTCAATCGGTGCATCAAAGATTTTATTGGTGCATTATTTTGCGACACAAAATCGCTTCTTTAGTAGCTAGGTTGTGCTGATTTATTATGGTGTGAATGAAACAATGCAAGATGAAGCTTTCTATAAGTGCATAGGAGAATAAGAAACACTGCATACATTGTTTTTTGTTGGTTTTTTTACTTATCTGAAGCTAAAAAACGCTCCATTATTGCCATGGGAAAAAAAAGACAGTGCAGTATTGCACAAATGAATGAATGTAATTGTTTTCTACAGGGTGGGCCATAAGTTTTCATACATAGGAGAATGTAAAATGTATATTTCTTTTATATTTCTGATACCCAAGAAGATGCGTTTGACAAAAGAGCAAAGAATTGAAATTATACTGATGGCTGGATCGGGAAGCAGTCGCATGACTGCACAAAACTTTAACAGAAAACATGGAATGAGCATCACACACGACACTGTGGCAAAATTTATTTGCAAGTTTCAGAAAACTGGAAATGTTGCAGATCAACCACGAAGTGGTCCAAGACTTGCAGCGATTACACAGAGTCCCACAAAAATAAAAACGGTTGTCCAATATAAAATGTTTATTTTTTTCTTTGTGTGGAAACTTTTGACCCACCCTGTACATTCATTGGCCACTTCGTTAGCTACACCTTGCTAGTATTTGAACCTCCTTTTGCCTTCAGGATTGCCTTGCTTCTTTGTGGAATAGAATCTCTTATTTCTAAGAGATTTTGGTCCAAACTGAAAATGGCAGCATCCCACAGTTAGAGCGGATTTGTCAGCTGAACGTTCGTGATAAAGAACTGCTGTTCTGCTACATTTTGAAGGTGAGCTGGTGCATTATCCTGCTGGCAGCAGCCACCAGAAGATGAGATGGAGATGGCACACTTGTGGTTGTGACATTTGAAAAGTTATTGTTTGGAGTTTGCACTGTCCGGCAGTAAAATTATCTGCCGGACAGATTGGTCTTGATTCCAAGACCAATCAAGGAATGTGGTTAGCCCGCAAGAAGCAGCTTAACAGTACTTTAAAAATCATTTTTATCTTGTCTGTCACTTTGTCATACTGCTTTTCTACAGTACACCAAAAGGCGCTGCCAGGTAAAAAAAAAAAAATGTAGAGGCTTTATCCAAAGAAAACAACTTTTTTTTGACTCATCAGTCTGATGACCAAGATGATCAGAAAGAGTAAAATCACCAAATGTCTAGAGCTCTGATGGAAGAAAATGTTAGGCTTTTTTTGTTTGTTTTTTTTTTTGTCTAAAATTTGTAGTTTTAACATAGTTTACATATTTCCCTAAGTTTTAGTTTGTAATTTGTTTCAAGTGTTTTTATATATTCCTTTGCACCCATGTGTTTTCGTTGACTTGCTCTTCATACAGATTGTTCCGTCCTTCTCATTATTTTACTCTTTTTGACCACTAGACACTTTTTTTTCCCTTTCCATTTAGTGTTGTGGTAAACCACTGCATTGCTCTTCAAAGCTCCTCCACCCATTTCCTCTTGCATGAAAGTCCGATCTTTTGAACCCCCCCGTTTTAAACCATCTGTCTGAAACAAGAACTCTCGCCCTTTCTCCTTGTTGTTCTTCGCTTCATATAACTTCTGCATTCACTCACTCAGTTCAGTCTTGCTATCTGCTTCCCAGCTGTTCTACATTTTCTATCAGCAGGCTCCACAGATAAATGTTCTTTAAACCATCACTTTCTTCTCGCGTTATTATCTACTCGTCCTCCCTTTGTTTTTTCCCCCCCTCGGCATTTTTAGCAGTCGCACTCGAATCCTCAATGCGCGCAACAAAAAGTGGGACGGTTTCTTTTCTGGTCAAGCCTGCACATGTGGATGGAAGAAGAGGGTCAAAAGTAAAAAAGGGAGGTGGCAGAACACTGCTGGGACAGATCCATTTTCAAAGCACTATCTTTTCATTTGTTTTCCTTTTTCATATCATTGCTATTTGAGGTTAAAGGAGTGGGGAGAGAAAAAAAAAGAAGAAAGAAGGGAAAGTATACACATAATTTCACACGGAAAGGAATGTCCCAGATGGTCACCGCTCATAAAAAGAATCTTTGGGAGATGACTCTTTGGTCTAACTTCAATGAAAGACACCCTCAGCAAACCCCCACCCAACTAAACCGCAGCTGCCAAAGGGAGATTAGTATCTCTGCCTGAGAGAAAAAGCACAGAGCCGTCCAAATGTCACCTTAAGTGAGCATCAAACAGAACTCACCTGTAGCTACAAAACACTTGGTTTTACTTGAAACTCAACTCCTTCCCAAAAGAATTTCCTCGCCGGCATCTTGGCAGGCAGCACAGGCGCTAATATCTGCCTGGGTTGTTCCTCTTTTCTTAAACCGATCCAATTCATTCATTCTCCCCAGAGGGAGCTTTTAATCCCTTTATCATGAGAAGAGAACCACAAAATCGCCTCATATAATTGTCTTCAATCTTGCAAGCACACCAGGGATGAAAAGGCGCTTTCATTTGTCTGCTGGAATCTCTTGTCATTCTTGCAAAAGCAGTCGGGGAGAGCGGAACGAACAAGAAGGAACCGTGGTGTCAGGATGAGAAGGGAAAGGGGAAAAGGTCACTGCTTCAAGAATGATTACCTCAGTGCTTAGCACTTCATTACCTTCTGTCTGGTGTTGTTTTATGTGCACTGCCATGTCTTAGGTGGGCTGTAATGGGATAGCAAATGTCAGGCCACACATACTATTGGGAAGTTTTTCCTTCCTCCTTCCTGTTACAAAAAGGACAACGGTAGAAAGACCACCCTGATGAAGTTGTTGTAGTACTGGAAGTTCTTTGGTTTAATTACCAACTTAGGCAAGTGTTGTGAAGGTCAACTCAGAAAAAGATCACAAACGGTCTAAGATCAAATGTAAATTTATCTTTCCAAATACGCCTCCGGTGTCATGTTCCGTGTTTTTCTGTGTATTTATTTATTGTTTTCTGCGTCCGTGAGTCTCTTCGTTGTCCTGTCCTCCCCTTGATTGTTCCCAGGTGTATCTCGTTCTGTGATTACCCGCTGTGTATTTAACTCCACCTGTGTTCCTTGTTCCTCGTTGGGTCCTTGTCAATGTCTTGTCAGCGTCGTAAGTGCGTTCAGTCCTTCGTCTGGTCCATTCAAATTACCAGTTGCTACCGGCGTTGAGCCCTGGCTTCTGCTCAGTCGTGCTGCCTGGTTGTGTGGATTTTCTGGGCATTCTTTATTAAATTCATTATTCATCTTTACCTGGGTTTACAAGCGTCTGCCTCACCATCACCAACACCGCACCGTTTCATGGCAGCCGGGTTGAGTTACTGTCTAGATAAGCAAGCTTAAAATGACAACATAAAACCCTAACTTGTTCACAGCCATGATGGGAGGTTGGATTTGTAGACACTATTTATTTGACCACAACTTTTCTTTCAATTGGAAACAACATAAACAACTGGGAAACGATGTGCTAGACACGTCAGGTCATAATGATACCTTTTTATTTTTCATGCTAGAGTTTTGATCCAATCTCATGTATCATATGTGCCAATTGATGACTGACACTGGAAGAGCTGACTGCGCGCAACCTCTGGTCAGAGTACGAAATCAAGTTGTTGCCATAAAATATCCTAATCAGTGTTGCTAACGTATACACATTCGTGAACGACTTTGATACGCCGCACAAAAGCAGTTCAGTCGCCACTGGTAAACCATTTCAGGTATTTTTCTTGAGTTAGTTAAAAAGTTAAAAATCTCAATACAACAAGTTCACCCAACTAACTTTGAAAGCGAGAGACAAAAGGACAAAAAAAAAATTGAAAACACATACAAAGGGCACATTTCACATAGTGAAACTCCTAAAATATCAGAAAGACAATGAAAGAATGTAATAGGCCAAGGTCAGGAAACCCATACAAGCTGCTAACATTGAGGCATACACTTCAGCAGATGTCAGTGGTTAATGAATATACTAATTGTCATAATTAACAAGAATAAATGATTCAAAACAGCATTCTGTATGTATTTAATCCATATATGTCAGTAAATTGAAGAATTTACTTTTCAATAATGTACAACATAACACAGAAGTACTACAATGTTTTATTATTCTCTTTTTTTAGTACTTGTATATAGGTGAACTTATGTATTTGTGCAATATTTGACTGTGTTAAAGTGCCATTGAAATGAACTGCTGACTTATATTTCAATTCAGTTTCATTGTTAACTAAGGGTTAAAATAGAAAATAATTAAAGGCTTCCGTGTGCTTTGCAAAAGGTAACCTAAGCAAGTTGAAGAAACTGTTGATCTCTCTGTGGTTGGGTTGTTGTGGGTTGGGCTGAGGCTTTCATTTGGCAAATGGAAAACTTTTCAACCCTTTGAATATAATCCACAGTCTTTAACATCCTAGTGTGAATTTACTGCCTTGGTAAACTTTCCAACCAATTAAGGACTTTTGAGTAGTGCCAGTGTGTATGCTATCTGAAGAAAATAAGACGATAGGATTAGGATTGCTGGAAGACGATCTACAGTCTACAAAATAACTTGGCTCTGTTTAAGATTCACTTTTCTTGAACCTCATGAAGAATCTGTGCAGGAAAACCAAAGAACAAACTGATGGTAACAGAGTCCTTCAGTCTCACGGACCAATCCAAGAGGAACAGCATAAACAACGAAGGATACATAAAATACTTCTTAGAAATTACATTAACTAATTAATAGTTGCGCTGAAAAGTAAAGGTAGTACCATAACTTACACAAAAAGGTAAAGAGGAACATATTTTTTGTGTCGTGTTTTAGTCTATATTTTTCATCTCTTACGGCTCTCAGTCAGTAAAGATTACTGAATTCCAGTTTGGAACTTCAGTCTTTCATTTTTCTAGACATACAGACATTTTGTCTCAGCAGTACAGCTGTAATATTGATCTGACATAATGTTTGTTAGATTAAGAAAGTTCCTCTACTGCTTGGAAATATTTACAGGCAGTAAAAAGATAACTTGTTTTTGCTGTCAAACTAATTTTGAAATAGGTAGATGTCATTCAGATAAATACAGCACGTGTAATATATAAATGTATGTATTTAGAATGCCAATTAATAATAATAGGAATAATTGGGCTCAAAAATGATACTGGACCAGATGGTGGCAAAGTATTTGTAACTTTGTTTGTTGAACATTTAAATGTAATCTTTCATCTGTTTTGCAAAGTGCTTCAGACAAAGAGGAAAAAAAAGTTTGGTAAGCATTTGACATACAGCTCTTCCAACAATAGTTAGCAATATGCTAAGTGGGTATGCTAACACTGGCATGCTAATGCTAACACTAGTATTCTCCGGGTAATTTCTGGTTTGAAATGAGTTCTTCATCTTGTACCATATGCCTCTGTGGTTCCAGTTAATTGCATTCAGCCTAAACATAAAGAATATTCTCCTGCTTTGATAATTTATTTTGCTTTGAATATTAATGTAGTTATTAGCATCACAGCTTTTTTCCCCCGTAGATACCTGAAAATATCTGAGCACAGACCAGTTCACATACAGAAAACAGCAGCAACCAATACAGTTCTATTGTGAACATCAAAACCACAAAAAATTTAAAGATAAGAAATAACAGATTTTTTTTAGTTCATCTTAATAATATACCTCCAAGAGGACCATAAAAGGGAAAAAAAAGCTTCACAAATTGCAGTCAATGCACTGACTAATACAATTAGCTTAAAATCAAGACTTAAAACCACAGTGTGCATCATCATGCATTGATGGCTGAGTTTAGTCAGGGACTTCACTACTACATAAATAAAATATTTACATACATATAGAAATTGGAACAACATCATGAAAGTAAAATACACAAATTTTATTATAAATCTTTTTATTATTATTATTGGCTAAATAAAATTGCAGTCATTTTTATACTTACCACACACCTTATTATGTTGTATACTGGTGTACAGAATTGTGAAGGACGAACATGAGAAGATGATGATGACAAATGTTCATCAAAAGCCTAAAGTGATTTAAAAATCATAAAAACATTTTTTGGCACATCTTTGAAAAGTCAATTTCACATGTGAATCTCGTGAAGCTCCAGCTTCATGTGAAACAGCTACTTCTGGAGTGCATCAAAGCAAGAGGAAGCAGGATAAGGACACACCAACCGCGCTCATATCAATCACTGTTAAGTCACTTTGAGGATGGCCAGTCAGCTGGGATGATGATAAAGCCATGGGAAGAGTTAAAAGGCAGCAGACTGTGAGAAAGTTTAAAGTCACAACATTGTACTGGTGCAAGATCGCCACACCCCACACCACAATATTGTTAAAGACATGTCGGAGAAGAATTGCAAGAAAATACAGCACACTCGTACATGGGACTGTAGGCCAAAACTGGAAGGGAGTTTCCCTGGTAAAAATTCTGGGGCAATTTAAATTCACATAAAAATCACATAGGCAAAAATGTTTAAGAGGAAACAACTATGAATGGAAAGACGGCTTAACGTCAAAAGGAGGGGCGGGGGCGGGTGGGATTTAATCACAGAAACACTGACCCCACAAAGTAAAAGAAGCAGACACAAGTGGAAACCAGAGGAATGTAGGCCAGCTGGAGGATACATCCATCCATCCATGCGGCCCTTTCTGCTGCATTTCTACTTAAAGTTTTGGGAGAATTGTATTCGGGTGGAGGGGGTAAAATAAAATATCTCTCAGACAAAAGCCAAATTGAAGGCTGCATTAAACCAGCAGCGCTAAACCAGTGGAACTGAGTCCTGGAGCAGCCAGGCCGCACATCTCTGAGCATCAGCCAAGAATGACTTTGCTCTCCAGCTTTGGCCTCAGCCTTTAGCAAAGACAGAGTTCTCATACAGTCTTTTAATTGCTTGAGTGGCCGACGGACGGGACAGCTCGGCTATGGTTTCTTATGGGCTTCCTTGTGGTTTCAGGGTTTGTTTTTTTGTTGTTGTTTTTTTTGCCCCTGCACAGCCTTGACTGTGTCCCCACCAAACTCGACCTAAACCCACATCCCCTTATTTAGAAGTCAGAGCAGTAAGATATGTTCACGATCACACAGATAATACCTCAGTTTTACATGCTTGTGTACAGCCTGCAGTTAGAAGAAATGAGGTCAAGGAAGTTCTTATCGGTAGCTTAGTGTTTAGCACTGTCCTCACTGATTTACAATAAAATATTTGCATACCGTTAAGTCAGTTCCTCTACCTGGTACCACCAAAGGGCCTAAAATTCCTGTCCAAGCACTAATCTCTTCCACTCAAGGAAGCCCTCGTTGCCATTTGGAATGACGTGGTATTTTGTTAAGTGTTTAACTAAAGATCCTTTGGATTAAAATTTTGACCTAAGTTTAAAAAACCCGCCCAAGCATCTGGGATTTACTGCACTGACAGGCAGCAGTGGACTTCTACATATTTCTGTCATGTTTGGGTGATAAAGAAGGGTGTACATGACTGCTAATTGTTTAGCTTCCACTGCTTGACAGGTTAGGCATGCCTGAAATGTGTATATATCAGTGTAGGTCATTGTCTCTACTTGGGTAGCCTTGAGGAATGAATAGACTAGTTTACTTCATTGATGCCTCCAAGTGGCACAGGGCGGCCTGTCACTCGACAAGGCCCGGGCTCCGACAGATCTCTGCAATCATGAACAACAGGTGGGTTTGGACTGGAGTCCCTTCACTGAAAACAATTTTGCTTAGAAACCCCCGTAAGCCTGATTCAAGGCAGGAAAAACTTCCCATTAGTGCTGCTTATTTTCTCTTCTTGGACCACACACACAAGCACACACACACACAAATGTCTAAGTCAGGCAGCGTTGCCTAGTTTTCCCTCAATCCCTGGAGATTCAACCAGACTTTAAGCAACTAACCGACTTAACCTTAAAGGAAGAGAGAAAAGCTCAACAATTTGGGAGGACCGTTTTTTCCCCCCTATTGTGGCTAGGATTTCTGTTTCAGTCCATTAAATTTGAGGTTTCTGAAACCAGCCAGCTTTTCTTAGCATGGCAACATAAAAATAAGGGGAGCAAGTCAATCTGGACCAGACTAACTTTATAATAAAGACGTCAATAAATAATGTCAATGTCAAATTTATTTATATAGCACCTTACAGCAGACAAGACTGCACCAAAGTGCTGCACAAAATAACAACACAAAAACAACAACACAATGACAAAACAGAACACACATCATTTAAATGCCAAAGAGTAAAAATGAGTTTTAAGAAGCGATTTAAAAATAATGTCAGACATCACCTAAGCTCTTGAGTACCATGATTCAGTTTTTGTTACGGTAAACACCAATATCCCTAAAGTTGTACACATGTTTGTAAGGGCTAACAGTATTTGATGATAAGGGATTACAAGATAAGGATGATGATGTATATATTTTACAAGTATATAAATAATCTAGTGACCAGTCAGAAATTTCATTTTTGTGACCACAATAGCAGCACTGGCAGGAGTTAGATTTTTTTTAAAGCATATCATTCGTCTCATATTACACTGTCACAACATTGTGACAGTTTTAACAAATATGCAAAAGACATCTAAAAGCTGCATACCCCAACTTGAAGTTGAAGATTAATGCTTAGCTGAGAATAGGTACGGAGAGTTCAAGGTCCTTAAACTCCAAAATTATGTTATCTTTGATTAAAATTATTAATAAAAACACATCAATTTTAACTTTCGTTCTTTAAGTAAAAACGAAAGCCTGTGCATAAGCATGATTGACAGCGCTAAGACCCTCTGCCTTTCTCAGGTTGTTTCTAATTAGCTCTGGCAGAACTGGGAGAAGGCAGAGGAGCGCCATCTTTTCACAGGTTTTCTGTCTCATACCAAACTGTCACAACATAGTGACAATTTGAACAAATATGTGAAAAAAATATCTATTTTTATCAAAGCAGCTTTAAAGATCACATAAACCCCATTTTGAATCCTCTTCTTGTATAGCAAATTTTACAGGGGGAACTGGCATCAGTGGGTCAAAACTTTTACATTAATCAATTATTGGAAATCGGCCACGAATTCCTTATACCTGTGCGACGCATCTCTCTGTTTTATTGGCATGGAAGTGAAACAATGTCTTCTCCTGTTTCAGCTTTCCGAGGAAGAATGAGCTTCAGCCACAGTGAGCTTAAAGCTGTAATCAGAGCCCTGAGCCATCCTCCCTGCTCTGGGACTCTGGAGTGGTTTTGAGACTAGGCCAGACATTCCTGAAGAGATCGCCGCCCAGACACCCAGCAGCAGCAGCAGCAGCCAGTCAGCAACAAATTCCAGAATAGCAGTGCCGCCGCTAAAAATAGTCATCTGGACAGGAGAGGGCTGGAGAGCCGGGCGAGCGGAGGGGTCCACTGGATGGATGTCGAATGATAGAGGGAGTGGGAAGCTGGGCAGGAAAGGAGCCAGTTTGCTCCATCCCACATCCAGTCACAATGTTATCACAGCGGCGCAGAGGAGAGGAGAAGGAGTCCTGCAGGCTCGACAGTTAAATAATAATAATAATGAAAAATTCTGCGTGAGTCAGAAAGAATGAAAGCACATAAAACTGAAATAAAATAGGCGCACACGTAAGCGCGTGTGTACGCGAAAGGCGTGTAACGCACGGAAAGAAAGCGGCCTCTCAGACTGCTTTTCCCAAAGCGGTGCGTCAGCTATAACAGACTGAACACACGCTTTTACTGTACTCAGGACTTTCTTCGTGGCCGCCGTTTGTTTTTCTCTGCAATGAAAGTGCAACTCCGCTTGCAATAGACACTCTAAACCTTCACCGTGAAACATCCTGCCAGCAGCGGCGCTCAGACACCAAAAGGAGAGCGCAGGTCTTGCCAAATCCTTCACAACATTCTTTTCTATTTTTTTCCCCCTTCGTTTGCAACCATGAAGAGAGAAAAGGACTTGTAAACTTATTTAGAGTGCATGTCAGTACTTCAGCGTTCAAGTTCCAAATCCCTCTGTCTTTTTTGTTCCTTTTCTTTTCGTTTTGTCTTTTTGAAGCTGGAGGGAAGAGAGGGAGAGAGAGAGAGGCCTCTTTTGAAGTCACTCCTTCAGGCCAAAAGCAAAGAATAGGTTATATCCTTCGACATTACGTGGACTTCCATGTCTGGAGGGGATGGAGAAAGGGTCACACCAAAACAGGGGGACAGAATATTTGGCGGATCGGGGCCGTGTTACTGAGCGTGCTCGGCCCTCGCCTCCAGGGGCAAACGTGCTCACCTTCTGGAGACGGGAGGAAGGAGAGCGAGGGAGGGGAATAGTTCAGAGGGTCTAGCAGCTGGACTTTATTTAAGGGTCAAAAAGTGTAGCAGAAATTGTTCCGAAGGCATTAAAAATCCCTTTGAAACCAAGATCATATCAGTATCAAGGGTGCAACAGCTGAAATGTCAAAATAGGCTTATATATATATATATACAGTATATGTATATATATATTTATATTTTCTTCCTTTTTATGGCACTCCATTTTAGCTTTTGCAGTGAAAGTTAATTACTATAAGCATCAAAGCGTTTGCATAATTGCTATGCAGTTGTTCATCTCCCGCTCGATGCATCACATCAACCTTTCTTTTGTAACTTGAATTTTCACTCAAATCAAAAGAAATGATTTGTGTATGATTCTTGAAGACGATTGTGTCGCATCCGAGTCACAGCAAACCTACACACAACGTTTCTCTGTGTTTGCTTTGAAGACTTATTGGTTCTTGAGATAGGTTTTGCTCATGTCTGGTCTGCTCGGGCTGCGGATGCTTTCCCCACTCATCAAAACCAAAATCTTGAAAAACTCACAGACCTTCCAGCCCGCTGCTCCCCTCCTCCCCCTCCTGCACAAATGTGGATCAAATTAACCCGGCAGCGGCAATGTTCTCCCTCGACAATCAGTGGACTCTCCAAACTCCTAAAAACAGACACTCTTGTTTCTTCCCGGAGCCAGACGTTCATGTTGTCTGCTGCTGTTTGTTTGAGTCTGTCCATTTTCTAATTACCACTAAATTGCATTTCTCCGGAGAACAGAAAATACTCATACAGTGTGCTTGTTTTGCTTTCAGGTAATTACCAGCAGGTGGGATAAATACAATTTAAAAGAAAAAAAAAAATCTACCTACTTTTAGAGTCAGTGTCACAATTTTCACATTTCTTGCCCATAGAATCCAGTTTCAAATGGGAGTCAAGTCAAGTTTATTTCTGTAGCACATTTCAGCAACTAGGGGTTTCAACGTGCTTATATACGATGTTTTCGTGATGTGCAGAAACATCATACAGTCATCAGTTATGAAAGAAGCAATAGACATTACGTTTAGTCAAGTGCCAGCATCAAAATAATCGATAAACTTCAAATATGTTGATCAATGTTCCAGTTACTGCGAATCAAAGCCGACTCTGAAGATGTGAGTTTTAAGTCTTGATTTAAATGAATTCTGTGTTTCAGCTGTTTTGCAGTTTTCTGGAAGTTTGTTCCAGATTTGTGGTGAATATAAGTAGAATGCTGCTTCTCCATGTTTGGTTCTGGGGTTGCAGAACCAGAACCAGTCATGGGGGGTCATTGTACGAACCAAAGCTTGATAGATTGTTGAATGAGAACTGGTTAAATAAATATAAAGTAAAAAACAAAAAAATCTTGCTGTGCAAATAGACACATATAATTGATACACAAACCCAAATTATACTTATTTTTCATTTGTCATAATCCGCTGCCAAGTGTTCCAAACA
Source organism: Xiphophorus maculatus (assembly GCF_002775205.1). Lineage (NCBI taxonomy): Eukaryota > Metazoa > Chordata > Actinopteri > Cyprinodontiformes > Poeciliidae > Xiphophorus > Xiphophorus maculatus. The sequence goes on along the minus strand of NC_036444.1, from coordinate 22,133,530 downwards.
CGGTAAATGGCTTCAAGTGACACATTACTATTCTGCATGCAATAGGAAAACAGTGTGCTGTAATCAACAGTAATGTGCTAAACATGTTTGGAAAGCCTGAGAAATGACTGATCAAGACCTCTTCATGTAGATTACAGAACGTTCTTCTACTCTAAGTATCAACAAATAAGGGATCACTTAAGATTTGTACGACTCAGCTGACCTTTATGGAAGTAGTAGCAAAAAATATGGGACCTCAATGAAAGTAATACAACTCCGCATGCACTTTTTAATGTTTTTTAGCAAATAGATAACATTTTTGCTACCATTATCTGATCTAAACAGCAAACGTTTGGTCAGATTCACTACCAAAAAAAGAAAATGCTTATACTCAGTGTCTGGTTTCAAGTTTATGTATGTTAGACTCTGTTGGATAAATGTAGGGAGTGATTATGTTTACATATTTCTATTTTACACCTGCGTACCTTGATATACCACAGAAACAGTGCAGTTATGAAAGGGTGTAATACATGCTGCACATATGTTTAAAAAATATTTATTTTTCATCCCCCGTTTTCACTTGTTCACAACGTAGTTAACTCTTTTTATTATTATTATTAAATTACAGCTCCAATAATTAAAAAACAATATTTTTACAATATTTATTTCTTAACTGGTGAAAAACCGGGAGAAATGCCTTGTAAAATACAAACATTGGATTAATGAGTAAACAGAACATTGTAAGAATGTGGAAAATACTTTCTGTAACATGTTTTTAAGATAAGCAAAAAATACTGTCTTACTAGCATGTTTTGATCCCCTCGTCCCCCTGCTTGAGTTGTTTTGATTCATGTTTCCTCTGTATAAATCGGTTATAACTGGAATTCACTGTAAATTGATGCTGACCATAACCACTGAGCTATTTCACAGCCACCTTTCAAGGCCACATTGACTGACTTGTAAATACTTAAATAAAACAGAATGTGGGTGGAGTATCACTTTAACATCCATCAAGTTAATTTCACTTTAACTACATTGGCTAAAGCTGCGTGGAAAAACTGACTATTTCAGCCCCAAAAGCAGACCCGTTTTCATTGGTTGGTCCTTTTTTGGACAAGCTGGCAGTCTGCTTTTAAACAAACCCAGACATTCAAAATAAATTTTTAAAATGCATCAAACCGACATGCACTCGTATGGAAACCCTTTAGCCCCTAGAATGCAAATTTTACACTTCGAATTAAGGATGAAACGAGGACACCACTCCACCACAGTGGACCTCCTCTAAGTTTTAGTGAGCTTCTGGGTCACTTGCTCTTAATATAGAAAGGAAACCAGGGCATTTTTCTAACTATGGCTTACCCATATTTGGTCAAATTTCTGGGTCTGCTTAACACACATCCACCACTGGATAAAACCAAATATTTATTTCTAAATAACAAGTTTCATAGAACTCAGACTGTTATCCAGAATAATCAGTTTCGAGCTAACCTTGTAAAAACCAGCCCCTCTCTCCGACAATATTTGCTTCGTACTGGGTCTGGGCTGCCGGCTGTTGAAAAATGATTGCTTCCTGAAGGCGTGGGCTGTGTTGAGGTTTTAAATTTTACCCAATCGCTAAAGTTTGTCCGTGACACATGTAATGCACCACTTTGATGCCAAGAAGCGTTGTTCACTTCCTTCCGCTGCCGTTGCTAAAACTACAGGCAGACTGCAATTCTGAAACAGTGCAGAAAATCGAAAACATTGTTCACAACTTCTCTTTCTGTTCGCTGATTGGCCTGGTCAAAAATCGACCAGAGACATTCGAGTGTCCAGAGAAAGTTCAGTTTGAGCTTTAAGCAAGATTTTTTTTTTTTGAACAACGTTGCACAGGACTGACTAGGCTAGGTGTGAGCTAGAGAGCCATTTACAGCACCAATATACGTATGTCCACAGTAGGTTTAAAACATTCTTCATTCCTGTTCCAGTAGGGATGCAATAGTTTCCAGTTGCAAGGTATTAAAATGTACTAATGTTGTGTCGTACCGGTTTGAGGAATAGACATAGTTTTCTCTAGATGGGTAAAGCACACATTTAATATCTATTACTACAATCTGTCAGCCAAGTTTAATGACTGTAGGAAGGAATTGTGAAGATATATCTATTTTAATTTAACCATAAAGTAATTTCTTTCAATGGTATTAATCTATAATTCCTAACAAGAAATCATTAGAAACCAAACTGTGTATTTGGAGGTCAGCGCATCACTAATATTTGAGATTGGAGAGCTCTTTTTGTTGTATCTATTTCAAAGCTGTGATAATTTCATAATAGCCTTCGTATCATCCCTACCTGTGTCGCTGAGTGGATATAAAAAGAACTAAACAGACTAAATCCCCATTTGCCCCCCCCCCCAAAAAAAAACAACAAAAAACACAGAAATGTTGAGATCCTTTTATTTGGATTGATACAGTACTTCAGGGGCATTGTGTTGACCTGAATAATGAATTAAGACGTTTCCAGATTTCCAGAAACAATTTATTCTCCGATTGAGATGAAACTACTCTCTTTGAATGCAGTATGTCTAAATCTTAACACACTGTCTAAAATGGCTTGATCAATAAATATAAGTACAAAAAGACAATCGTTTTTATCATCAAACAAAAAAAAAAAAGAAAGAAAAATCATAAAATAAACCTCGGCAGTCCAGGATTACCCACAAACAAAATCATTAAAACATAAAAAAAGTAATGAGCAGTAACAAAAATAATACTTAAATAACATAATAATACTAAATTTATTATTATTGTCATAACAATATCCAGTCAAGTTTTCCTATGATTAGATTTTCAAACTAACTAATATGCACCAGTTATTTCCAGTTTGGCAGAGTTGAGCTTTTATTATCAAATCATTTTTATTGCTTTATGTTCTTGCTTTATTTTGGATCTCCCACACGTTGGCAAATTAAAGAAGTTAGATTTTTCTTCCCCCACCTTTTCTCAAATAGTTTTTATATATATATATATAAATTTATATATATATAAAGTTTATTGCCACTCTGACATTTTGGCGTGCCAAAACAGCGAAAAATGAAATTACAACACCAATTTCACGTTGGATTAGTGCGTCCACTTCAGAGAAATTCTAATACTTCGAGGAAGGAAGTACTTGTTCTTCTGCCGTACATAAAGCAATATAACATTCCTTACATTTTGGAAAATCAAAAACAGAAGCGTAATAAACCAAAAATACTAACATAGTATAAGTTTTTCACTGTAAATCCAGTTGACATTAAAATGCAATACAAAAGGCAATAAAGTACAATATAATAAGCAGTGGGTCGTTCGTTAAACTCAGTACCCCGGGATCTTTCCTTCACGCGAGCTGACCACCGAAAACGTTCAACATGTGTTCTTTTTTTATTTGGGGTCACCGACTGCGTGTTTTTCCCTCCGCATCATCCGACGCTGTGAATTCTCCAGTAATTTTGTTGCTGTTTTAAAAAAGTATCATATTTTCTAAGGTTATACAGAAGAAATGTGTCACGCAAGGAGCCTCCAGACAAGCTGTATCAACAGCCTCTAGCATCCCAACCAACAATAAATGAGCACAAATAAAACATACGTGAGGTTCAGCCATTGTGGGGATGGATTTATTCACCAATGGGGGACTCCCCAAGTCAAAGCAACTCATTAAAGCCTATTGAATCCTGTCAAAGCCTCATCAGATCTTTGGTACAAAATAAAATAAGAAACTTTCCATCTACTCTTTCTACTCACTTTCTTTGTTCCCGCTATTCTACGTTGCAAATCCGTCAAAAAGAAATACCTCTAGAACTCTGACCCTTCCTGCTTTCCACAGGAACGTCCACTCCTATCTTCTGCACCACATCTCTCTCTTTCTCACACTTTTCTTCTGCCTGCAGCTATAACTCTCTACGCACTGCATCCCCTCTCACGCTCGAATAAAAACAACGACGGGCTAATTGTGCTCAGTGGACACAATGAAGAAAGTATACACAGCTGGGAGGCTGAGCACAGACCGCAGATTCCACCTGTGCTGAGTCGGGTTTGGGGGTAAGGGGGGTAATAAGGGATCTCTAGAACTAACACATCTCCAGCATTTTGTTTGAGGAATTTGCTGTGTCATCAGCAAAAAAAAGAAAAGAAAAAAGAACTTGACTTAGCTCTTTGAAAAAGCTGCGGGTGAAATATTAACTAGTCTCCCAATGGAAAACACCTGAAATGTCTTTGGTAAAACATGAAATAAAGTAAAACCACATCGGTCAAACAGCGATCGTAAGATATGCAGGGACGTTTCGGGACTAGAGGACCACTAAGATCAGAAACTGAGAATTTCAGCTGGATGGCACCTGACCAGTGACCGACCGGTCAGAAATCCAATCTTTTTTCAGTTAGTCAAAGTGCTATGATTCCACTAACCTCAACACTCTTCAGTGCTGTTGCTGTTACTGAGGGAAGAAGACATTATTAGAATTCTGATCGGTGCCCCTCTATCCAGGATTTGCCACCTCCAGTCAAGGAATAGTCCCACTACATGAGGACCTTTGAATTCTTTGTGCTTCCAGCAAAAAGTGTGTTCAGTAGAGCCTATGCAGCGACTGACTGTGGCCTTATACACTGAAAAAGAACAAGGAGGCGGCTTTTTTTCCCTTTTTGAATCTGAGCTGCATATGATTTTACAAGTAGAAGGAAAGAAAAGCAGAAAACCAGAAGTATTTGATCTCTACTACCTAAGAGTTCAACCTTTAAACCCATAGAATAAGGAAAGTCAGTCAGGTATGCTCTGAAGGCCCTGGGTTTCTCCACAATCACAAACATATGAAAAATAAAACTGGCTTCTGGGTGGCCTGGCTTTTCCTTCTCCTTTAAGGAAACAACATACATAATTCTTATTATGAATCAAAAAAGGCACTTCCTACATATTCCTCATATCATACACATATATAGGACATACACTTTTAAGAAGGTATACTTGCCTGCGTGTTACAGACACAAGCATGGTTATATATGTTGGTTAATAATATGTTTATCACCGAGTAACATCTTTATATATGTCAGTTTCACCTAAAGAGTTGGAGACAAGGAGATTCTAGTATCAACCAGCCACCCACCAGTTTGGCACCTACAACTAAAGCTTAAAAATATTAATAATAAATAATCATTGTTTTTTTTTGTTGTTTTTTTTGGTTTTAGTTTTTTTCTTAAATTCAGAACAAGACCCTGGTTTGTTTCTTCTTTTACAAGGAAGTAAAGATCACAAAAGCATGTGCTCTGTGTGAGTTTTAAGGTGCTTTTGTAAACTCAGACTCAGACATGGGTGGTGTACAAGAAGGAGAGCCAACCAGTTTCTGGTTGCTGCGTTTGTGATTCTAACTTGCCTACTTGCTAAATATGTAAACATGTTCAACGTAGCAGAGTCTACGGCGGGCCAGGACAGCAGACTGGGTGGCATTCTCTTTCTCTCTCTCATGTGCCATCTTAGAGTCTTTCTCTTGTTCACAAAGCCTGGAACATAATTCCCACTGACCAGAGAAGTACACCTACATGTGTGCATCTGTGTGTGCAAGTGTGTGAGCGCAGGCATATCTTTTGCATCTTTCAGCCCCAGCCTCCTAAAGGTGTATCCCAGTAACACACTGGTCGTTAATGCTGCGCACACCCTTCATTGCACACACAGAGTCACAATCGAATCCCTCTGCTTCCTCATGCTCTGCCACCCGCTTGTTAGGTGAGATTGTTGCTGATGTCCAGGGCTTGCTGGTACACCTGAGTCATGTCTTCCAGATCCCCAAGCAGGGAGAAGCTGCCGTTGTCCCCCGGAGAGCCTTTCATTTTGGAGCCGCGACTAAACTTCGGACCTTGGATGGGCGGCGCGGTCTGAAGACCTTTGAAGTTGGCGAGCTGAAGCAGGTTTTCGGCTGAGACGCAAGCCCTGATGTTGGTGCGGAGGTGTGGGGTGGAGGGATGCCACTCGGCTCCACCGAGGGAACTCGGCGATAGCGACAGAACAGAGCTGTCCTCCCCCACGATGCTGGAGGGCCGACTCTGACTGCGGGACAGGCCCGAGTCGGTTGTGGGAGGAGGCTCGCCTAGGACCCCTGCTACTGCTGCCGAAGAGGGCAGCCCACTGTAGGTGGAGTACTTGCCATTTCGCTTCAGAATGCCCTTCCTTCCCATCATTCGCTTAGGAGGGGAGGTAGCTACCAGAGACATGCTGGCACCTCCTAAAAGCTCAGAGGATTCACTGCGCTCCGGGGAAGAGTAGTACCCTGATTCCCGCTGTTGGTTGTTTTTCAAGATGCCTTTCTTTGGTAGAGACGGTACCATCTTGGCTGGTGAGCCACCTCCCAACACTGGCTCGTTTTCCTCTCTGTCAGGGCTTGAAGCCTCCTCTCCACCGTCAGCTTGTTGAGGCAGTGCCCCTCGACTCAGCTCCACTTCTTCAGGACTGGCGGACGTTTGCTCCTCAGTGACCCTTGTCTTCAAAATGCCCTTGGGTCTCTTCAAACCTGGTTTATCCTCTGCGCCCTCTTGGGACTGGCCAGCTTCAACGTTTTCCTTCTTTGATTTCTTGGGCCTCTGCCGCAGGATCTGGGGTATGGCAGCAGCTTTGGCTCCGGTACTACGTGGCTCAGTGCGATTCTGCCAGTCGATGAAACGGGCAAGCATGGGCGAGCCACCGTGGTCGCGCTGGCCCTCACAGTCACAGACGCTGTTTTTCCAGCCCCAGTTTACCCACCAGTGATTGGCTATGTCCTCTACTGTGGCTCGCCGCTCGGGGTTCACCATCAGCATCCAGCGGATCAGTCCACGGGCATCTATAAGCAACGCAATATTGTGTTAGATTGTATCAAATGTTGAAATTACAGGCAAATGTAAAATGTGAAGTGAAGCTTTATAATTTCAAAAACATATTGGAATGTCCAGCTTACTGAATGTATTTCAATTAGAGATGCACCAAGATTTTGGCAGATAACCAGAATCAGCCCATTTTCATTTTCACCATCCCCAGACAGTGACAGCATTTTTCCTATCTGAGAATGCACCATAAACTGCACCAGGTCATAGGAACAACAACAAGATTCAATTCGGATGCAGTTACTGGGGGAAGAAGACTCAAAGTCAGCTATTTTCAGTATCAGTGAAATGTTTTAAAAAATTCAAGGATGCAACAGATATTCAAGAGCATTTTTGAAAGGTATAAAGATTCAGCGACATGTCCAGACATGTCATTCAGTCTGGGTTATGGTTAGAGAAAGCAGGAGAGAGTAGCATGTAAAGCAGATACCAGGAAGGCTGCTCTATGCCCTGTTTTATGTCTTTGATCTTTCAATCTCTCTGTGTCGTGGAACATGGTGTGTTTGTAAATGTTGACATCCTTTTGGAAATGTCAGAAAAAAGGTTAGGATTTATATTCTCCAGCAATAGCTGATGTAACGTTTTGAACCGTGAGTTAACATCATAATAACTAGCTTATGTCTATGACCCACACCGACTTCTTGCCGTGAAATATAAAAAACAAACTTCTTAGGTAGAAAGTCATACCTGAAGACTGAGTGGGCTCTTTGTATTCACCATTGCTTATCTGACGAATGAGCTTCTTGTGGTCTCCCCCATCAAAAGGCATGGTTCCATAGACCAGGGTATACAGCAGCACTCCGAGAGCCCAGCTGTCCACCTGGTGAAGACAAAAACCTGGTTACAGACTTATCCATTTGGTTATAAACAATCTGACATGCTGTATATATGGTGGATGTCAGCAAAAAATACACAAAGAAGTTGAGGTGTGTTATGCAAGCTAAATGCAGTCGTCCAAACCTTGCTTTGATTAGTGATTCATGGCATGGAAATGTGGAATGAGCTCAGCTCTACTCAACATCAGATTGGAGCTCCGAGAAACCCTCTAGATGTTTGCAGTGAACCAAATAAACACTACGTTCACTTTTTTTTTTCACACTATCCTACAACAACATTACTGTTTAAAAGCTTTTGACACATTTGTCAGATGAAATGATGGCAAATGATGGTGATATGGTGGGAAAATAATTGCTTCCTCAAAGATTAGTCGCCCCCTCTCTCTCCTGCCATGTCAGGCAGGAGCAAAAATGTTCGTAGCGCCAGCCTAATGCATTATGACATTCTAAGATGTTACATAAGAGTTTATGTTTTGTGACGTTAAGAGGTATGGGGGCACGGAGTAAAGTGGTGGGAGCGGAAGAATAATAAGACCAGAGGAGATACCTGTATTGGGATATTTTGAATTCCTAGCAGCTTACTGGAGACAAGATTACGACCTGTTTCTAGGATTCTGTATCCATGACAGGAACCGACAGATTCTGTGCGTTGACGTTAGATTGCAGGGAACACTCACAATGTTATTTGCTTTCCTCTGGGGGTAGCTAAGGTTTAAAGAAGTAGACGAGGAAGAGGAAATCAGATAAGACCAGTAAAAGAGCTGGTGTACTTCCTGATAGGTTTTGGACCTGCATCAAGAATGCTCCACTCTTCGGTCACCATTGGTCAATTGTGTTGAAGGCGAGACCGGGTGCATACTTTTCTTGTGTTCTATTTTTGATGCTGGTGTTCGTTCTGATTTGCGGCCTCGCCCCGAGTGTGGTTCTGTAATTTCGACAGCAAATGGGTTTTCACATCCCTAAGTAAATTATAGTGACTCACGCTAATCTGGATAGTGAACAGATTTAAACAGATTTTACAACTGAGACACAAGTGGAGTTATAGTTTATAGAACTTTTTGGAGTCTTGTTTTTTTTTTCTTTTTACAAAAAGCAAGATATACGAGAGATCCAGAATTTCAGGTTTAAGCCAAAATCATTTTTTGTGTGGAACTATGCAGTCCCCTTGCAAAGGTTTTCATACCCCTGAGATTTTTCACATTTTGTCACCTTGCAGCGACAAACTTTGTGTTATTGAGAATCTATGAGATAAATCAACACAAAATAGCATATATTTGTGAAGTGGAAGTATGTGACTTCTTCAGAGGACATGGTGAAGACACTGTCTAAACTGATAAGCTGAACAAGACAAGCATTAATCACAGATGAAGAAAACTCATAATTGGTAAAGCCACTGGTTTGACCAAGTATTGACCAAGAGAAACTGAATACAGACGCATAAAGTGGACACAAATTTTTAAACTATCACTTTAATTATGCAATGGAAAGATTTCAATGCAATACAAAATGGATTGTAAATACTTCTACAAGGCACTGTTTGTGAAAGCTTCAAACCAAAACCTATAATTAAGTGTGTGACTATGACTGCACATACATCAGAACAGTCTGGATCATTGCTTGCTTCACTGAGCCTCACCTCCGGGCCACGGTATGGTCTTCCATTGACAATCTCTGGTGAAGCATAAAGGGGGCTTCCACAGAAAGTTTGCAGCAGCTTGTCCTTATGGTAGAGGTTGGACAATCCAAAATCAGCGATCTGTGGACATACGATTAAGTGATTCTTGTGTGACTGATAAAACTTTATAGATCCTTTGACATACGTACAGGAAAGCAACTCACCTTAATATTGCAGTTTTCATCCAGTAGCACGTTTTCCAGTTTCAGATCCCTGTGCACCACTCCATTCTGAAAAATTAAAGAAAGCAATCCGAGTGATGCATCAACAAATTTTTTTATCCGTCATCCTCCCATTGTTGTTGCGTAATGATTTACTCTGACTGGCATAGCTTGTGACTCTCTGGGGAAATCAAGGCGTCCTGTTGGTCTAGCTCAATTTTAATTGCTCCTGTGCCCTCTGGGGTCCTTCTGTTGACATCTGCTGCGATTTCCATTTTAAATCAAGTCACATGTGTCACATAAACATAAGCCTGTAATTACGGGGCCTGTGCAAATGATGTTCTCACAGCACTTAGAGAACATGGTATTAAAATAACAATCCTGATAATGGCTGGGTTTAAGCAAACATCTAGGAATTAACATGTGGTACGCAGAGCCCCGCTCAGATGTGGAGGAATGACTTCATTCGTCAACCCCCCACCAGCTTGTGCTGATGATCTGCGAGGCATCTCGCATTGGTTGTTGTCTAGCACGCCGCTCGTGTTCACATGACTCTGATTGGTGGATGTGAGGGAAGGAGTGATTGCTTGCTTGTCGCGTCAGTGACTCACGCCATCCCACCCAGCAGGAGGCTGCACTCACTGGTGATGAGTCATCATTTATGGTTGTCTGGGACTCTCCTATCTGAGGACAATGATGTCAGCTCCCATCTCGAGCTGGGACAAGCATGACAAGTATGGGAGGGGGGCGGCATCCAAACAAGCTGTGTGACCTAAGGGGGTTTTTCACAATGGGAACCATGCTGCTTGGTGTGGAGCATGGGTTGAAATGGGTGTCACTAAATCTCCTGGGGGGGCTCCCCTGAGCTCAGGGGAGAGCCTGGAGCATCAATCAGAGTGTGAGCACAGAATGAATGTGTGGTCTATGAATGGAGTGTAAGCCTGAATTAAGCTGGCCTACGTTCTATCTTCACTTAACTAAAACAGATGACTCTTTAACCCCAATGTGCCAAGAAAAGCACGCAGTGCAGTACCGGCAGATTATCTGACTACACAGCTAACTTTGTGCAGAATGCTTCCTGCTCCAATTAGCCTGGAAACCAAAGCCTGTACAGGGAGTGAGAGGTAAAGAGTTTCACCTGTATCTGTTTATCTTCATAAAAATGCTGGTTAAATATGCTTTTCTCACCTTGTGGCAGTGGTGCACAGCAGAGACTATTTGTCTGAAGAAGTGTCGTGTCTCCCGCTCACTAAGGCGCCTACGCTCGCTGATGTAGTCGTACAGCTCCCCCTTACTGGCATACTCCATGACAATCACAATCTTGTCCTTGTTCTCAAACACTGAAAAGTAAATCGAGCAGAGACAAACTTTTAGGGTTCGAACAAGTTGAATTTAGGCCATTTAAATGACAAAAGAAAAAAAAAAACAGTGACCAATCCTGTGAGCCCCATTTTAGCTTTGGAGCAGAACTCAAAATTACAGAGCTGCACATTTTCTTGACAGCTTTCCCAAAGTTACATCATCCAAACCCCACCTCACGTGCCTGGTTTCTATACAACATTGCAGAAGGAGGCTGTTAATTTAATCAAGCTCCATATTCACAGAAGAAAACAGGTGGAGAAAAGCAAAGAAAAAGCTAAAGGAAAACAAATGAATGAGGTAAGAGTAAGCATGATATGAGTTAGTGGATTAAAGGCACCCACTTTACAGCATGTAAAAAATATATCAATTTGTGATCTCTCTCTAAATGTTCCCTTTTATAATGACACTGTTATGTTGTTCAGCTTCAACCAATTTAATGTATTTTGGACTTTAAAATGTCTATGATGAATTGCAGTCCAGATTCTAAACACCCTAAGAGAACAACTCTTTTACTTGGCTCTGACAGGAGGTTATCACTTCAGGCTTATTAGCGGCTAATGTTTATTCACACTGCATTCTCACAGTGTTGTCAAATTGTTTGTAAGTTGTGTGTCACTTTGTTGCAGTTAGTGACACACAACTGCAACAACGCATCTAAAAATGCTGATGTTAGCATTTTTCCAAGCATCTAAAAATGCTGATGCAAAAAAGATTCAAAAGTGATGAAAGTTTCTTTACAGCTAGCCTTAAAAGTAGTTTTTATTTTGAAGATTCAAATACAGACTTTTAGGTTTTGGACTGAGGACGTATGAAAACAGTCCAGACTTGACAACTGTAACAACCTCTTTAGCACAGTGTGTAGGTAGAAAGCTAAAAAGAGTCATTAGCACTGTTAGCGGCTAACGGTTAGCCAGTTGCAAAGTACCGGTGAGAAATTTGTTTTAGTTGACTCCGTCGCCACAATGTGGCGATTTAAGAAGTACTCAAACATAACAAGGCATAAGGTTTAAGTCACAAATCTTCATGTTATCGGCTCATAATATCTGCTTAGTCTGTTTTCACCAGACAAATTCACATGCTTATATTGCATCTTCAGCTTCACTAGGCCTTTTCCTTATTGACTGAGTAGCCTGAAGCAATTCACAAAAAGAGAACCGATGTAGTTTAAGTTGAGAGTTTAAATTCCCAAACCGTACCGTTTATGATACAAAAGTAAAATTGTGACAACGCAGCATATTACTACCCCACTGCAAATCATTAAACACATAATTGTGTGTCATATTTTTGGCTTATCAGTGTAAGATTTCAGCTTTGGAAATATAGCTGGTCTATGAGGAATGACAGTGGTTAGGTAAAGAGAGAACGGAGGAGGGAAAAAATGAGTACGTGACAACAGCACAGTCAGTCATGTTGCTGTGTATTGTGGGTGTTGATTTTCCCACACAGCAGGGTTACCGAGGGTGAAGACCTCAACTTTCTACACTCTTGAGTGAACACCTTCATAGTCTGTCCCCGTCTTAATTCTTTTTCCTCTCCCAGGGTCCTTTTAAAGATATAATCCTCTACAAAAACACACGGTTGTTGAGTGATGTTAATGCTCCCTGATTGTGACTGTCTGGCTGCTTGGGAAACAGCAAGACGGTTGTAAGCCATTGCATTCTGCAGGGCAAAGACGATCCAGCCGTCTGATTGGCGGACAGAGTGGGGACCTGGGGTGACATTCACACTGATCCTTGATGGGCTTGTGCTTGGTGAGCCAATTCTCAGCTTGCACTCCCATTTACCTTTAACCTCTGGTGGCGAAGTAATTACCTAGCTTACATAAGTCAGGTTTGTTACGGTCTGCTGGGAATGCCAGACGGTTTCTTCATCACTCACTGAGCTTTGTTCATATGTCAAACCTTCACATCTGACTAATTTGCAGCTATTGTTCATTTGCCTGTGCTGATGGAAGGCTTCTGTCGCAAACTTTCAAAGCGATAAATATATTACAATAAAATGACAAACAAGCATTGAACATGTTTAGTCACAATGTAATGCAGGATTTCAATGATTACAATGTGAAAAGAAAACATTTCAGATAAAAATATTTGTTTTTCATTTCAAAAGAAAGTACACAGATCTTAGGTCAAGGTTGTTAATATTAACATTTCTGCTATTTTGTTGTTTCTGCTATTACATCATTCCTAATGTATTTTTTTGCACTTTGACTTATTGGCCTACTTTGGTGCACTACTTTAGAAGTAGCTGAGGCAGGAAGTAGGAAGTAACAGAAACAAAATATTTGATGTGTGTAAGGTTCATAATTATTTAGGGCAGCTCAACTTGTTGGACTTGGCTGTTCAACCCGAGCGTGATTAAACAGTTCCTCAATCAAAATCTCATTGTCTTGTTAGTCTATTTTTGTGTCAAAGACTAAAGTACAAAGGTGTACAGAGAAATTAGCTTGCGACTGCAACTGAACCATTCGTAACATGATCATTCCCGCATGCTGACTGTGCAGCTGGAAGTTCATAATTCAGTTAGCAAACTATACTCAGGAAAAAGGAGGACGGAAGAAGCAGAGAGACGTGAGAAGCAGGACATGAAGACCTATCTGCAGTTCATAAAAGAGAGAGCAAGACCTACAGCAAATAACAGGAAGGCTAAACAATTGGCCTGTTTATTCTTTTAAGGTTTCCACTTAGTTTTTTTTTAGAAATGTGGTCAAGATTTTTGGAAATGTCAGCTCTTTTAAAGATCTGCTTAGTGAAGGAGAAATAAACTGGTGTTTGCATGTAGCAGTGCTAACAATTCTAAAGACAATTTAAAAAGCCATCTTCTTAATCATTTTCTCTTAATTTTGAATCCGATACCGAAACGGTTCTCCGACACATATCTTATATTGTTATTGTTAAAGAGAAATCAAAATTGGCTGAAACTGGTACTGTCCAGAAAAATGGAAATTGATCTGAAAATACTGACTGGTGAGTCGCAAATTTTACCACTGAGTCACACCAAAATTTGATGTTGCATATGCATATGCATATGTTGATGCTCATATCTGTGTACTTGTTGCTAACCAGTAAGCCAAACCAGCATCACTGCATGTACTCAGCAATAGCTTTGCATATCTTAGCCTGAAGTAGGTCATCCCTGCCCAAAATCGTTCTCTTAAATGTCACATTATTCATAGTTAGTGTAAAAATGACTCACTTTAAACATATACAGCTTGGAAGAAGACATGTAAGCAAAGATTTTTCTAATCTCACTTTGTTTCAGACCGTGTTAGTTTGTTCAATTACACCCATCTATAAAGCTGACACTTTGTGTAAAAAGGAGGGCACTAACATGCAGCGGAGTATCGTTCGCTTCTAAATGCCCCACTCAGCATGCTGACGAATGCAAAATATAAGGGAGTGGTAAAAATCCATCTTCACGCACACATCTGGTTCAGCTTTGCTTCACACAAGGCAGTTAGCAGGGGCTGTTGTAAGAGGGTGTTGCCGGGTACACAAATCTCTGGGCCTCCTATATATGTGCTGCAAGCGAGCGAGGCCTGGGTGGAGGCCAGGCCACAACAGTAAACGCTGGCTTTGGGGAGAAACACCAAAGAGTGAAAGTAACGAGTCTGGTCGAGACTGCTAGCGGACCTGGTTGCTTATAAATGAGGACGAGACTAACAAAAAGCCTGATATGGGCTCCTCAGAGTTTACAAAGCTGCCTGTTCTTTTAATCATTCCCTCAAAAGACACATAAAACTGTGCTGCTATTTAGCAGCTGATTACTGACACGTTCCCATGACAAATTGTGTTTGTTTATGAACGCATTAGTGATAATGATCTGGGGACTTTGTACTTGGACAACGGGACAGACGGTAAGTCTGATTGGGCAATGACTCCTAACCTTTTCGTTCTAGGGCTTCTGTCCCAAATAGAGTTGATACAGTCAAAGGAAAAGTCACAACAAGTAACTTAAACTGCCCCTGCCCTGTGACTTTAACTAACTGCACATTGTTGTGACTTTAACTAACTGCACATTGGCCAGACTAAGCAATGATTAACTGCGAGCAGTACTTCAAGCATTCAATGCAAATTGTTCAGTGGAGTCACCATTAATTCTAATCTCTGTTTTCCTTCTTTGAGGCTAAGGTAATTCGAAAGGGCTCAAAAATCGGAAGTTCCACAAAAATAAATATCCGTGCTGTCTGGGCCTGATGTGAAAGCTTTGATATTTACAGAGTTGCTTACTGAAGTACGCTTCTGGTTGCCATTGCTCCAGGGAAGACTTAAGGATTTTCCTCCCACTGCATAGCACTGGACCAGAGTCAAACTGGGAGCATGCCTAGGTCATAGAGGTCAATCTAGCTACACATAAGTTACACACACTTTTACACACAAAGGCACTCACACACAAGTAACAAAACCTCTTAAACTGACACAATTACACCGGGACACACACGCACACGCATGCCGAGTACAGTCTGGCTCCCAGCTGCAGTTGTCTCTAAGCATCAGCAGATGTCTGGCTCTGAGATCAAGACCAGAGAAGACAAGGGATGAGACTGCTTGGATGTGGGAAAGGAGATCCCTTAGAATATCACCCCCCCCCACACACACACACACACACGCGCACACACATTAAGAGAAATCCAGACACACACTGCCAAAAACCTTCCTAGCTTTTACTGGTCCAGGCAGCCAGACAGAGGAGATGAATAACATCCCAGATCTGTAGCCTGGGACTTATTATGACATATGCATGTCAAAATAATGACAGTCCTGCAGCTTGGCCACAAGTGCTACATGTGTTGAAGGAAATATGCATTTTGGATTTGTGTGTTTTTTCTCATGTGTCTTCAGGATGTACAAATGTCTGATTTTTTTTTATATATATATATATATATTTTTTTTTTTCTTTCCAGACGCTGCGCTCGCTTCTTACCTTCGTATATAGAGATGATGTGTGGGTGGCGGAGGGATGACATGATTTCGATCTCTCTGCGGATGTGCACCATGTCCTGCTCATCCTTGATCTTCTCCTTCCGAATTGATTTGATCGCCACCTGAAAAGAGACAAAAAAAGAAAGAAAAAAACCAAACACTTTCATTGGATAACTTGAAGAAGTTTAAAATAGATATTTTTGGCTACAGCACAGTAAGTCAGATTTCCTGTTTTTCCCCTTCTAAACCTAGTAAATAAGCTTAATTTTAGCAGGAAATTGTTAAATAGGAACAAATTAAAGTCACGCGCATTATCTTATCAGTGACCTTTAACTTGCACGCAGTCATTTCACAACACATGCGGCGCGCTGTGTAAAATCAATCATTCTCAGTCAAAATATGTGCCCCAGAAAAAGATAGGTCATATAAGTCTATATGTATAAAACACATAATGGAACCTTGTCTTGTATGTTTAAGCAGATATCAATCAACAATACAAATTAAGCTATGATAAGTACCCCAATTCATTTTTAGCGAAAACATTCACAGGCAAAAACACACTGGGTTGCTTATCAGCAATCTACATGGGAGCCTTGGATAATAAGCTGCAGAAAAAAAACTCACTTACTTTACTTATCTACTGCTCCATTTATACCAATAAACACCGAGCAGTTCACTCACAGCACTGCTGACTGATTCTAGATTCAGTTTTACAGCCACTCTGGCACAAAGTAATGCTTGGTGCTAAATGGAATTTATCATCATAATCCCAGCACCCTCCTTAAATTTAACGTCAGCAGATCATCATTCTTCTAGATCATAATAAGTTGCGATGTTTACAACAGTTAGCTAAAACCTGAAAAGAGCTGATCCTTTCAAGATGCACCTTTGCTATGTTGCACTTTTGCAGTTTTGGCCGTTTCATGCCCAAAGTAAAAGGATTCGTCTGATGTTGGGACATTTTCCATCTAACTTCTTGGTCAGCTGAATTTACACTTAGTTGATTTCAGAAAATAAAATCAAGGTATTTGTCCTTTTGATGTTTCAGGGTGCTTTTTAATGTTGATAATGCTAACCATGCTGATTACTATTACAAGATCCTAGAGAAAGTTTAAATTATCAGCTATTTGATCATTTTCTCTCTTTTGAACTGCACAACTCTTGCTTTACGGAGATATTTTTCACACTCTTGCCTCAGCTTCTGAAACAATGGAAAGTCAGCACTTTACAAACAAATATCAGAAATAGGCAACAAACTAGGGGTGTCCTAAATTTTGGGAGATCTGTGATTTTTACATGTGAAGCCGATCTTATCCACCGATGTTGTCAACCTTGGCAACGGTCTAAAAATCAACCACTGTGCTTTTCTTTTCTCCTGTGAGAGAGGTTTGACTGACAAACCGGCCGACCAGGTCATGTCTGCACACTTACAGTTAACAATAGTCACCCCCTTGTTGCCAATTCAGCAACTTTATTGATCTATTGAGCAACATTTCAGACAAAAAATCGGAATCGATAAGTTAGGCTTTTTAAAAGATCGGTAATCAGCGGTCAGCCAGAAAATTGCAATCGGTCCACCCCTACAACAAACTTTTCTAGTATGACAATAAAGGATGATGTTCAACATCCAACAGTCTTTTCAGGTTTTGCATATGCTTGGAGGACCTACAAAATCAAGTGAATCCATAAAAGGAGAGGCCATCATGTCAATGTACTAAAAGTAAGGGGACTCCTCCAAAAGACAAAGTGTTGCTATTCAAAAAGTCATTGAGAGGACACTAATCACAACCTGGCAACCCACTTTTAGTCATTCTAATAAAGAACCTTAATTCAAAGCAGCTGCTAAAGCTGTCCTGCTGGGAGTTTCAAGCAGGAATCAGAAGAATGAGCAGACGTTGAGAAAGTGATTCATTTCACTTGGCTTGCTAAATGGGCCTGAAATCGGAAATCCAGCTGCTACAAACAACACTTGATTTGATGATTCTTCAATGCCGCTGGCCTGCCAATAGCCACAACTGTAGGCATCAAAACCACTAACCTATGCTCTTCATAAATGACAACTTAGCGGCACTCTTCAAATAAACCAATTGAGAGTGCGCAGGCTAGCACATCACGCTAATTGCAGCCTAAACATCCTGGATCAAGTCCTGGGTTTTCTTTGATCATGCCTGTATAGAGTCTGTTCACTCTAAATACTGTTAGTTTAAACTTTTGTCCTCTCCTTGCAAAGTGGCTGCCTTCGAAGGAGCCCATGCAGGGGAAACCACAAGCGGTAGCGAGTGCCAAGCTAATTACCATGTACATCAATAAAAATAACCCCAATCCGGAATAACTCCCTCCCAGACCATGCCTTGATTACACAGAATTTAAAGACATTAAACTATAACAAATGTAGCAGCGGATTTGCATGCTGTGTTCCTAATTTGTTGCTTTGAGTTGTTCTGTTTTGTTGTTGTTGTTGTTAAATTAGGCTTAATTATACCACACAAGTCACTGAGTTCTAGAACATGAGCAACATTTCTTACACGCAGTGGTGGTAACAATTTTTTCCTTCCATTATTTGATATTACAAAAAGTTAGGCATGCTATGTTGTGACAAATAAGTTTTCGACTCCTTGCAGATTTTTTACTGCTATTGCTTTTTTATTTGCACTAAAATGTTTCAGATCATCAAAAAAAAGTTAAAATGGGACAGAGACAACTTGAGAAAATGGCAAACACAGTCTATAATGTGCTATCATTGAATAAATGATAAAAGAAAAAAAACTCACCAAACTAATTTGCAAAAATGTGAAAAGGTTTGGGCAGCGGCATTTCGAACGTTAGCTGGAGATAGGCACCAACACCCCTCCTGACCCCTCTAAGGGACAAGGGTGTACAGAAAATGGATGGATGGATATATGGTGAAAAGGTAATTTCCTACCTTGTTAAATCATGAATGCTGTCATTAAAAATAAATAACAGGATTTCTTTCATGTAACTTTCACGAGCCGTACTGTGGCCTGATTACTACCACACCTGTAAAATCAAAAAATCTCTTAAACAGAACCTGCCTGAAAACGTGAAGTAGACTCAACTATAAAAATAAGCAACACATCTGAAGAGGAAAAACAACATCATTGATATCTATTAGTCCAGAAAGGATTATAAACCCATTTCTAAAGCTTTGAGACTTCAGGAAGAGTCTTTCACACAACAGTAGTGTAGAGCTGCATAATACGCAGACCCTCAATCTCAATCAATCAATGAATTTTTAGTGCATGTCTATATATATATCTAAAACATTTGACCAATGATCATTTGATCAATACATTTCCCTTAATGCTACATAAATCATATTCTGTAGTGGGTGAGATGCTTGGAAAGTGGGGTGATGATAAAGAAATAAAATTTATCAAGAAAGGAAGGGTTAATGTCAGTCAGTATTGTAATCACAATTTTGAGTAATACACTGCTCAAAAAAAAATAAAGGGAACACTTAAACAGGTGTTTAACACTTAAAGTGTTCCCTTTATTTTTTTGAGCAGTATAGTATGGGATTCAATATTTTCCTGAAATTGTTCAGTACTACTTTCTAGCAATGGCTGACGTATCAATTTAATCCAAAGCTTAATTCATCCAGTAGGCCACAAAAGTGGCATACATTACAAAAGCTTCATGGCAATTGTACCAGTTGTTAGGTTCAAGAGATAAATATTATATACACATTAACCTAGATTTGTTTGCATCATCAGTTCTAAACATATTTTGCATTCACTATTTTTGTCGGACAGTCTGAAATATTTAAGTGTGGCAAAAATGAAAAGAAGAAATCTGTAAGGAGGAAACTACATTTTCACAGCACAGTGCGTTTTCCTACTAGAATGGCAATAATCAATCTTCAACTGCAATTTTATTCTAACTTATTGAATGACCCTGTTCTCCCTCACTGGACTTGAGACAATGCCAGGTATTACCATCCTGGAGCTCCTCATGTTCCCATGCCCAGAACTCGACGTGGATCATTTAACAGGATTGTGGATCAACTCCTTGCCAGGCTGGCTGACACAGCTACGCTTGTTCTTAAGTGGATCCCCTATTACCATCAGTCACAGTAAACAGTCCTCGGCACTGCTGCCCATGTTGCCCCATGCCAAGATTTGGGGAGACCTCCACCCTCCCCTCCAACCCCCAAAACCCGACCTATGCTCTAAAAGGAGCTTGTTTGAAGTGAAAATCTGTGCCTCGCTTCAGTAGAGCCTGACATCTTCCAGTGCTTTCTCAGGCTATTAAAGCAGATAAAGTATTCATCACAAACTGACCCGTCCGCGTTTTGTCTGAAGGTCTTGATCATCTGCTGTGTTGACTGCACGTCTGAGTCACTGAGCAGAGAAAGCGAGAGTGGGAGGAAGAGGCCCGTCACTTTTCCAGAGAACTTTATCCTCAAACACAGCCAGGAGTCATAATACCTCATCAGCGGCACCACATATAGCAGAGGAATGTCAAAGTTTCTTTCCCCTTCTGTGCACCTCCCCATTGAAGCCATTATTGGAGAATGATGTAATCTGGTGCTTTAAGATCACTTTTATATGACTCTGTGTTCCCTTCAACTTAGGCAGCCCGTCTCTTGTTATTGTGCTGGGGTTCCCTTTATCCCTTGTGCTAACAGCTCACCTCCTCCTGCCTCTGATGATTCCTCTATGCAGGATATTAACCTTCCCTCCCATCTCATTTCCTGCTGAGGATGGCCTTTCATCTGTCGGTGTTCATTTCAGGTTTGCCTGTCGCCACGTCTTTTTTACTACAGATGTCATTTAATACATAGGGGCTAAGCCAATCTTCTCCAGGCATGCTAACTCAAACAAGGTTGTCGCATTTTCACGCGATGAAAGAGTTCAACTTCATACAGTTGCTGGATTCCAACTCGTACGCCACATATGGCTGTCCTGATTAAAGCAGACGCGCCGTTCTACTTTCACTGACACACTAAACGCCCTGCATCTAATCAATCTTCATCCAAAGCCATACGGTTAATTCCATCACACAGACACACATAGAATCACAGCTTCCTCCATTTATCTCGTCTGTCAGCTCCTGTGATTGAATTTGAGGAATGAGTCGAGTTTGAACCGACTGTTGTTATCTACCATATGGACACGAGGGACTTCCTCTGGGTTAAAGGTCGAGTAAGCTCTAATCGTGTAACGTCAGACGCGCGTGGTGAGGAAGTCATGCTCTGTTAGTGCTGTGTTCCATGAGGGGAGAGAATGTCCACATCAAAAGGTGGTAAGGTATATTAAAGTCTTAAGAAGTTAAAACTGTGATAATTTTCTGATAAAAATAAACTTCTACAGTTTATGGTTCACATGCTAGAAAGTGTGTCCGAGTGAGAACACTCCCCCTCAGCCCTCTTGTTAAAGGATTTCTCAAAAATGCATGAAAGAATCAAAGCAACACTCCAGGTATGCTTTTAATGAAGAAATAACATTTTTGTTTTGCGGAAAGAAACATTCAAAACCTACTACCCAAGTTTCTCACAGTTGAATGGCCGACAAAGACAAACACATGTCAAAAGATGTTCATCTTCCCACCTCCCTCTGCTGGCAGGGAGGTGGGATGAAGGTAACGACCTTGCATGCAGGGTTTCACGGAAAGTTCCACATGTCCTGCCAGAGTGGGGACGGGGTCATATTTTGCCATGATGCTTAACTCATCACGAGTAAGGATATATCAGCGATGGGCGGGTTTGATATGATGCATACAGCTTATCAGGCTTAAAAAAGAAACAGAAAGTGGCCTGCTGACTTAAAAATAAACACACACTGGTTTCCAGCATCTTGTATAATCTCCAACGCAGACAGCGGCATTAGTTTCTGCCATATTTTGGACATTGTCTAAACCTATGGTTGTCAAGCTGTGGTACAAGTAACACTATTAATACCTGGGGAGCAACAATAGGTCTTCAAGTAGATATCTGAAACAAGTAAGCTAAAAAGCACCAATAGCCAAAAAGATTAATGACTCAAAAGAGTTCAAAAACCAGTGGGATTTGCTAATTGGTAAGAGTTGTTATATATGTCAATACCAATGTATTTCGCTGCATGACAGTAGGCACATGTTCACTGAAGGAGGTTGGTGTGAAATTTATAATGGGATAAATCTTCCAAACTGCAAATAAACTTAGTTAACTGAGATTATCACTAAGCTTGACATCCAAGGCAGCCATCTTGGATTTGGCGTCAGGGTTGGTCGGAAACCTGCAACTTTCCCATTTGGAATTTGACATCAGAGGAACTTTCTGTTCAATTGACCAACATGAAACCGGGAACATTTTCATTTCTAAGTAGAAATGGAACATGCGCCACCAAAGCGGTGTCATTCAGTTAAAAATGTTCCTGTTCTTGTTTCTTTTTTATGGCCCAACACAACAAGCCCAAGTTCTGTTGTAGTACTTTGGAACAACAGTGTGGACAAACTTGGGAAACTTGATATTTACAGTGTTGTCTTGAGAACCATCAGACCGTGGGCGTTACCAGACCCATTTCACTGGCATGGTTGCCCTTGAACATATCTTCTGTGGCCTAATAAAACTCCCAAATGCAATTTCCACCAAAGGTTGCCACTGTTTAAAGAGCCTATAAAGATCCACTTGAAAAGGTTACAAAGAAGTCTGATTCATGGAGTAAAAATATAAAGGAAAATTTAAAAAAAAAAAACAACAACTAATGAGTAATACATTGCATTGTTAGGTAGCATTGTGAAGTTGGTAAAAAAATTTTTTATAAATAAATAAAAAAGACAGAAATGTTGCAAATGTGAATCTGGAAGTAAAGTTTAACAAAATATCTCCTTGAGTTTTCTCCTTCAAGTGGGAGTGTGGTTTTACTCATTTAGATCACAAATGTAGTAGAAAATTAATCCTTTCTTCTTCTATTTTTTTAAGTGTTTCCCTCCTTTGGTTTTCATTAGTCATATTGTTGTTTACTGGCTTGGAGCGCACTGACAACAGAACCAGAATGTTTGCGTATAAATTTTAAGTACGGGTCTGGATTTCATATTCATCTCTTGTGCCCCAGCACTACTTTGTGTGTAGCAACGCCCCTGTGCTGGACGTTGGAACAAAGGAAAATGACCTCTGAGGTATCATTCTGAGGGCAACTTCACAGCAGTCGCATCAGTCTGTCAGTAGCCGGATTTGAACCCCAACATCCGGCCGGGAGGCCGCGCACAGGACAAGGCGTGTGCTGCACAGCTTCCCGGCCCCACGGGTCTTATTTTTGAGCGTAGGGGGAATTCCCGACGGGGTGGCAACGGGACAGCTAAGCACACGCCTCTGACTGCAACGCTGCACTTCCTCCGAGACCGGTGTCGTTTGCAGAGACTTCTGACAGTATGCGTTTAAAACGGGCGTCTGGGGGCGCACTAAAACCCACAGCGAGAGGTTATTTACAGCCGCTGAGGGGCGGCTTGTTAAGGGGGCTCACCTCTCTGCCGGAGTGCCGCTCAATAGCCTTCTTGACTTTGCCGTAGGTGCCTCTTCCCAGCGTCTCCAGGAGCTCGTAGCGGTGTTTGAGGTTGTGCTTGTGGTGGTGCTTCTTCACGCCCGAGTTCCGCCGACCGTCGCCTTGTGCCGGGGTATCCTCGGGTGAGGCGCCGGCAGGTGAGGCCGGAGGTGGAGTAGGAGGGGAGGGGACACCCGCCGCCGGTCTGCCCGCCGCGCTTTGACCCCTCAGGGACTCGGGACGGGCGGCACCCCGGCGGGGTGATAAATAAGCGGTCTCCATTTCACTAGGGAGACGTTTTAAACAATCTTCTCAACTGTTAAATATATTTAAACTACTAACTTAAACTAATCAATACGATAATACTTAAAAGACCTAATAATAGTAATAATAAATAAATAAATTACAAGTCATAAAGCAAATGATATTATCACATATGGAATCTAATATTCACTGATTGTCTTTGATCGAAGTAAACAAACATTTCTTCTCTTAGCTATTTTATGTGATAATCGCGTTATAATCGACTACTATTGAGGCGCGCTGATCTAAAATGGTCACTTTATAATAACTAATAGGCATACAAATTAAATTATAATGCCAACGTAGCTAATAAAACATAGACTAGTCTGTGTTCAGATATCGACAGCAAGGCTGCATGTCGCAATCTGACCACGCTTTCGTTCTTGCTTTTGACAAATACTGGCTATATTATCTCTGCATGCTGAAGAAAATAAAAAAAAATAAAAAAATAAAACATAAATAAACTGGCACGATCTAACTGTGGTCAATTCTATGTTGTTCACGTCATCTGTCGTCCTACACTTTGCCAACATCACAAGAAAGGCGAAAAAGCTGCGACGAAACCGGCGTTTAGGGTGAAGATGACCCTCATTGTGTCCACGGCCCAGGTACACAGCTCCTTTCATTCATGAAGAGGCTGTCTATTGTGCGTCTGCTTGCTCCGGGCTCTGCTCGGCGGCGGTGGGAGTGCGCTGTGCTCGGACTCTGTCTCACGCTGACGCGCTGTGGATACTGCCATGGTCGTTTCGCTGCGCCCCTTCTTGTTTTTCCCCCTCTCCTTCTTCGTGTGCCCTTCTTGTGTTTCTCCTTCCCTTTCTCTCTCTACCCACGGCGTGAGGGGCCGTGAAGAAGGAATGCGAGATGATCCGAGATCGGAGGCGGAGTTTTTAGGCAGACCTCCTCCTACTCTCTCCTGCCTCTCCTTCCAGCGGTCTTGTCCCACATACACTGCTCGCTCTCTTCTGACATGACCACGCAGGGGCGTAGCCAGGTATTACAGTGTTGCTGGCTGCAGTAATTGCCCATTTATCTCCCGTTGCAGTGGCGCAATCTTAATCTGAAAACTTTAGGAGGTAATATTCATTTAAAGGAGGTGGACAATGCGGATGTTCTTAAAGCTGCAGTAGCTATACAACTTTTACAAAAGGTACTTTTTGACATTTGCTGAAACTGTCACTATGCCATTACAGTATGGCATGAGGCAGACGGTCTGTGAAAAATTCAGCTCCTCTGCTACACCTTTTTCCTGTTGTGAATGCTAGGCTAGTTAGCATGGACACTGATGACAGCAGGTAAACGGTTTTCCTGTAACGATTAGTGTGTTTTTTTGCTATTAGCACATTTAGCAGCGAGTACTTGACATTGATTGACAGTGTTAAGCCCCTCCTCCTGGCTCTGATTGGTTGTTTTTGGTGCATTTTTTCAGATGGCAATAAAAGCTCAGGGAGGAGGTGGAGGAGATCGAACTCTTTACAGATTATTTGTCCCAAGACATACTGTCACAATATGGTGACAGTTTTATAAATATGTAAAAAAAAAAACTTTATATATTTGTTTATATATATAAAAGTTACATACTGCACCTTTAAAAACGCAGGCATCACTGTTTAGTTTTTATTTTTCTACCTATGATCTGACTGGCCACGGTAGTCAGATCAGATTTAGTAAATTCCAATTTACTAAATATTTACTACCAATATTTAGTAACTTGGAATACTATTGAAAACATCATTCATTTTAGTAACTCCGATCACTAAATTAAATATTATATACTTTACACACAGAACAATTCCTATTAAATAGACGTTTTTCCCCTTGATGTTTTTCTTGGAAGATAACATCAGATCAATAAAACAAATGTTTTTAATACAGACGTGGACCTAATGAGAATGGTATTTAATACCTGTGTAAAAATGACAAACAAACAAACCTCATCGGACATCTTGTAACAAGGCCCCGCCCACAGGCGTATGGGCATGGTCAATTTTTTTGCCAACGAGATAAAGTGTGCATCCACACAACAGGATGGACCAGACCAAGCAGTGGCGCCTCAGAATGGCACAAAAACACCAAACAACACAGGACGGTAAAAAAGACGTGGCTTGCATGTAGATACCGAAACATGGAACTTTTGAAATTTTCCCACTCTGGTTTTTCAAACACTACTGTTTTTCTATATCGATGCGCACATAAAAGCTAAACAATAAAAAAAAAAAAAACTTTTCTACATAGTCGCTACAGACATTGCCACATCTTGTCTCTGTGTGGGCGGGGCCTTAATTATTAAACATAACTGTGTTGTGTATTTGGTGCCCCCATTTGAATGGGAGTCTTATTGTTGCTGAGTCCATACAGTCTCAAATGCGAATGTCCTCAGAGAGTCCAGGAAGACCTCTGTGTACATGTACAAATGGTAAAACTTATGTTTACACAGGCTTTGCGATCGAGTGGACAATACAGCTGTCAGGGAGGTATAAATCAGGCCAAACAAGGTTTCCAGGGCCAAAGGAAAGAAAAAGGTCCACGGCGTTACAGGTTTTACACCATATTTTGTATTGAGGTGCTTTTCTCCATGTCCGTCTTTTGTTTCATGCCAAGCCCATCTAGAGTGTTTTTCTTTCTCTCTTTCTTTCCTTGTCATGAAGCTAAGTTTTAGAATGCGTCAGACATCAAACTGTCAGAAACTGGACAGAAATGATGTGATAAAATAGCCATGGTTCAAAGAAAATCATTAAGAGACATAAGAAAGTCTGGAAAACAAAAACTCAACGCCATCAGGGCTGCAGTAATTTAATTTAAATTGTGTTTCATGAAGGCAATAACAGTTGTCAATCAGTCGTATTACATTTACAGTACAGAGAGACACAATTAATCATCTTATCGTCTTCAACATCTGGGTTTAAGTAACTTGATCCAACTTAATGTGAATTTATTTCTGTTTTTGTTTAGAAGGTGTCTGAGCTGTGTTACAAATTACAGCAACAGATCTTCTACCACACTTCCCAGTTGGTCTGAGGTGCTTTTCCAGATTCCCATCCTGTTTTTCACACCAAACCTACCAGCAGTGTTTTGTAAGAAACAGCTCAAGCTTAGTCTGACCTGCAAAGTCCAGTTAGTTGATCAAACTCCACATGTTTACATATGGGATGGTAGAACAGAAAAGCCTTTTTCCTGGCATGCCTCCTAAACAACCAGTTGGCATGTAGGCAGCATCTAACAGTTGTTTTGGCAACACGAGCCTCGGTAGATGCCATTCTATACTACTACTTCCTAGAATTTTTAGTCCTCTCATATAGTACCATTCTTCTCACTTTGCTTGGTGCAAAATAAACATGAGTGATAGTGAGCGATCACCCGAGCGATCAGTGGTGAAATGAAAATGGACGTCTGTGTAACGTGTTATGGTCTAAGAAAACATGAAATCATGAAGTACTCAACTTAAAAAAAAAAAAGAAAAAAGGTTGTGTGTACATTAAACAAATGCTTAAGTTCCATTTATTTTAAGGGAATTGTTAGAGGTAATGTTGTAAAAATAACAATTAATTTGTTTTAACTTTGCTTAGATTTTTTTTCAAGTGGACAACATGCCTTTGGAGTGTCCTTATATATTGTGAAATTCAGCTATTACAGGAAAAATACCTGTTCAACATTATCTGATCCAACAGCTAAATTTATAGTGAGCAATTTCCTCTGGTTATTACATAAAATAGCTTTTTTACATGTTATATGTCTTTGATAAACAATATGAGTTGAGTTTCTACTTATAGCAACAGACTGAGATGAGTATCTGATCTATTTCCTTCGCTTGGCCTCATCCGCTCTGTGTTGTCGAGACTGGCTCTGTCCTGTGCTCAAAGAGTGCCACCACTGCCCTCTTGTGGTGGAAGTAAATATTTTTGACATACAATGGAAGCCGATCTATTCAAGGGAGGGGAGCTGTCTGTGCTACCTATGACCTAAATATTGTACTCAGGATTACTCAGTAAATAAAAATAGATCAATGATATAGATTAATAATATTATATATACATTACATTAATGATTGAATTAAATTTGCACAACAGAATGGCACGTTTTTAGATGTGTGTGTGTTTTTTTTTTTTACATAACTTTCTACAAATAAAACCAGATAGAAGAAAATGTATTCTATCTCTATTATAAAACCCAAATATATATATAAAAATTGTAGTTCTTTAAAAATGAGAGCATGCTGCTCCACTTTTTGCCTCACACGTTCATCGTCACCTTGGTTGCTCTAGCGCCCCCTTTCGGTAACGTGGCCGCATGTCTGATGACCTCACCCTCATCAGCGCTCGTCACTCACGCACACCTGCCGCCAGAATCTCGACCACAACGCCTGAAGTGTTGTATAATATCTAATAACTTGTATGAAACGCGGTAAGCCGCTTATATTTTCACTACTTCCGCTGGAGATTTTTTATTTATTTCTTTTTATAATATTTATCTACAGAGTTTCAAGCGGTAGCTAATGTCGAGACTGGCTTTGTCTCGACATTAGCTACTGTGTCTTTGGAGTACCCTGAAAAGCTTATTTTCTTATTCCAGTAAGGTGTCCTCTTTCATTCGTTGCTTATTTTCACACCGAAATATACTACAAATTGTGCATTCAATAAACTGTATCGATACTGACGCATATTTAATGTACAATTTGTTTTCGTAGCTCGGATAGCTAGCTACGCTGCTCCCATTTCCCGCAGATATGCTCACTTCTGTGCGCTGCGTGCTAACCAAGCTAGTTTCTTCAATTTGGAGAACTGCTGACGCAGGTGGAGACAACATCTGCACGGAAATCGCTGGTAAGCGCTGTTAGTCTTCCTCTAGTTTGCGACACATTCGGACAGTAGCATGTCGTGTTTGTTTGTTTTTCTATTTATTTATTTTTGGTGTGTTTTTTATTTTTTTTGCTGCTCAGGCACAGAGGACATCCGCCATCTGCGGGGCAGTGTGGTGACGCAGCTGTGTTTGGACTACGGGATGATAGACGATGCCATATACTTCACAAGCAATGAGGTTTTGGGCGGAATTCCACTAGAAGAGGGAGACCAGGTGAACTGCATCGCAGTCAGAGATGGTGCTGAGAAAGGATGGAAAGCTCTGAGGGTGAGGACCCCGTCATCCATCATATGAAGTAGCCATTACCTTCACCTTCTGAGTCCTGCTTGGCCATCGGCTCCTTTCGGAAACTACAGATCAAGTTTGCAATGAGGTTTTGGTTTGTCAGGCTTGCACACTTCAGCATTCTTTTTCAGGTGGAGAAAAGTGCAGATGCCTGGGAAGACGGAGGGAGGACCTCCTTAGAAGCCGACAGCATGCAGCTGCGCCCTCTCATAGGAACCGTCACGTCGTTTGAAGGCGATAGTGGCTACATCAATCAGACCACATACTTCACACGTTACAGCCTTTCAGAAGGTAGCGAGATAAACTTTTAATTTAATAAGACTTTGAACTTCACAGCCCTTGGATATCTTGCTTACGTTGCCCAAGTTAAATTGAGTTACCAAAGTTGTTTGCTGAGCAAAACTTTTCATTCTACTTGTACTTTCTCCCATTTTATCACTGCACAAAATTGTATTGTATAGTATAGACTATGTTGTGTGAACTTAAGTTCTCCATTTTTTTCTACAATTCATTTTAAATACACTAAATGAAACTACAATGCTCTCCATAAGACTCAGAGCACACAACAAAATGTATTTGAGTGCTAAAAAGCGGATTTTGCACGATATGGTCCCTTTTAAGAAAAGACGGGATAAAAAAACAAATGAGACTGTATTTTTAAGCCATATCATCCAGCTCAAGTAAGAGGTGATGTCATTGATTAAAAACATGGACTATTTCCAAATCTGATAAAAGCTTGTTATGCTAACTGTGTTTATCTACAGAGATTTGCTTCTTTTCTCTCTGACAGGTTATGAACCAATGAAAGGTGACTGGATTCAAGCTAAGTTTTATATCAACCCCACCCAATGGACCACCCAAGCTCATTCTGTGGCTCCATTACGCTATAGTCGCCTAAACCAGGTGCTTATTTTTATTTTTATAGTATATTCACTAATGTTGAAAAATCTAGTTTAGATATGACTAATTAAGCTAAATAAAGCTGTGGTGTTAAACCTGGATCATTTCCTTTAGTTGAGTTTTGTGGCCTCATCGGAGCGGCTCTCTGTTTCCAGGTGCGAGTGACTAGTGTGTATGGAAACAGCGGAGTGGTGGAGGACAGTGTTTTCTTTAGCTTGGACTCTCTGCTCCTGCCAACCCAATACAAGCCTTCACCAGGGGATCTGGTCAACTTGGTAATGGTGGAAAGCTGTCAGTCCTTTTACTCTTGGAGAGCCCTTTGCATTGCGCCCTGCTGTCAGAGGTACCACTGAAAATATAGATCAGGTTGTTTACATATATGCCACTCAAGTGGTAAAGAGATTACTGCTATTGATTATTGTGATGTTTGGCTAATCAGATTTAAGAAATGGTCACATTTTGCAGATTTTTCATTTAAGCCTCTTATGTGATATTACAAATACATTAAAATATGAAAAAAATTTTTATTTTTTTTTAATAAGAAACATTTTATTTCCCATAATGCATTGCTTTAGTGAATGCCTGATCATTTGTAGCAAAGGATGCTGCTTGACTTAACATTAATACAGTGTAAAGCTGATCTGTTGATTTACTTTTTGATTAACCAATTAGTAGTTGGACAGCAAAAGGTGATTAATAGAAGACTTCATACAGAATTTGAACCAGGTGAAGCTAAAACTATGTACCTTGAGTTTCGGGTAGAACACTGAAGGTACAAACGTTTTTTTTATTTGATGTTAAATGCAGAATGTGTGTGTTTTGTACAGTTTCACTTTAATTGCTTATCTGAGAGCGTTCTCTCAGCAAATGGCCTTTTTTACCTGTACTCCAGTTGATGAGTAATGTATTAGCTGACAATTATTGCAACAATTGATTGGTCACAGTTAATCAGATTAATTGTTTTAGCCTTAAAAGACTGATAAATAACCAAATTAACTTTTTTAAATTTGTCTCTTTCTGTCTTGCTGATCTTAGTGTGGTTTTATTTTTCTGGTTGCAGTATGAATTTTGCTGCTGAGCCTCTCCTGGAGGCTGAGTTGAATCACCTCTTGGAAAACAAAGGCGGGCTCGACGTATCAGACTACGGACAGTTTGGGGACTTGATGCTGGGGGAGAGATGTGAGCTGGTGCTGTGGATACAGTGAGCTGGTTTTGCCTTTTTGGTATAAATGACAACAATTTGAAGACAGAGACAATGCTTGTTCATCTCTCTCTTTTCTGCAACAGAAATAATGGCTCCGAGTCTCAAAGACTGAAGTGCTGTGACTTTGCTGGGTGGGACTCTGAAGAGCAGTTTACCGTGGTTACCGTCAGCACATCACCCAACCAGAGACAGAAACCTGTTCACAAAAATTTAAAAGAGTCCTCAGAGAAACAAGTCGGAGATGCAAAGGAAGTAGAAAGAGAAAATGGTGCAATGCAGACAGACACAGTCCTACCTCACGACGCAAGAAAGGAGAGAGAGGTGGAAATATCCCCAGGAGAAAGAGTGTCTGTTGTTATAGCCTGCAAAGCAAAGTAAGGTGTTCCTAAAAGTGCGTATAAGTATGCATCATGTCTTGCAAAATGATTCATATTCCTTTAACATTTCACTCCTGGGTAACAACCACAAACTTTGTTTTGTTGGGTTTTTATGTGATTGTCCAGCACTAAGTAGTGCATAGCTGTAACATGGATGGAGGAGGGATACATGGTTTTTAATTATTTTTATGCAAATAAGAATCAGAAAAGTGTGGCATGTGTTTGTAACCATCTGTGGTAAGGCATACTTTCTAGAGCCACATTGTGTCTGCAGTTACAGATATTGTGATGCATCTCCCAGATTTATAGGCTGAAATGTTTTTGCCTTCTTTTTTTTATTTGTCAGATAAGAAAAAATCTGGAAAGGTGACATTGAATGAATTGGTTCCATGAAAAATAATAGTCTTGGCTTAGATTTTCATTTGAATTAAGGTCTGGGCTTTGACTAAGCCAATTTAACACATGAATATGCTTTGCTGTAACTTACCCATTAGGGGTGCACCGATTTATTGGCGCTGATTTACTTAATTTTAGGAGATCAGTGATCGGCTAATCCCCTGATCTTATCTACCTCAGCAAATGTCTAAAAGTCAACTACTGTCCTCTTCTGGTTTTCTGTGAAAGCGTTTTGACTGATAGACCGGCCCACCAGGTTAAGTCTTTGTATTTGCAGTTAACAATAGTCACCCATCTGTTTCCAACTCACCGACTTTCTTGCGATATTTAGTGACATTTTAAACAAAATAAAATTGGTATCAGCTAAAATTGGAATCGGCTGGTCAAGCTTTTTAAAGATTGGTAATCAGTGATCGACCAGAAAACTGCAATCGGTGCACCCGTGCTACCCATTGTACGTCTGGCTGTATGCCTAATGCAAGGAGACATTGCTTTTTTTTTTTTCCCAATAAAATGTTTTTGTAGCTTTATTTCAGCCATGATTTCTTTTGCTCATTCATAAAGAACACATTTTTATTGCATCAAAATTTAGATTAAAAAAAGCATTTTGCACGAATACTTATTTGTGGCACATTCTATATTTTTGTGTATGTTGGGATTCCCCCAGGAGCCTTGGATGCTGTACTGAGCTACTGTTGCTGCACTTCTCTTCTTTCACCATCGGGAGGCGTCTTCTGGTCACAGTGGGCAGTGAGGATGAAAACCTGCTGAAGCCCTCTGAGGTTTATTGTCCCAGTAATGCCAAGGTGCTCTCTAAAGCCCCCTGCCATGTTGTCACCGTCTCAGCTCCAAAAAATGTGCCGAGGTAACTAAAGAGCTCATTAAACCTGTTACTAATCAACAAGTAATAAAGGTTTGGGAAATGAATGCAAGTTTCAAGATTGTTGTATTTCTTCTTTAAATGCTAGAAAATATTTGAAGAAAGATGTATAATTGTGTGTTGTTTTTTTATTATTTAATTTTTTGTTAACCTGATGTAGATCTGAAGTTATACCTGCTCTTTTACAGTTTGTAATTTGTTTTCAAGGAGTTATTAGTTAGTAATTAGACTTAGGTTTATTTTCAGATTGCTAGATATACTAGTTGGATAAAAGTACAAAATATTTTAGGTGTGCTCTTTTTCTTAATTTATTTTTATTTTTTTATTTCTGCTGCTGTTTCTGGCATCCATATTTAATCCTAGTATTGCTGACCTCAGTGGCTGGTGTTATTTTCCATCCTCTGAGAGATTAGGTCGTTTACATCAAGAATATCCATGTTGATTCTTGTTCGACTCGCCCACACTCCAGGCTCAGTAAGCGACGGTTGCCAAACTTCCTGCCAACCTTTCCGGTGCCGAAGGTTCTGAGAGACTGCTTGGAGTCACAGAAGGACGTGCTGGCTGTTCAGCCATGCTTAGGAGAGGTGAGCATAGTAATCATTAGGTCTGAGTCATAAAATTATTTAGATAAAGATTAATTAACTATTAACCCTTTGACTGCAATGGGAGAGTAGTAAAAATAAATTTGGTTTGACAGCCCAAGCGGTTGATATGGACTGAGCTTTTATTTTTCATTTTTTTCTGACAAAAAACTTTTTCAAATAGAAAATATTGGTCAAAGCACAACATATTTCTTTAATCAACAGTTTTTGCTTTAAATTGAATGTTATTGTGGATATGGCCACAAACATCTTGTAACTGTAACTCAAAAACAGACTCGAATGAGAAGCCATTGAATAAACGTTGTCAACACGGCACATGTTTTTGAAGAGAGTCCAGTCGAACTCCTCCCCATAGTTTTTCAAGACAAATCACAACACTTCTGTAACGAGAAGTGTTGTATTACATGTGCTATCCCGGGAAAATGAATTAAAAAAATTTTAACATTTAACTTTTCTTTGGAATCTATAAAGTATTTTTGAATATGGAATATAACTAGAAATAAAAGTGTGAAAGATGTTTCACTTTTTAAACCGAATTACTGAAATATTCACTTTTCATTAATTGACATGAATCTGTAGCTATGCCTCTCCTGTCCAGATCATTTTTGAGCCAGGCTTTAATTTCCGAGTCATAAATTACAACAACAGGGCTTCAAGCTCGCCAAACGGATTTGGCTTCAGAGTTCAGGGTTTTGCAAAATAGCTATTAACGCTAGAGAACACGATGTCTCTCAAATCCTTTTTTTAATTCAAACCTATATTAGTGAGATTTTATGATCGCACAAGAAATATGCAAAGAGAAAAAGTAGATTGCAGATCAAGTAAAGTGTCATGCTGCCCTCCTACATTCAGGCTCTCTCACCATCCAACATGTATTCAAGATTCTCGACCCTCCTGTGGCTTGAAGAGCTGAACGCAGAAAGAGAATTAAGGGAGTTCTCCATCAGTGGAGCGCTCCTCCGCAAAGGAGGCACCCACCTGCACCTCGATGTGCTTGGGCTGGCTGAAGGCAGACCTTGTCTTAATATAGGTGATGTGACCTTCAGCATGGCCGTTAAATGTTGTGTAGGTTTCTGTTGACGAGCTTTCTCCACAGGGGACAGAGTTTTACTGAAGAAGCTACAGAGCGACAGTTTGGAGATGGAGTACATCAGCTACGTCACTGAGGTAACCTGCTTGTTTGGCTCTGGAGCATCTCTGCACACACTTCCTGTTCGAGACTAATGCCGTAATGGTCCTGTACAGATCAACGAGGAGAATGTGAGTTTGAGAGTGAATTCAAACTTTCACCGCAGTTACCTGGGCGAACCTCTTGATGTCGAGTTCACGTACAACAGGTAAGAAGGAATACACTAGCGATTGTTCGGAATGTTTCTGGGTTCGAGTTTCACCTTATTTTCCTGTTGATGTATAAGTGAGTGTTTTTTTGTTTGTTTGTTTTTTCTTTTAGGTTAACCACAAGGCGATGTCACAATGCTCTTGAGCTGACGAATCATTTTGGGGAGAGTGAGTTGTTTTTGTTTTTTATATTTCTAGACAGGACTCTATTAATGATGGAAAAGTGAATATATGTTAGCTCATTAAGTCTGTGGTCAATTTTGAAGCTTTCTTGCGGTTTTATATACATTTTATCATTTACTTTTTTTAGCAACCTTTTCCTGGTTAATTTGCTACTTGAAAAATTTTCATCAGAAATTGTCAATTGTGACCACTCTGTAAACGATTAATTTCACAGAATTTATTGTCTGGGGAAAAATGCTTAACTTTATTTTTTATACATGTTTGAATAATTACAAACTGTTCTTTACAGAAAGCTTCCGTTGCTTAATCAATTTTATTTTTAGGTGTTGAATAAAATATCAAACATGTAGTAATGACTCCTTTTGTGTTTCAAAAAGGTCATTTTCATATTTTTTGGCGTCGGTATTTTTTTTACTTTTACAGTCTGAAACTTTTATTTGTAAGAAATATTTCTGAAAGATCATCTCTTTTCTTTGGGAATCCAAATGTCATGTCCCCAAAGTCCCTCTCCATTCCCAAACACTCACTGTAAGGATTAGCAGACGTAGACAATAGGTGTTGCTTTTCATTTTTCTTTTTTTTTTTGACCAAATCACCAAAAATCGTCATATGTGTAACAGTCTGGATTTTTTTTGTGGGAGAGCACATTGTAGTGGCACATCACTACATTACCCACCATCATTTGACCTTCTCTAAGATGCACAAACAAGGAAAAAAAAGTAATAGCCTTCGAAATGAATGCATCATTCTTCCCTCTTTTTCTTTTACTGGTGCTTTGAATCACTTTTACAGAAAAAATAAGGTTTTTAATTTAGTCCACCCCTCTCAGCTAATAAAAGAGGCCTCCCAGTCTGACTGGTGCTAATTTCTTGTGTAGTTCTCTTCCCCACCAGAGTGAGGCCTCAAACCCACTTGTGGACTGGAGAATGGATGGACGAGGTAGGCTGTAACTAACAGACTTCAAATGAAAACAAATCTAAAAAGAGAATAACTTCAGAAGCCTTTATAATCACCAGAATCCACCAACGGAAAATGGAGACGCGTCGAGCTCGTGTGTCAATATGAAGTCGAAGGCCACACAGAGTAAAGGCAAAGGTGTCCAATTTTTAGATCTGTACAGAATCTGCTTGTTTTTGTTTTTTATATCAAAAGTTAACATAACAATTGTAACATTTCTTCTCAAAGGAAAACAGACCTCCAAACCAATGCCCAGCAAAGGGCAGTTTTTTAACCCAGACCTTAACCCTTGTCAGAAGGAGGCAGTGAAGAGGATCCTGGAGGCAGAATGTCGCCCTCTTCCTTATGTGCTGTTTGGACCTCCAGGAACCGGGAAAACCATCACTCTTATTGAAATCATACTGCAGGTGCATTCACTAATTATCTGTCTAGATTCTTCAACTCCTCCTGCATGTTAAGTTTGGCTCAGATTATTTTCCTTTACCTGGATAATCCTATGAAGCCTCTCGACCTCTAGGTCTACCACTTTCTGCCCAGCAGTCGGGTGCTTGTCTGTACTCCATCCAACAGCGCCGCTGACCTCATCTGCGTGCGTCTGCATCACAGCGGCTTTCTGCATACCGCTAGCCTGGCCCGTGTTAACGCCTCCTCTAGAGAGACTGAGGTACTGAGCTGCAGCATTAATGGTCTGCTCATCAACTGCTTTCATAATTCATGAGGACGGCCCCATCCAATTACAAACTGCAATGTATTTTGGGGATTTCATGTTGTAGGCGTACACAAAAAGATTTGTAAACCTTACGGGAGGGAATTTATAGATGGTATTAATTATTTGAATTTTTTTTATTATTTCTTTACAAATTTTTATTCAGCCCATTCTTCTCCGATTCCTGCAAATAAAATCAAGTGACACTAAACTGCCTTTTGAAAT
Organism: Xiphophorus maculatus; assembly: GCF_002775205.1. Classification (NCBI taxonomy): domain Eukaryota; kingdom Metazoa; phylum Chordata; class Actinopteri; order Cyprinodontiformes; family Poeciliidae; genus Xiphophorus; species Xiphophorus maculatus. Next base: position 22,097,041 of record NC_036444.1, on the reverse strand, counting down.
TACCTAAATTGTGCAAAAGACTTAACTGGTCCAGAGTTTCACTTACAAACAGGTCATAACCCTAAACATACAGCCAAATATACAGTATTATGGTTTAGATCGTAGTGTATTTATGTGCTATAATTTTTCAATCAAAGTCCCATTCTAAATCCAGTTGAGAATCTGTGACAGGACTTTGGAAGTTGATGCTTGATCTGAGCTCCAGCTAATTCGCAAAGAGCACTGAGCAAAAATTTTGGTGCATAAAGGTGCAAAAAGGAGGCTGAATATAAATCCATAACATACCTTTTGGATTTTTCTTTATGAAAAAATTAAAATTCACAACACGTGGAAAAAGTTCAAGGGATGTGTGTAACTTTTGCAAGTCGCTATATGAACCCTGTATATCTACAGGGTTGCTAAGATGGCGGATTATTTTACCAGTTACTTTTTTTTAGTCCATTACCGAAGTGTTGCAGCCGTACTCACGGGCTGGAGAAGACATCCGTCATGCTGCTTTCCACAGGATTGTCGTCAGCACCTGCTCCAGTGCTGGCATGTTCCATAATATTGGAATACAGTAAGATCAATGTTTTAGATATGATTAAAGTGAATATATATACGCATCATATACTGTCTTAGTAGAATATTAATTTCTGTGTTTTTCAGAGAAGGACATTTTACTCATGTGTTTCTGGATGAAGCTGGCCAAGCCACAGAGCCCGAGTCTCTGATCCCCATCAGCTTCATTTCAGAGAGAGATGGACAGGTTAGAGCAAATGAGTTTACTTCAACACCGGTCGGAAATGCTCTAATCAGCATAAACGTCGTATTAATTTTGACCTCATTAGGATGCGTTTGAACTGGAGTTTTTTCCCCAAAATGAATCGCACAAAGGCTTCAGCTTAACCAGTTATTTAGATGTAGCTGAGCCAGGTTTGTAGGCTGCCTTGCCTTACACACTTTTTTCCTTCATCAAGCTCTCTCCTTATGATGCCATCTATTTTGTGACGTGCACCAGTCCCTCTTACAGCGAAACACACTATAACAATAATGTTTTATGTTGGCAAATTTTTGCCCTTTTCTCTAAATATAACAGCCTGTCTGCACAGCCTTAAGAAGTCTTAAGTTCTTGTATCTAAAATTAAGGCTGTGAAATGTCTTTAATTTTCAAAAGTAGGTTGGCCTTTAATGTGTTAATCAGAGATATTAAATTTTGTCTTGGCAGAACCATTAAATCTCATATTCTGTGTATTTTTTTTCCCTGCTGGAGTTTTCTGTCTGACAAAAGTTGAAGTCGTACTGAACTCCGACGTCTTTATTTCGTTTTCTGACTTTAGATGGTTGAGTCTACTGGTAGCTCATTACTAACGTATCCTTGCAATGATAGGTTTGCATCTATCATGGTTCAAATTTATTCACACATTCTGTGGAGATAAAGGTCTTAAATTCCATTCATAGTGGTCTTAACGAGCCTTAAATTGAATTGGTGAAACCTGCAGAAACGCTGTTTGGCCAAACACTTAATTTTTGTAAGTCAGAATGAATTAAAACCGAAGGTTTGTCCATTATTGCATTTCCATCTGATTATTGATCCTTTTTTTTGTACATAGTTTTGAATTAGTGGCTTTTTACTCACTGAGTGGCCAATACAGGACTGGTTTTACTGTGAATAGTAACATTTTACCAGTTTCAGTCAGTTTCTTAATGTTTGAGCACCAAGGAAGCAGTGATGCGTTTAAGGTGTTGTCCGAAAATGCATCCAAAAGTGCTTATTCATTTAATCCAATGTGATTCATGTGAAATAACCAAACCAAAGACATTCTCAAATTGTTTAGAAATAGTAATGTATTGGATTGGAGTTACCACTATATATTTATTACTTAGTTTTGTTGTTGAATAAAGATGCTTCCTGTTTTCCTCCTCAGATAGTGCTGGCTGGAGACCCCTGCCAACTGGGTCCCATAGTGAAGTCCAACCTTGCCATGGCCTTTGGGTTGGGCATTTCTTTACTGGAGAGATTGATGGCCAACCCACTATACACCAAACAGGACTGGGGATATAATCCTAAACTGGTTAGTTCTCTGATTGGGAAACATTTATGAAGTCATAAACAATTTGTGGTGTTTTTTTTTTCTCCTGCTAACCTGCATCACAATAATGTCCAAAAATCTATTTGAAATGTTTGTCCAGAGACAAAATGTAAAGAGGAACAATGTCAAAATTTTTCACAAATCTTCACATAAGAACAATTTATATTTCTCTTTTTCTTCACATAAATAATTGTTTGAATGCCCCTTTGTTTATACAAGCATGCTTTTCTCTAACAGGTGACCAAGTTAATCTACAACTACCGTTCCCACGAGGCCCTGCTTATGCTGCCCTCCAAGCTCTTCTACCTGGGGGAGCTGTGCTGCAAGGCTCAGAGGGAGATCGTGGACTCCCTCTGCCAGTGGAAAGACCTGCCCAAAAAAGACTTCCCCCTCTTTTTCCATGGTGTTAGGGTAACGCACAAATAAAATCACAATGTTTGCTTTAAAAAAAAAAAAAAGCATTAGTGCCTCTGAGTCCTGTTTATTTACTCGCTTTCAGCAGTAGTCCAAGTTCCCATGTTTTTGGTTTTTCTGTCCCAGGGCACAGAAATGAGGGAAGGAAAAAACCCGTCATGGTTCAACCCAGTAGAGGCTGTGCAGGTGATGCTTTACTGCTGCCAGCTGGCAAAGAAGCTCTACAACCCTGTGCACCCCTCTGACATCGGCATCATTGCCCCCTACAGGAAGCAAGTATGTTTCGCTCTTTCTCTGAGGTTATTAAAAGCCATGTTTGAAATCATTCTCGCAGGTCAACATACTGTAGATTTTAAGGTGAGCTTTCATATTGCTGTCCAGTGTGAGAAGATTCGAGTGCTGCTGTGTAAGGTAGGCTTGTCTGACATCAAAGTGGGCTCAGTGGAGGAGTTCCAGGGACAAGAGTTTCTGGTCATCATCTTGTCGACGGTATGTCAAAATAAGTTATTACATTTAATTACAACCTACATTTAGTTAGATTTACCAAGATTTTTGAAGGGCTAGGGAAACAGTTTCACTGGAAAACTTTTGCAATGTCCTTTTGCTTGCCTTGAAAAATGTTTAAATAATTTAGGCTAAAGCGAGCCTTTTCTTTGTAGATTTATTGTTTTATGTTAAATGTCTTATTTGCTTCTTCCCTTAAAGAAACAGTACTTAGTTTTCCAGCTAGTGATGAGTTGGTGTAGAGCCTATGAACAGATTTTTGCCATGTTAAAGCAACCTTAAACTCAAAGTAGTTTAACTGAATGCTAATTTTTACAAAGACCTGGATAAGAGGTCAATATTTAGTAAATTTGCACTCGGATGCTATATTTAGTCTTTGTTACAATATGATATAATCCAATTTGTAACTTCAGTATTTCTAATCAACGGTATTACTATGGTTTACTACGATCATGTCATTGTTTTATAAAGGTACTTCTGATTGTACAAACAGCCCAAATTGCAGTTGATTGATTTGATCATCTTAATTATCCAGGTGCGCTCTAATGAATCACTGGAAAGCGAGGATTTGCAGAGTTCGCTTGGTTTTCTGGCCAATCCAAAACGCTTCAACGTGGCCATCACCCGTCCCAAAGCTCTGCTCATAATTGTTGGAAACCCCCACATTCTAATCAGGGTGAGTGGGAAAAAAATCTCCGTAAATCTGTGATTTGTCTTTTTTGTCACGTGTGTGCATTTGTTTTTGTCTCACTACCATCTACTGCAGTATGTTCACCATTAAAATGCACTCCAAATGTTCTGGTTTCCTTGTAGGATCCCTGCTTCAGGGCTCTGCTGCAGTACTGTTTCAGCAATGGGGCATATCTGGGCTGCGACCCTCCGCAGGCCCTTAGGACTTCCCAAATGTTTGTAAACTAACATCATTAGAGTTAACCTTGTGGAGATTTATTTTTACAAAAGGAAACTTGTTGCATAGTTTTGTTTCACATTTCCAATTAGAAGTACTTATGAATAAATCTCTGATTATTTTATGCTAAATTAAGTTTTATCTCTGTAGTTCTCCTGTAAATTAATCATCTTTGTCTCTTTCTTTTAACTTCCACAGCATTTCAGAAAACCAGTGAAGTGCGTAAGAAGAACATGGTGTCACTGATTCTGTTACACATTGTTTTTTTTCATTTCCTTTATATACTTTTGGCTTTTTCTGTTTTGACTGTTCTTAAAGTTGGGATTACCTCATAACTGATTGAGGGAAAACCTTTAGATTTTGTAAGAGAAAGATGCCTGCAATTAAAAAATTAAAGATTATGTCTGTACTCAACAGTTATTTTTGTGCTTGATGTGATATTTTATTTTTATATTGCAGTAAGTGAAGACAGAAGCAGGACAGTTTAATCTGACGTGCGATAGTTTTTGGATTTGTCTGCAGATTCTAAGGTTGGGGGAGCAAACAGTCTGCTCATAGCCTGACTGTGTCTGCCCATAAGGCTTGGAGACTGGATGTGACAATTGAGTGCTATTGACAGTCTGTGCAGGGACTGTCAGTCCTGCTGGAGCCCAGCAGGAGGGTGAAAGGAGGGGGGTAGTGAGGGACAAATGGGAGTTCAATGTATGAGTCTCCTGTGTACAAGGGGAGACGACTTTTATCTGAGTTTGCAGAACTGACACCCAGTTCTCCTCCCTGTCTTCCTAAACACATCTTAGTCTTTGATGTGCTGCAAGGACTCATTTTGCTCCAGCACGTGGCCAGAAAGCAGCTGCGTAACATTACATTGTGATAGTTGGCTGACATGAGACGGGCGACTAATGGTTTTTGAAAGAAATGTTGAAATATTTAGTTGTGTGAAAATCCATTTGCCTCCTTACAGATTTCTTTCTTTTTTGCTTTTTTGTCACACTTCAGTATTTCTTGTCACCAGTAGAATTTAATGTTGGATAAAGATAACCTGTGGGGGAAAAAAATCAGTTCATCACATTCACCAACAAATATCTCAATAATCCCCAAAACTTCAGTGGTAATATTCTGTGGACTGACGAGACAAATGTGAAACTTTTTGGATTCGGTGTCTGACCTAAAACTGCTCTGCTTCCTCAAGACCTGATTGACTTGACCTTAATTGATAGAATCATGAATTTTGCTCTAGAAGGGAATGCTGCATAATGTCTAGCTGGTCAATACAGGACTTTAAGCCCAATCACATTTTGGTTCAGCACCAAACTGGTGATAAAAATACAATCGCATGGCCACCTCTTAAGGACTAATGCAAAAGAAAAAAAACTGAAGGAAATAAAAAAGACGTTTTGGAGGTGGCCTCTCTGAAATCTGGACTTAAATGCAATTTATATATGATTTTAAACATGCAAATGCTCAAAACCCTCTAGTGTTGCTGAACAGTGGGCCAAAATTCCTGAGTGGTGATGTGAATTTCTCATTGCCAGTTAGCGTGAACACCTGCTGCTAAGTGTGGCCCAACTAGTTATTAGGACAATTTGGCCAGGTTTGGATGGCTTTTTTGTTCCTTTGAAAGGAAATCGCTTCAAAATTACTATTCATGTTTTCTTTATGCATTAAAAGTTTCAGATTAAACAAATTGTAAGTAGGCCTATAGCAAAAAAGGGGATGAAGATGCAAAACAGAGTTGCAAATCTAAAAATATTCTGTTTAATAACAGATTTATTTGGTCATTAACTTATGACAATAAGTGTTAAATTTACATTTTAATATATACCTTTGGCAGACAAAAGAAAAAGGTCAGAGAAAGCTTTCTGATGCTGGTGTTGAGTGAAGGCTGTCCTTGGGTCATTACCACAGACCTGCCCAATACTGAAAATTTCTGAAAGGCTATTGCTCTATCTGATGAAGTGCTATAAGATCACACTTTGTTGCATATTAAAATGTACCCAAGCATTAACGACCGAATGGATTCCATCATTTTTCCATCCAAATTATGTTCCTGATGCAATGATGTCAGTCACAAAGCAAAATAAATTCGAGACTGATTTGATCGGCATATGTTTTAGGTTTCAAATTTGATTCCAAACCTCTGGAATCAAACTTCAGAAGTTTGATTTCCAACCCACAAATGATGAACATTTTGTGGGTTGGAAAAATTAGTCGGGTGTTGAACCACTTGGTTGACTCCTACTTGACCTTCTCATTCACTGAGTTTGGGGCAAGCAGCTCATTACCAAGACAGACACACTGTCTACACAACGGCCATTAGACCCGACAACAGACCCCTGTGGAGCTCCTGGCAGGGGGAGCTTGTTAAATGTGTGGACCTATTGTTCGGCCAAATTGGCCTGTGACTCTAATTGCCCAGTTAGTCCCCTCTAATGGGCTGAACCCGTCTACCCAATCTGGAACCAGTCTTCGGATCATGTCGTAAAACGTGGCTCAGTTGTGGCCGGTTACATATTCATTGTCCCTTTTCCAGACACACCTGTTGTAAAGTCACATACATGGGAGTAGTCTTGAGAGCTGACTCTACTTGGGCAACTCCAAACAGACTGGGTTCTATAGATACCTCTGGTTCATAAACAAAAAAAAAAGGCCTGAAGGAGCTGGCCACGATTTAGATACACATCTAAATCTGGAGACAGACGACCTCTAAACAAAAACACTGAAATGTAGTGTAGTTGAATCAAGTTGCATTAAGCGGTTTGAATAAAGGTTTTAAAGAGAATGGGGTGTAACTCTTGGCATATTAAGCAGGTTAACAGCATCCAGATGTGGCTGTTTTGAGGAAAACGTTGAAAATATGGTGTATATGTAGAATCACTAAAAGTAAATGTTGAATTATGCAATTGGGGGCTTCAGAATTGGCTTTCGTGCTCTTGCTCAGTGGTGTATTTTCGAGCTCTTTTAACTTTTTTTTGTTTTTCTCAGACTTTGAGTGAAATCTCCTGCCAGCTTAACAGATTGTTGTATAGTCACCTTGTTAGAGTTCACCACAGGGTAATAAGTACAGCTTTGTTACGAAACAATAATGAAAAACAGCATTGACCAAGAAACACAAGAAAGGCCATGGATAGTTATGGAAACTATTGGAGGTTACAAAATAAAAATGCTAGACAATTCACAAAGCCCTGTTCAATCCATAATCAAAAATTAGAGTTGAATACTATGCCACAACTCCAAACCTATTCATGACTGTCCCCCAAAGCTGGCAGACCAGTCAAAGAGAGTACCAGTCAGAAAAAAAGCCCTTTAGTAACTCTGGAGGAGTTGCAGAGGTGGGATAATCTCACAGTTTGGGCTCAAGCCACCTCAACCATGTATGGTCTGTTCAAATGAGACCAAAATCTGATCACAACATCCTTGTCATAATTAATTTATTTTTTAGCAGGGAAGCTGCTAGGCTATGACATTCCTCAGGATTCTGTTGTAGGTTGAAGTGTGAGGCCCCATGTGTTGGTCTGTCACACAAAATTAAATTTAAACACATTAAAGGTTTGTGGTTTTGACATACAAAACTGTGAAAGTTTTGAAGACTTAAGTCTTTAAAACTGTAAACAATGCCTCACTGTATATAGTGAGGCATTCTATGAAAAGATTTATTTCACCGTGCCTACGCATAAAATTTTACATCCGTAACTGCCGTTGAGTCGGTAACAAAAACATATTTTATTTTAGGTTAAATATACAGCAAATAGTTGGGCAAATGATTGGGGTTGTAAATGACTATTTTAATCCCTTGTAATGAAACCCTGTCATTTTGAAACCAAAAAGTCATAAACAAAAAAAATCATTTTTTAAATTTGGAAAATCTCTGATTCATTCCAAAAATGTAAGCCTCTTGGGGTATAAAACAGTGTGTAGCACATGTTGGTTCAATAGTGCTATGCTCTGTTTTTTGTCATCCTCTTCAAACTTTAGAAGCCAGTGAAATGGATTGTTGTGGCTCCTCTTCACTCAGTGAAAACTGGGGTGTGATTGCCCATTGTCACCCTCCTCCTACCTCCACACACCCACCCACCCCCGTCTCACACACCCTCCATCTGCTCGCTGCCTCCTTTCTGTCTGCAGTGATCACAAAACAAGCCGTTGTCTCCAAACACATCGTCTCTATGTCTTTTGATAGGTAGTTGATAACAGACTCGCTGGCTGATTGAGCTGGCTCACCTTGCTGTATATAAGAGGAGAAGCTCATGAGAGGGGCAAGCAAGCGACTCCTCTCTTCCTCCTGTGTGCTCTTCCGGGACTTTGTCACCTTTTCCTTATGGCTGCTCTCTTGGCTGTAGCTCTTTTTGCGTCTCCTTTACTGGCATTCGACCTGGGCCAGTCCACTCGGTGCGTTACCATCCCCAACCAGATGAAAGTCTGCAAAGATGTTGGCTACTCTGAGATGAGGCTGCCAAACTTTTTAGGACACAGCAACCTTGAAGGAGAGGTGGTGCCACGCTCTGAGGACTGGAGGCCCCTGCTGCAGACCGGCTGCCATCCTCAAGCCCAAGCCTTCCTCTGCTCCATCATTGCACCTGTCTGTCTCGACACGTAAGTTTTTTGGCTTTTTTTTGTTTGAGCTTTTTAAAACATTTCCGGTTGCATTTTTTTTCTGTGATTGCAGTAAATAAATTTTTTTTCTTTCTTCCTCAGCTTCATCCAGCCTTGTCATAGTCTGTGTGTGGCAGTGAGGGACAGCTGTGCCCCAGTGCTTGCCTGCCAGGGACATCCATGGCCCGAGGCTCTCAACTGTGACCGCTTTCCTGCTGAGGAAGACATGTGTCTAACCCCCCTTTCAAAATTTAGCCACTTTATGAAAGGTGACGAGCATAAAATGACAATTTTATTCCTTCATTTTAATGGTCCTTCTGATGCCTCCCAATCCTGTCAACAATTAGTAAAAATACTTTTTTTTTTTTTCTTTCTCTCTGAATTGGCAGATTTGCCAAAAGCTGTTTGCCAGAACTGTCCTTCAGTGGAAGTAGCTCCTGCAACGAAAACAGTAATGAGTGCTTTATGTCATCATGACTTTGGTAGGATTCCAGATTCTTTCTAAGAACTCAAAATGCACTTTATTGTTTTTATGTCAGATCCTCAGTTTTTCCAGATGTTAACATCCTTCTGTTCTCCACAGCTGTCACCGCTAAACTCCACCGTCTTCGTCACCCCACGCGGGAGCCGGAGTTCCAGGTCGAGGGCCGAGTGGAGTTTATCCGTCAGGGCCCTCTGTTGCCTTATGACACTCAGCATCTCCTCCGGGATTGGCTCCTCATCAACCTGAGCTGCGCCAGCGCCCTGGTTCGTCCGGGCCGCTCGCAGCTCTACGTGCTGACCGGTTCCGTGCAGCCTGACGGCAACATCGCTCTCGTTCGTCTCTTCCCCTGGCACAAAAAAGATGCAGGCATCGCACTGGCCACTCGCAAATGGAAACATCACAGATGTTGAAGTGCATGGAAAGTCAGGAGCTGAAGATCAAATTGGAAACGTGTGATCACTTCAGGACAGGTGGAGAAAGTCATGAGACTTTTCTTTCACATTACTGCTAGATCCAGGTCAAACTGCATTACTCTCTTTACTAATTTGTTACATTTCAGCTTTTTCTATCAGTATGCTATAATATTATGCACTAAGACCTGTAAATAGTATTAAGTGTAAATTCATATATTTTATTTTCTTGGAGGATATTGATGTATTTATCACATTTTTTGTGTTTTGTGCAAACATGACAAGTAAAATATTTTATATCTTGCATGATGCATAATATTTTAAACGGTTTGTGACCAGCAAATACTGTTCTGGTTATAAGTTTGCATACACTCATCAGCATGAATGTCATTTTTAACATTTATAATTCTAAACACAAATAATTCACTGCAAAAAAACACAAGTATAGTATTTTTATGGCTAGACAGTTACTTGCAATGTACATAGAGAGTGTGCAGAGTAAAGAGGTTTAGAGGTTATGATTTATTGTGGCTTACTTTGGTGTACCACAAGGAGGGGTGATTGGTCCAGAATTATTTCTTGCATTATACAAATAACATTTCCAGTGTTATTACAGATATAATTAAATATATATTTGCAGATGAGAGTAATTTAGTTTGCTATTGTAAAAGCTTCTAAAAATCATTTTCTGTGCAAAAACATTTTTTCTGGCTTCTAGGATTTTAATGATATAATCCTGGAAACCGCATATTGACTATATGAAAGGGAACATCAAAGTATTGCTATAAAAATTCATGGATTTGTTAAAATATAAAATATTGGGGACAGGGTTCTGCTCACAAATTCTAAAGGGTCCAACTGTAAACCAGTCTATAACACAACTTGCTTACAATTGCTAACTGTAAACAAGTCACATCATAAAAGATTATTCTCATGCAAAATTTCTAAGTCCTCATGTTATGAAATGTAGTGATTTAAAATAATGCAAATATTTAGAGCAGCAGCAGTGTCATTTCTAGATTAATTTTTTTCTTCTCCATGGAAAGTATGGTCTAAGACATTGGTATTGGAGATTATTAAAGGCTCTAAGATGAATCTGACATTAATGCCTATGACGGGTTTATGTAAACAATGACAAAATTTTGGTCTCTTTATCACTCTATATACTTTATAACCACAAGGTGGCACAGTTAGAACAAACCACAGGCCTGTTGTGGTTTGTTCCAACTGTAGTTTGTAAATACAAAACGCATTTAAACTTCTCATTTGTCATAAAAGTGACTGAAGAAAATATCCATCTGTTGTGGATGAGTCATGACTGCTAGCAGAGGACATTCTGTCCAGTGTAGCACTAATGAGAAGATAAATCACTCATTCTGCATCTCAATTTGCTTCATTTTCTCTACAGGACTGAGTGGGTCTATCTGGCATTATTGAACAAGGACTCTGTTCAGTGCCTTTAAAAAAAAATATTTTTAAAGAAGACCTATTCAGTTTTATGTTGCACAGTTCAAAATGGGATGATAATTTAACTCAACAATGAAAACAGATTGATTTTTGAGTAGATTAAGCTCCCCATTACGCACCAATTGTCTCAAATGTGTGATGTTTTCATCTCAAAATAACGATGAAGAAGTCTATTCTCATTATTTACTGATTCACTCTTAGCAGTTTTAAGATTTTGTCAGCTTTTTTTCCAAAGTAACATTTACTTTATAAAGATATTTACTTTTATGGTAGTTTTTAATACTGAAATATGGTGACATTTGTTATTGACAGTGAGATCAACACACTGCCAATAACAGTGTGTTGTTGGATGCCTTTGTGACCACTCTTAGCAGTCACAAAGGCATATGTTGTCTTCCATTCTACTTGTATTTTTTTTGTAATAGCCATATACAACATAAACAACAATTTGTACACTCTAGATTGTTAAATCTAAGATTAAATATAACAAACCTCTGTGATTTCAAATTTAAATGATGTAATATGACAAGTTTCTCTTCATAGAAGTAGTTGAAAACAGCACTAACATCCAGGCTGTGCAGCAGGTCCGGAACGGAGCATGAAGCGTTCATACTCCCAGAATTTGTCAGGAGTGCCATACAGCAGAATGACTTTTGGTGAGGTTTTAAAACAATATCCCAGGCTTTGCAGATCTCACAGAACACTGTTCAATCCATCATCTGAAAATTGTAGTCATAAGATAGCGCTGCAAACTTGCAAGACCAGCCCATCCATCTTAACTGACGAGCAAGGAGAGCGTTAAAGCAGCCAAAAAGGTGCGTGATAACGCTGAAGCCTCAGGAGCTGCAGAAGCCACAGCTCAGGTAGGAGAGTCTGACAGGACAGGTGGGTTTTAGTTGTGCTCACAACAAACCTGGCCTTTGTGGAAGAGTGGTAAAATGAAAAAAAGACATAAGAAGTCAGATTGTTTTGTTTATCGAACAAGTGATAGAAAGTTGGGCGGAAACGATTAATTGTGATCAATTGATTATTGAAATAATTGTCAACTAATTTAGTATCTTAACAGGAGTGTACAGACTCTTAAAAAAAAGGACATTTGCTGAAAGAACGACAGAGCAGTAATTAGCCCAAAACTGTACTGTACGGTTAGTATAAACGGCAGACGGCACTGAGGATAAAATCTGCCTGCATTCGAGGGAAACGTTGGTCACTTTAAGAGTCTATCAAACATTTTACAATTCCTATTTCAACTTTTTTTTTATTAGTGTGCACACACATGCACGCATCCCTACATATGTGTGTGTGTGTTTTCATTTGAAGAGCGCTGTTCTCACCTTTTTTGCCTTTCCAACTAAAGAAACATGACCAAAGGTATGTTTTCTAAGTATAATTATGGATTTGGGGAGATTGATGTTTTAGCAGTAGCATAGGTGGGGAAAGTTCCACTCCAAACCTCTTTGAAAGATTAAGTCTTAAAGCAATCTAAAGTAATTTATGGCATTTGCATTTTGAATTTGAGCATTTTGTCAGGCTGGACATAGTATCATCCATCACCACATAAACAGCTTTGTCAGAAATTCCTTCATCATCAATCACCCATGTTGGAGTCGACTGTTTTTCAGACGGGGCTGAGACGCCTTTGGATTTTTCTCTCTGCAGAGGAGCAGTTAGTCTGTCGGTGCAACAGTGCCACACATTGGGGATAATAGCACTAGATAGAAGCACACCTAAGCCAAAATGCTCATGTTAAATGTTTAAGCATACGTTTATGGCTTTACATGTAGAAGGAAGACATTTGCATGAAAGTGCTCCGTCTTGGTAAAAGGAGCACTGGGACAAGTCAAAGAAACTTGAATTTTTTCAGATGATCTGTCTTCTACTGTGATGACATAATGATAATTTTAGCAAACATTTAAAAACTTTTTTTTAATATAAGTTACATACTTCAGCTTTAAGAGTTGGGAATCTTTTCCTTTATTCTCTTAGAAAACATCCACTCAATTGCCCTTTGTAGTCTAAATATTAGCTGAAGTTAAAATAGCAAATCTCACAATATATCTGTATGTTTATTCATTTATTTTTAATTAGTTTGCACTTCACGTTATTAGCCTAAATCATCTACTTAAATTCAAATGTTGGGGGTGGTAGTGCCAGCAGCATTATTGCAAACAATGCAACAAATTTTAATAACAATAACATGGGTGATTTATGAATTATTTGAACCCTGATGGAAGAAATGTCCTGATTTTTAAATATTAAACTTTTGTAAACTTGTAAGCTTTTTACTTAAGCATTTTTTCAAACATTCCCTTAGTTTTCTCACGTATTATTATTTTTGTATCATAATTGATACATTAGGCTCTTGTGAATATGAATATACACTTGTGAATATACATTTTGTGTCTTTTATAAAACACAGCGCACACTTAAACAGCAATTTACACCAAATTTTTCCATGCATTCATAATATTTTATGATAAAATACAGGTAGTTTTTGAGGAAAGTACTAACATTGTAAACGAGGTGGAGGACTCACCAATACCTGTATACTACAGTTAACATTAGTCCCTAATAATATGGTATAGTAGAAAAGTATATCATGCTATTTACAATGTGACGATTTAATAAAACATTTAATTTACAACTTATCCATCCATTCAAGACATTGAGGGACATATTATCTACATGTAACTGGCTTAAAAAAAAGAATTAGAAGAATGTTTCTAGAATGGATTTTCAGAATTTTATGTAATTATATACAGTATGTAGCTCATTTGACCTCTAGATGCATTTTCAGTGTTAGCCTATACAACTTTGTGTGTACCGTCAGTATTCAAGTCCTTGTAGAGAATGTTGCAGACATGAGAAAGTCACTTTCTCAGTATCAGCTCATTCATGCATCTCTGGTGCTCTTCTGTGGCGCTGAGCTGTCTGTGTTCATGTCAGCGTGATTGTGGGACGTTTGCACTTCGTCTTGAGGACGACTTCTGGCCAATAGCTCATCCATCGGTGAGCGAATGCTATGAACCTCTTTCTCCTTGTGGTTTCTCCATTTCATACGACGGTTCTGGAACCAGATCTTCACCTACGGGAGTGAGAAAGCGGAAAACATTTCAGTTTGCCTTACGATGGGGTTATTAATTAAGTAACCCCAAGCTAGAAGAAGATAAGGTTCCATGTCATATTCTCCTTTAACTCTTGCCTTTTTTGGTATTGTAGAATAAAAAACCCAGATTACCTCAACTCTATTACCTGTGATTCCTTCAGGCTAAGATCAGCCGCCAGTTTGTTCCTGTCCATTTTGCTGATGTACTTTTGCCTCCGAAAGGTTTTCTCCAGTTCCTTTCTTTGTTCTTCGGAGAAAACAGCCCTCCTGAGGATCCCTCTGCGGGATTTAGGGTTTGAATTCGACGACCACATTTGAACATTTCCTCCTTCTGAAAATTAATAGATGTATGTTGTTTGAAACTTGCAATAGCATTTCTGCCTTTTGAACTTTTCCATCCTGTCTCACCACACACTTCAATTTGTTTCAATGCAAAGTTTAGTGACTGAGCAAGACGAACCGAAGCATTATATTGTAGTTCCTGCCTACGAAATAGCACGAACTCAGTAAACATCAATTTTCACATTTTACCTCAGATTCTTAACTGGATTCCGGTCTGGTCTTTGACTAGGCCTTTCTCACACATGAATATGCTCTGACCATTCCAGGTTAGCTCATGCCTTATGTTGTGGGTGAATGGGTGAAACTCTAAAAGGTTTTATGATAAGATTTCTTTCTGTACGTATCTCCAACAGTCATCCTATTCACTCTAGCCTGTACCCTATTAAGACAAGCAATCCCACAGTATGATTTTGCCACCACCATGTTTCATCATGAAGAGGGGGTTTATGGTCATGTTTTCCACACAAAGAATTTTTAATTTTGGTCTTTAAAAAGTTACATTTTGCCCTCATCAGAGGACCTTCTTTTTCATATTTTCTGGCCCCCAACATGGCTTATGGTAAATTGGAAACAGGACTTTCCGTCATTCTCTTTAAAAATGTAACAATCTTGCCAGCAATCTGTAAGGGCCATATTTATAGTGGACAACTAATATTTGTACTATCAACAGATTCTCTAACTAAACTGTGGATCTGATTAACATTAATATTCTCCTTGCTTGACCAGTATGTTTTGGTGAATACTCCACGTTGGTCTATCCACCAGTATGTGGATAGACCACATACTATCCACCAAAACATACTGGTGGATGGACCAGTATGTGGATACTGGTCTTGGTTAGGATTACAGTTTACTCATAGTCTTTCACTGGATAATTAACTGGACTGGACTTGATGAGATATTTAAAGCTCATTATATTGTTTAATAACCCTTTATCAACAACTTTATCCCTCACCAGTTTGCAGCCTTGGTTTTTAACTATTGTTTTGTATGAAAGACAGGCTGTATATTGATACCAAATTGAAATTACATACTGCTATTTATCGTTGATTGATAAGTGAATACTACTTATCAATTAGATTACGTCTAAAGGATTTTGGTTGTTCTGGTTTTTATTTTTAGTTATGAGAGCAAAGGGGGCTCAATACAAATTCATGCCAGTCTTGTTGTCCCTTTGTCTTTAAACCAAGTTAAAAACGGTTTTTGCCATCACTCATTTTGACTCCCCTTTTTCTGACTGTCCGCTTTAACAAACTTGGGTTGAGTAAACTGAGTAGAGCATTGCTTCTACAAAGAAAAAAAGAGATTTGTTGACCTGTAAGAACCAGTCCCACAGTGCCTCACTCACAGGTTCACGCACAACAAAAGTCAAGTGAAACAATTTATCTGATACATTCAGCATTGCCTTTTTAATCTGTACGACAAATCTGCACATAGACCACCTCCAGGGAGCACAAAACGCATTTGGATATGCTTCTCACTTCTCAATTGGACCTCAATAGCTTTTACCTAAATGGCTGATTACAGGGTCATTCCTGGGTAATGTGTGTCTTTTCTAGTGGGCTAACCATTGAGCCCTGTGGGACACCAACAATGCATCCGTACAATGGAAATGCCATTACTCGATGGCTCAGTGGCCCAACACTAAATCTTTTCTCTCGTAGGTTCGAAGCCAGTTTGTATGTGAAGATGAGCTCGAATAAGTCTATAAAAGTCACTTTCATTGAGTGCTTTATGGCCCAGTCAAGTGGTCTCCAATGGGCCGGAATGAGCATTGAAGGACAGGAGAAAACAGGGGGGGTCTGCGAGTCAAGCTCTTTAGCCATACAATGGGCGGGGGATGTTCCTCGTCCGGCCCTCTCCTGCAGAGGAATGGCCGAGTTTTTTCTTCACGCTCAGCGGAGTTCATTGCGGCAGTGAAAAATTGCAGTGAGGTCGCGTGTGGATGGTGGAGTGAAAGTGCCGATTGGTCACGGCCGCCATTGGCATTGTTTTGTTGCCGGGCACTGTGGGAAAGTGTCACCCTACTAAGAAGACTCCAGCGACTTGTGGGATGAAGGCTCCCTGATTTGTGCTTTTCTCCACAACACCTGACAGCCATCATGAATCGCTGCAACTAATAACTTCCAATTGCCGAGGAACAATGGCTAAAGAGGACGAGCGTTTGACTTAATCAGATCTGTGTCAATTTATGGGAGGCACGGGATAGTAGCAGTTGAAGCACAAAATTGCATTTTCTACCTAGATGAAATGGCAACATTTGATTTGTACTTGTACCTATCAAATTTAATTGATCCTAAAGGTAAAGTCTCATTAGAAGTAAAAAAAAAAAGACATTGTATGTCTTATCTAGCAGAAAGAATTCCTGTCACATTATTGTCTAAATATACAGAGACAATATGTTCACTATTTCTGTATGTATGCAGTGGTAAACAAGTGTATTTGTATCTACAAAACACTGACCCTTTGGGACTCTTAAACCCCACCCTCTCAAATCCGTTCCAAACAGCCGTGAATGCTTATGAATAGAGCAGTGCAGAGATGAACAGAGAATTAGCTCTCTGGCATTGCATCAGTAATTAGCTGTGGAAAGTATGGAAGACCTCACTGCTTAATGTTTAGAGAGCAGCTGAGGCATAGAAAACTCACTGGAGAAGACGGGAGCGGGACTGGACCCACCGCAGCATGCCAGCAGATACGGCGGGCTCTGCAGGAAAGCGCTGCTCAGAACATCTGCGAAGAGAGATGCAATCATGAGCCATATGCGATGTGTGATCTATTTAAGTTTTTAAAAGTTTTGTTGTGTTAAATGTCAGTAGACACACATTTCTTGTGTTTGAATTATTTCAATCTTACAAATCTAAAATAGTTGTACTTAGAAAGAAACTGAGAATTGAGAAAGACCAACTGCTTTAGCTCTTAATCAGGGGTTAATGTGGATGTTGGACATTAATTAATTATCACATTAATGTGATGCTGCTGCATCATAGACAATGGCATAAACGTTTATCTTTTCTGAATATTTTACAAATTATGTAAAATATTGTATTCAAATAAAAAAAAATCCCTCATCCCTCCAAAAATGAAAAAGAAAACCCACCAAAAAATAAATTTCAAGATTATGTCTTATTTTTATATCTTAAGACATAAAGGTCATCCTAGGCATGTTTGCTTTTGGTATGAACATAATGTGACAAAGTAACCATTTTTCCTCACACCACTCTTTAAACAGCTGTTCATTAGCATTCAACTAGCTAAGGTAGATGTCTGTTGATCTTCTTAAAGCTGCAAGAAAAGCTTAAGAGCTTAGTCTAAACTATCCCTCATTCAGTCTTAGCAGGATTTAAAAAGTTTTAAAAGGAGTTTATCTGGATGCTACACACAATGACGAAGATGCGGTAAAGAAAATCTAAACTGATCCTGAGTTTGCACATAAAACAGCAACATCATTTCAAGGAGTCCAATAGTTATATTTATTGAAGGTATCTGTACTCCTCTTTATTTATAAAAATGAATTTAGTTTTATTTCAATGCGGCCCATATACAGTACAGACCAAAAGTTTGGACACAACTGTGTGTCCAAACTTTTGGTCTGTACACAACTGTGTGTCCAAACTTTTGGTCTGTACTGTATATACTGATTATAGGGTTGCACAAATTCTTGCTGATCATCTTTGAAAAACCTGACCTGCCAATTCCGATTTTAGCGGATACATTTATTTTTAAATAACTGAAACTGTTATAAGGTCATAACCCACCTTCAATGTTCTAATCTTATTTAATTGAAAAACACTGAACAATATCGCTGAAATAAAGCAAGTTTGTTTTAATTAAGGAAGTGCTCTAAAATTTTACAAAAAGTTTAGGGCATTGCTGTCCAGACAACTAAATGACCAAAAGTAAGCTAAAAAAAAAAAAAAAAAAATCAGTCCCTTTAATCTTTCATTTTTTCACATTTGAAAAACAACCAAAATGTGTACAACAGTGGTATTTTGCCTTAACAAAATCACAAGGTTTGAGATCAGTTAAGGACAAACTATGAAAATGAAAGAAATTTGTGGAGACAGGAGTTTTGCCTGCAGAGAACGGTGATACCCTGATTGTCATGCTACTGCAGCCAAAATGAAGCTTTGAATTGTTAAATTGTGACGATGAAAGCATAATAATGGTACATAACATTTGAACATTATATAAACCTAAACACTAGCAAAACTTAATCTATAGGTTGAGTTTTACAATTTTTAATAACATATTATTTCTGGACTGCGATGGACTGGCGACCTGTCCAGGGTGTAACCCGCCTCTCACCCGTTTACCGCTGGAGATACGCACCAGCACCCCTCGCTACCCCACTGGGGATTAGCGTGTAAAATAAAGGATGGATGGATTATTTCTGGATGGAAAAACACAGGAAAGGACGTTTACGGTCTCGTTTTGTGGCACCAAATATCAAATTAGTTTCATTTTAGAAAGTCTTCAGCAAAGTTGTGGCAAAGAGCGGCTTTCTGAAAGTCATTTGTCAAACTAAAGCATTATTATTGGTTCCTTATGTTCTCCTTTTTGTAAAGTGTTCCTCCAAAGGATTGCAAGAATGTAAAAGGCCAGTTTTCTTTTGTTTTTTTGCATAAAGAAAACATTGGTTCTTTATCATTCCAATCAGCTAAGAGTAAAAGTTTGTGAAAGAAAAACAAAACAAAAAAAACCTGCAATGTTGGCTACAACAATTATTTTTAAGATGGGATTATTTTTACCCCCACAAACAAATGTGCTCAAATAATTTTCTTTTTTCAATAGAACTTTCACTGTCAAGTTGTTCCACTGCAATAGAAGACTTTTTAAGGAATTTCACACATTTTTACCAGAACTATCAATAACCGTAAGAGTTCTGTGTTGCAGGTGCCATCACATACATGAAAACCAACCATGCCCTGACATCTCCATGCTATCGTTTTGAACAGCAAACTAATATGAAACTAGGCAAAGGCACACGTTTATATGAAGGATTTGTTGCCTGAAATTAATCTGTGGTTTTAAATGATGAAAAATTAAACCACAGATTAGTTTTTCTTTGCCATTCAGTCTGTCGTGAGTTAACGTCTCACCCAACATGGGTCAGAACATGCTTTTTTTTGTTGTTTGTCCTTTTTTTAAGTAGAATATCAATTATGTTTGTGAGTACATCGATATGCTGCCATTCTTATTAGCAGTTCAGAAAAACTCTTGAGTCAATGTGGCTGTTCAGGTCCAACTCAGAGTCATGGCTGTTTCTAATGCACCACTATTCATCCGTCTCTTTTGGAAATTAGTTTAAATGCAAATATTTGAGTTGTCCAACATTCCCTATTTCTAAAAGTAATATTTAGAATAGATAATGATTGCACACCTTTCGCCAACAACGATTTTTCAAAAAAAAAATCTTTATATAAAAAGACTTGAACCAAACATATGTTGCTTAAATCAGTCAGAAATAATAATACCTGAACAAGATAGAAGTGGACAGCCATTGATTTTTCCCTGTGGAGGACTCAGGCTGTGATGGGCTCCACGCTCCTGGCCCCAGGGTCTCCTGGGGCGTTCACATGCAACTTGTCTGAGGTGTCCACATGCTGTTCCCTCCGGATGGACAGGAGGACTTTGTGATTTCAAAAGATTGTCGATCAGAAAGCTCTTTCCGGAGCTTCCGAACCCTGGTAAATTTGCAGCCATATTCCTTCTGCTGCAGCTCTGAACCAAGACCATCCTTCACTCCGGTTCCTTCTTCAGCAGTCACAGTTCGGTGACTCTAGATTCCGTTTTAATCCTTTCCTGGGTGACCCGGGCCAACTTCATTAAACTCTGAGGAAGACAAAAGTTCTCTGGTCTTCTTCTTTCGGGCCTGTACTTTGCTCCAGGGCTGTGATGTGATTGGCTGAGAGGCTCTAATGTGTTTCTCAATTCAGATAAGGCTGGGGCCTTTCTGGAGTGGCAGAAGGTGGGTCTGCCTCATTCATTATGTCAAATAGCCTATTAAATGATAGACACCGGAGACAATGAGGTGCTGGCCGAAGTTTAACATGAACCAAACAGTCCTATGCAGTAGTAAATAGTTTTCTCTATTCTCCAGCCTCCCTCAGAGCTCCATTGTGCCTGAAGCTTCTCAGCAGTTCATTGGAAATGCACTTTGTGTCCTTTTTCAACGTAATTCCAGACACTTTGCTTTGTGGGGCTTTTCTTGGTTGAGAAATGTATCTGAAATGGATGAAATGTTTGTGATTATATAAAGCCTGACAAATTCTGTGATTGTTAGTTTTTTCTCAGTCACAGCATTTGGTTTAGAAATTTAATTTTTTCAATGTGTATGTTTGAGTTACTATTTAAGATATAAGCATATCTGTGAAATTTTATTTTATTTTCTGATTATAGATTTTTGTTTTCAGTTTAGGCTTCTGTTTTGTTTTTCCCTTTCACAGGAAAATAACCAGCAGTTTATTTCTTTCAATAACAAATGCCTACTGACAATAAAAACATACCTGCTTATTAATGTATTACATAGAGTCAGTCTGAAATCTGAAGTCAGACATTGACATTCTTCTCATTAAGCCACTCAGACGCTGAAAAATTCCTGCCTGTCTTTAGCTTTTTAGCCAAAATTTAAATGTTTCTTCAAAATTGTCTGGTATTTTGAACTGGTCATGCTTCCATGTTTTCTTTGGATGAATCAAGTCTTATGAATATTCTAGACATATAGAAAACACAGGAGAATATTGTCACATGTAGGACACAACTAGTGCATGGTAGAAATTCCCACAGCTTCATTAGTGATCCTGTCAGCCTCGCTTCCTAGTTTCAAATCTTAAATAAATTTTGGCGAAACGTTGTTTTTTTTTTCGAATGTCCCTGTTGTCCCATGTTTTCTCAAGTTATCAATGATTGCCTTCTCTGCAGTATGATTTATATACAATGCATTGGGTTGTTTTGTACCCTTCTTCTGATTTTTACTTTTATGTTTCCATCCAATTTTGACTTTTTATCTTTCTTTAAACTGTGGTCTTCTGTGAAGGATGCAAATCAGCAAAAGTTAGAAAAAAATCCACAGTGATAGCTGTGATTCACTGATTTGTATTCAGTGAATTGTCCATGGTGTAGACAATGGATGAAAAGGTGGATAGATGGATACTTATTTCTCTAAATGGATGATAGAGATCCCACATGTTGATTTGGTGTGCTCTCATTATTGCGCTTGCCAAACACAAGACAAATCAACAGGGGTTTGAGGTGTGGAAACTTTTTGGACTCACTGTTAATTTCCAGTGCAGGATTCCTCAAAATTCAAAAGATGTTTTTGTGAGTATTTTTGTTGATGACTTCCCAGGAAACCCTAACGCTGTTTAGCTATTAGTAACAATTATGGTGAACTTTTGATACATTTAGATTGTTGTATTTGTGAATGCTGTCATAGATGGAGAAGCAGAAGATGATGAATGTAATCATCTACAGAACTTGAACTTGTGCTTATGTTAATGTTTATTCAATGTTTCCACCTGCTTAGTGTATCACCACTGTATTCACCACTTGTTAATTGAGTAAATGTTATGCTATCCTTGTACCTTAAATATCATCATGTTATTTGCAAAGCGATTGGATTTTCAAGAAGTATTTTCCATTCATTGTTGGAGTATTTCACCAACTCAAATTTAAGACTTTTAAAAACCATTATGAATGTAGTTTAAGGCCTGTATTGCAATAGAAATGTACAAGAGATGAGTTGGCACCAAAAGTGAACCAGTGGCTAAGACAGAAAACTTCCATCCAACTGGCAATAAACTTCACGTACCCATGGGGGACAGAAAAAAAGCTAGCTAGCTTTAATCTTGCTAAGAAGCTAGCTAGTAAGGGTATATTAGCAACTGGTTCCCAGTAGCCACAACCACCTTGAGTCACACAGTGAAAATGTCTGCATGTGACTCAAACTTTTGACTGACAGAAAAAGTCCCATGAGAAAAGATATAATAGTCTGGGCAAAATTTAAGACCTGTGATTAACGTTTTTAAGGCCAACGTACTTTTTAAGAATGAAATGAAGATAGTTTTAGATACATGAATTTGAGGCTCCAGGTGTCAGGATGTGCAGGTTGTGTTGCATGTGTAGGTAGGTACCATGGTGGTAGCTGACAGAACTCGCCTCTTTACAAGTGTGTCTGCCTGGTTGTAACTTTCAGTTGGTCTAGCAGGTTGAGGCAGTGTTTCTGCAGAAAAGTTTAAGAACCTGTCTTGAAACTGTTGCTGAGGATTTTCTTTTATTGAAAGTTTGCCCTGATCCTCTTCACAAACCACTTTGTTGTGTTTTACTGTTGCCAAATTTTCTGGGAATCTGTGCTTCTGTGGTGTTGTCTCATATACAGGTCTAACATGGTCCTGCAGCAAAATAAATAAATGAGTAAATACATGTCAGGGAGGTATTTTAATTAACGCATGCAAATGAGTAGGAAAGAAATAGAAATGTACCAAAAATTCAGATAATTTGCCTTTTGTGATGGAAGCCTTTTTTCTGTGTTTATACTTTATTTTTTTTATTAAATGAGTCACAAAAACAGAGTATAGTTTGGGAAACTATATCCAAAGTGAGTTTGATTTTATGGACATGACTGGCTAGGAGCTTTAACCTTTAAATTCACTGCAACTTGAAAATAAATTGGTTATTTCAGAACGCACATACACACAGGTATGTCAGGTTTTGCAATAAACACATCCAATGAGAGGCTTGTGCAACCTTTCACACTGCAACTAATGATCCTTGGTGTGTGTGTGCTTGTGTGTGTGGATGTGTGTCTGGAGGCGGGTGTGTGATAGATCCAGTCCACGCGTGTAGATGCCTCATGCTGAGCATGGAAATTGGCCCAGACAGCTTGGCCTATTGTATAATGGCCGGGGAGCCAAAGGTTGCTTGTAATCAAATTTGAGGTTTTTATTCCTCAGACTGGTGGAGAAACCACGGCGCTCTGTGCCTCCTTACACCGTGAGTGTTAGGAGACTCCATGCTCCATCCACTTTTGTGTGGAGTGTGTGTGTGTGTGTGTGTGTGTGCGTGTGTGTGCGTGTGTGCGTGTGTGTGTGTGTGTGTGTGTTAACATGTTCCACAAATAGAGCGGCGGCTGTGATGGCCCTCCATAAGCCTTTTGTGTGAGCGATGAGTCATTTGGTCATATGATGAGAAAAGAGGAAGAGAAAACCTGCCAGTGAAGATATTTTTAAGGCTTCGTCCTCGGATTCAACTTAAAATTCTGAATGTTGTACAGATGTCAGTCGTCATAGTATTCATTGTCAATGTTTAACGGGCATACTTCTCCATCCTACCTAACATTTTAGTTAGATTTCAGCTCATAGAGCTCCTTGCCTTTTGCTAAAAGGCAAAGCTGAGAGCGTATCATTATTAACCATCACCACTGTGTAATTAACCAGATTCCAATAAAACTCTCCAGAACAGGGGAGGTATAATTAGGCTATTCCCAAACAGTCGGCTTTAGAAACACCCTGAAGCAAGTTCATGTGAATTTATTTGATGCCCACCTCTCGTCCAGAATGGAGGGAAGAAAAAAAAAAACAGGGGTCCCTGCATTCAAGCAGCTCACAATGGATCTGTTGAAAGCTAGCACTCTGCAGACCGGCTAACGTCCCTTTTCTCTCTCTTTTTCAACCCCAGAAAAGCTCTTAAAAAGATACCGGGCCATTGCACACGCAATTGATATTCCACCACTCGAACTTAATATTGTGAATGGAGGGCCAGGTTCTATGAATCAGGCGGACAATGCTCTTAGCATAGCAGCAAACTGGCACTTTGTGTGTGGTGTCTGTGTCCCACAGGAGGAAGTTTCTAATGTGAGGCTCACAATTGTGCGTCTATAGAGTTCTAATGAGCTTCTGTGCGCTGAGTGAATGGGTGCAGGCTATTCATCGTGAGGGCCCAATGAGCCAGCTCACTGCACACATTCACAATGGCATCCAGGGGGGCGAATGGGAGTGACTGTGTGGAGCAACTGCCCTGCCATGCGTAGACCAGTAGAGCTCACCATACGTTCAGGCATGCTTTGATTAGGAGTACGTCCACACTGGGATGGTTACATTCAATCTGATCTCCACGGAAAGACTCAGTGCCTCCAAATCAGTTGCTTTTAATATATAAAAAAACTAAAACTAATGTGGACGAGTTGTAGCAAAAATTACAATTTGACGCAACTAGTTGGCTTTCATTCATCCATCCGTCCATCTTTTTCCCTCCAATTTCCTAGCTTTCTGTCCTTTTACTAGTAAGGTTTTGGTCAAAAACTGCCAAGCATCTCCAAACCATGACAGTATGTCGTTCTTCACCAGGAACGCTGCACTTTATCGATGTCAAACACGTTCCGTGTTCTGATACTCAAATAATTCAATTTTAGATGGTAGAATCTCTCCAACTACTACTAGAACATTATTCTAGTAGTCATGGTCTTTGTCTCTGTTCTCTCTGAAGTTTTTTCAGAGAGAACAGAGAAACATAAAGTCTGGACTTTTAGTTTTGGTTTTTTTTTATATCGAGAACAAATGTTTTCTCCTTGCACACCCTCCATGGAAGTCTGTCAAGGGCCTGCTGTATGGGACATTTTAGTGTTTCTGTAGACTTGTAGTAGCATCTTGCAGTTTGCTTTAAGGATAAACTTGCTCGGATGGCCAGAACTGGATGAGTAGTTTGATCGTCTTCCACTTGAAGACTATTTCGCCTTGAGACTAAACTAAACAGACTAAAATGTCTGTTTAGTTTTGCCATGTTTAGCTGAATTTGAGTCAGTAGCGGCTTTTGAGGAAGTTTCTCGTTATTAAACAATGAGGCGTTTGATTATTTACAACTATTGTTTCTGTGTGATTGTCAGAATTTATATTTGTCAAAGTTTACTCAGATTTTCTTCCCTTGTCTGGGAAAAAAAAACAACAACCCAAAAACAAACAAGAACACATAAATACATTAAAAAGGTTTTGAAACATAAGAATGAGTCATTTTAGCTTCCATATTTGTTTGAAAAGGAGTGGGAAAAAAAGTTTACACTTTTTAAAATTTTATACTATTCTTCAAAATACCCTTATGTCAAAATACATGTGACGGTATATTTTATACCAAAATCTTACATCTTTTTTACATGTCTGATTTGCGGCGACATAGCAGCAAGACTCCGCCTCCCCCAGTCTCACCGTCTCACGTGTGCTTAAAGGGCACATTTTAAATTACACACCAGTTTTTAAATTGTGTTAATAGGCCAAGTAAAACCGGAGTTATGCTAAAATAAGTAAACCATATTTTTCCGAATGTCAGAGAAACGTTAAAAACGGGCTTTTCTGGGAATGTGACAGGAAATGAGCTTCCAACTGTTAAAAATTTAACTCAACAATAGATCCCTTTGCTATTGGAAATCTCACATCTTCAACAAATAATTATGGGCTGTATTTTGTCGCTAAGAAACGAAGTAAAGTTGCTCAGGTTACGGTGAAGGAGAAGCGGAAACGGAGCAGCGGCAAAGGCAGTGAGTTTGCGAAATTGACGCAACGTCTGGATATCGGGGCGATCGGTGGCATCCACTTCATAACTTGTTTTTAGCTTAGTGGTTTCTGTTCTGCATATAAAGGATTATGTGAGGAATGAACGCGCAGCTGGTCTCTGTTTTGAGCCGGAAGACGAAGAGGGGAAACCCGCAGCCGCAGTCTGGGCGCAGTGAGGGTTGTCATGACGACGATGGCGGATCGATCATTCTTATTAGCAACTGACAAAGAGTATCAGAGACTGAGAGAACGATGAGATCCTGGCAGTCTGAGAGGCAGCTACTCAGAGACCCCAGCAGGGGAATGGCGGCGCTGCGCAGCTGCAAGGAGTCGATCACTACGGGGTGAGGCAGAGCCACTCCCCCAGCAGCTAGTAGTCAACAGCTTACAGCCACGGCTAACTCCGTGAGCCAAGGTTTTTCCTATAGTCTACTCTAAAATACCTTTTTTTACCTTGTTCCTACAAACAATTACACATTTTTTGCCATCTTGTTTGGACCTATGATGTTTTGTTTTTTTTTTCCAAAATTGCAAACAAACAAATGAGGAATTGCCTTCATTTTCATGCTAATAATGCTGTAAAACTGTGTTGTTTGCAATATTTTTTTACATCGGTTTAAGAAATTTACAGTATATATGTATATATTGTAATTCTAAACTATAAAAACCATTTTTTTGTGAATATTTGGCATTTTCACAGTGAGAAAAATAACATTTTTCCTAATCGGATTTTGTTTTTCTGTGACTCAAGGGCCAAAATGCAGCCACAGTATGTCCAAAAGGAAAAACTACGTGTAAATTCATAAAGTTCTGATCGTGATGAAAAACATTATACCACTTAAAGCAATATTATGTATAATATAATGGTTTCTATTAAGGTAAAATCAAAATTGGTCAAAAACGACCATATATACCTGGCCCCCGGAGGCTTAATACTATTTTTATCTGAATCATCTAAGGATATCCCATATTAGTTTACTGTTTATGTATGACTCCTGTATAACTACTTAGAAATATTTTTTTCTTTTACAATCTAAAAGCATAAATACATTTTATGCTTTTATATTGATTCATTAATTAAAATCAAAGGAGTGTACTTTCAAATGAATAAAAGCAAGTAACTATAATGTGAGAAGGTTTTTAGTGCCAAATCAAAACCAGAAATATCTGTAACTTACTAACAATTAATTTGTTAAATCTCTCTGCAGGCTCAGTTCATCTCTTGATGTTCTCCAGAAACAAACTATTTTTTCCCCCGCTCATCGCTTTTAAAGAGCCTGCGGTAGTTTCTTATTCTGAAGGAGCTTGCTCTGACTCCTGTTCCAAGATTCCCATCAGATCATGTTCAGCCTCAACGTGGCCTGAGGGTGACACTGTGTGTTTGACCTGGGTACTGCAAGTTGTAGCCTTTTTCCACCAGAGGGCGCTGATGGAATAACAAGCCCAGTTATTACTAAGTTTAGAACAAAACATGGACTTAATAATGAGCGCACACATTAGGCCGACTAATGAATCCATCTGTACTTTTGCTACTAAGTTAAATGTTCTGCCTTGTCAGCTTTACTTCAGTCAAATCTTTCCTCTTGATGTGAATTCATTTCGAACACGTTGGAGCGAGGCAGTGAAACACATCAGAGAGCACGCTAATACGATGAGTTGTAACAATTTTCATATGATTTATGGTTCAGAAAAGGCAAAGTCAATGTCACAGAATTCTGCAGTAAAAGGATCTCAGAAGGGATGTGTTTTTGTTTTTCGGTTCATATGTGAAACCTCTTAGATACCCAGGAAGTTGTTTCATTTCATCAATTCCATGAACATGTCTTCATAGCTGACTTATAGCCACAGTGAATAAGCCCCTCAGAGCTGTGTAATGCATCATCTATTTGACTCATGTAAAGATGAAGTGAAGGACCTCCACTGTTGCTCTGTCCTTGCCCAAAGAGATTTGCAGTGGGGGTGTGTGTGTGTGTCTTGCACCTTTATTACTTTTTTCCCCCTTCCTGAGTGCACGTTTTAATGAGTCTTGTTTTCCTGATGGCACTGTAGGAAATGACAACTTGTGGGCAATAGAAAGTAATTACATTCCCTGTGTCTGCACCCAGAAGAAATCTACTTTTATTAATTATGAATAGAGGGGTTGGCGGCCCTTTCTCTCAGCAGATGTGACACCGCATGAAGAGCCCCTGCTCGCCTTTGTTTTACTGACAATAGCTGTCCATTAGCCCCTCACTGTGTGTGCATACTGCAAGCGCTACAAGAGCTATATTGAAAGATAACGTATTTGCCAAAGTACATCTGTTTTGCATGAATCCCAATAAAACACATTAATTAGCTTTGGGCAATTATGTTTTAAAGGAAAGAGTTTGGTGGGAGAATACTACACACGACCTGGAAATGAATGAATCACTGCTGCCAGAGCACACAAGTCCACACTATAGTGTAGTGGGATTGCACTATTGTCGTTCAGAATGCCACTATTCTGCAATAGTGGGACTGCTGTGCAGAAATACCAATACCACTTTTCACATTTTGACACGTTTCAATCACTAATTTCAATGTAATTTTTGGAAATCGTGCATGATAAACCAACACAAAATGGTGGACAAGAGAAGTGATGGGGATATTGAATAAAACCTGCTTTTGAAAATGTTTCCCAAAACCTTTTTTAAAAGGTGCAATGCACCTTTGTATTCAGCCACTTTGAAGTGCTAAGACATATCAGGTCTGATTTGGTTTCCGAACATTTAAACACAATAAAGTTAAGGGCTTCTCTCGCCTACTGCTAGCGATTCCCCAAAACTTCATCTCCGACTGTCCGACCGCGACAGACCTGGAGTCCACTGTGGTTGGAACTGTGCAGTAACTTAATGGAAAATTTAATGAGTGAGACAGCAAGTGAGACATGGTGGCAAAGTAAAACACGTTACTCGCATAAAAAACTAGTGTACTTACCTAAGAAGCACAGAAAAAAGAACAAGAACGTAAAACAGTGTTGTCTGAGCTTGTTTGAGCAGCTCTGAGTTTAATGCCAGACTGCCTTGTGTTTGTGCTGGTGGGATTTCTGGTACTCTTGCATGAATACTTGATTTCGCAAGTCCAGTCGTCCGTAGAGAGGCTGTTTCGGTGGAGCTCGTATGTGAGGTAAAAACTGGATCGGAGCTTGAATAGTTGGATGCAAACGGGGTGTCTTGGCCTTGAGTTAACACTTCGTCTTTTGGGGAAATGACGTCACTATCGTTGGTCGTGTAGAGACTGAAAATTTTTACCCATTCCTCTTTGCAAATAACTCATGTTCAAGACCTTTGACAGAGAACATCAGTTTTAAAGCTTTTCCACAGAAACTCTATTATACTTAGGTCTGTACCTTGACTGCACCATCCTAACACACGAACATCCCAGTCTCCAGTACTTTGCGATCTCTAACCGCTTTTAATTACAGAACAGCCCGGTATTTAGGAAATGATCCCCACAGCATCATACTTCCAAATCAATGTTTTACAATTTTGATTATGTTTTTCCACAACTGCATCCCTGAGATGTCTGCTGTGATCCTTGATCGTCAATCCTTTTATTAACTAATGTTCCCTAAAAGAAAACCCTGTGTGGTCTTGACAGAACTGCTTTGTTGGTATGTAGCTACACACAGGAGGGCTTTATTGACTTCTGAAGACAATTGTTTTCAGTGGAATATATTTAGGGGTAAGAGAGAAAAAAACATGCTAAATATATATTCATGCCACTCAGTACAGAAGCTCATATGTGATTTGTTACAAGTTTCATATTCATGCTTTACTGTCACCTAAAGTCCTGACAAAGTATGTTGAATTTTGAGCTTGTTATGCAACCGAATGGAATAAATTCACAATATATTAACCAAAAAGCAAGCAAAAGCGATATAAAGCATAAGTGAAAGCAGAGTGAGCTAAGCAGCCAGCAACGTTTTATGTCATGCCACCTGCTGAACAGCTAAACTTCAACTTTGAAAGATGACTTGAGCATTTTGAAGGAATAAAGCTGCTTGTCTGCAGGGGGTCACACAACTCTGCTCAAAGAGCAACCTCAGGAGGGTAAAAAGGTTTAGAGGAGCTGTTAAACTCCACTTCAAAGTCAAACTGAGAAGAAAAACATTTAGACAAATAAAGGTGGGGGAGCTGCAAGAACCACATCAGGCAGTTTCACCGCCGTTTTTCCAGCCATTAATCAGACTTCTAACACTGTCAACTTCTCAGGTACTACGCATCCATCAATTTTTTCATTGCCGCTAATGTTCAGTCACAGTGGCTCAGGCGAAATGTAACATTAACATGAAACCATCAATTTCATGATTTTCCAACATCGATCAGCGGAACATGAAGCCTCAAGGAAGCAGATTCTCAATCTAAGCAGAGGTAGATAGTCACTGTTAAACATCTGCAGATTCAGTTCTTTTAGTGGTTGTATTTCAGTGAGTTCAAAAATACTTTATTTAAAAACAATTATTTTGTTTTTGTGTTGTAATTTCTAGCTCTGTTGTAAAAACATTTTTGCTTTGATTTGCTCTCAATTAATACGTTTTCTTTTGCACTTTGCTAATTTAGAAAGCAATCCACACAAAATCTGTTTTGTCTTTCTATTGTTTCTGCTTATCTTGTAAATATTCATAAAGTATTTTGCCGACACATATAAACGATCTAAATTCTGTTCTAGGTTTTAAGAAAATAAGTCAAAGGAAAAACCACAGAAACGCCTGAATGTCAGAAGTTTGATGATACAAGTATCGGTATTGGGTATCCGCGGTTCTGGCCTGTATTTACGGTAAGTGATATGATCGGATTAATACCAAAATAAACAGCATAGAACTCCTCCACTGTGTAGGCAGCCATTGTCGGTGTGGGACAAAACATCTCCTTGTCAGTATTTTAATATTATTATTTAGAAGCTAAATTTGGAGTTTTCATTTGTTGTCAAACAGCAATTCCCCCCCCCCCCCAAGTATCGAACAGAGTCGGACCGGTTATAAAGATTTTATTTTGATCTGATTAATATTGAAATCTGTCCAGCAGAGGGCGTCATGGTCCCTGTTTCTCCTCCCTCTCCCGCCCTCTTTCTCTCCTCCTGTCTCTCTTCTTCTCTCTCTCTCCACCCCGTTCAGCGGTGTGAGCTCCCAGCCCGCTGTAGGAGCGTCTGTTGGGCTGGTGAGGCAGGGCAGCTCATCCACCTGTGCCGCGGATGCTGCAGCCGGAGCGGACCTGGCGTTACATGGCGTAGTTTCTGCATCGCTTACTTCTTGTCTCTCCTGAGGATTTTATTATTATTATTATTATTATTATTATTATTATTATTATTATTATTTTTACCTTTTGTCTTTCCTCCTCTGGCATCTTTTCCCTCCTCTCCTCCCCGTATGATAGAGGCATCTAAAGTTGTGATGATGCCTCAGCTCGGCGTTTGGGATCTGTAACAGCCTCATGTGCAAGGGTGATATCCTGTCAGTCTGTGATTTAACGACACGGTCCTTTGGACGCGGATAAAAACATGGACTAAACCTTTGCTTCAACACAGTCAATATGGGATTGACACAGCTATTTCTGGTTCTTTGCTTATTTTGCACCTCCTCAGGTAGGACGCCTCTGCAACCTCTTGCAACATGTAGCTTTCAGGATATATGCAGTAGTAGAAGCGTATTCTGCGTAATCAGCATCCAATCTTGCAGAAGTTTGTCAAAAACAATTCAATTTATTGCATATTATTGTGCAAAAAAAAAAAGGTGCCACTATGAAGGATGTTCACCATCCAGCTAACAACCTCAGTAACAATATTCTTTGTTTGGAAATAAGTTGTAGGTTTTGGGGTTGACCCTGCCCTGCGCATCAGCGTCTTTGACGAACTAACACTTGGAGACGGAGGCTTTGATGGAGTTACTCAGGTCCAGGGCTTCCACAGCGAGTCTAGAGCGTTCCATTTTCAAGGTACTTGAAACACACTTCCTGCTGCATGTTCCTATCTGGTTATAGAAAAAAACAACACATGCATGATCTGTCCTGTGCTTTTTAGGACTGGGCATAGTACAGCCCTGAAATGCTTAAGTTGTTTTTTTTTGTCAGAAAATCTGGGGATATTATACTTCGATATATAGCTGCATCGTACTGGATTATTTGCTTTGTCCACTGCAGGAATGATCTTGTGAGGCAGTCCCATCTGCCTCTTTTCAGGACTTTCAAGACAAACATAATGCAGTCCTAAAATCCTGAAATTTGACCCATGTAGATTTTTTTCTTACAGGTCTGCCAGGGATGCCTCAAATACCATTATATGCCGATATCTATATGGCATCATATACACAGTAAACATACACCAGAGTTGATAGATTTTTTTCTGTAACAGGAAGGAGCTCGGGAGGGGGGGGGGGGGGTCCCACCTGCCAGAACAATAGGCAGTACTACGTCATGAAACAGTGGGGTGTCCAGGGTAAGCAAAAAGGGGGGATTGTGCAAAGAATATGTTAGTCTTGTTCATGTTATGCGAATGTAAAGATACAATATATAGATCTGAAAAGATATTTCTTGAATTCACTGGAGATTCTCTTGGAAGGCTTTCCAGAAGTAAGCCGTCTATTCTCCGTTTCCAGTCGTTAGCTGGGCAAAACGGAGTTGCCAGAGCCACATTTGCGTAGCTACTGAGTTTTTAATTCCATCCACACCTGTGTCACATCTTTACAACCCACTGCGAGCCAATATGATTGCTGCTGACAACCTAATCACAAGGACAGAGATAACTTGGAAGCAGAGGCAGAACTGAACATCTCCTGACGTTTTAAAGGGATTATTGTTGTCCTGGAGCCAGGGAAGCAGCGCCGATCAGCTGCCAGCGCGTCTCTTCCCTGATATCTTCTCATCTCCCAGCACGCCCGTTGAGGCAGCGTTGCGTTGCCGTGCTGCGGCGGCTCCGGCATCCTTTGCGAAGGCGTGTTATTTGATGTCTTCTGTGTAGATGACACTCAAAAGGTGCGCTCTAGACCCAGGCAGAGAGTCGGAGAGGGCTAAGAAAGAAAGGGAGTTAAACATAGACGCTTATTGAAAGAATCTCCCACTGCTTTTTCTGTAACAAGGTAAAAAAAGAAAAAAAGAACACAAACTGTACTTCGTCTGGCACCTTTCCGTTTCTTTTTACCTCCACTGAGCACACGCAGTCAGGTAGAGCGGATGGTGTGTGTGTTATTTATGGCAGAGCTCGCCTCCATCCTTCATTCGGGATGTCTGTGTAAAGTCGGTGGTGCTGATGCTGCTGGGTGAGGAAGAAGAGGAGGAGTAGAGGAGTTGGGAGGGGGGCGGATGCGAGGCAGAGCAGACCTGGGCCTCTGCTTGTTTGTTATCAGAAACAGACAGCGAGAGCCTCATTCGGCAGAGATGCAGAGTCGGGGATGATGAGAGGGAAAAAGCGGGGTAGGCTGTCTGCCAGCTGTTTGATAGACTGTGTTGATACCTCGCGTATGGACCCGCTTGACTGGCCGGGACCGGACGAGAGGGCCCCCACGGTGACATTCCGATGCTCATTAGATAGCAGGCAGAACATATCCATGGCTGTCCTCTCCGCCGCCTGCCTGCTGCCAGAGGAAGGGAAGGCTGTGTCTCTCTGTGTGGCTGGGTGGAGGCAGGAGGATGAGTCTTATTCTCCATATCGAAATGTATAGCGAATATACACATATTTGTGATATCTCTGGATCTTTGTCTGTCAAAGTAGGTTTTTATTTGTTCGAGAGTAAGTAAGAAAGAAGAAGGCTGTGAGGATTGGAAAGGTTTGGTGAGGGAGGAAGTTGGTGCTGAGGTTTTTTTTTTTTTTTTTTTTGAAGGGAGCTGCCAGTGCTACAATGCATGGCATCAGGAGTCCTCAGAGATAGAGGCGGGGGGAGAAAAGCCCCCCAGGCCATGCTTCTCTAATGTCCCGATGCCAGGTGATGCTCAGATACAAATGATCACATCACCCTCCTCCCACACAGTTTTCAGGATCCACATTATTGCTCTGTAGGAGCAACAATAACGAAAAGAAAGGAGGGGGTTTGTGGGGGCACACCCAGAAGCACTCCCCTCCCCCAGCGCACGCCCAACCTGTGTGGATGGATCAAACTCATTTGAAGTGCAAACAGCACAATTTAAAAGCATCCTTTGAGCTGTGTTGCTGGGCTCGCTGTAATTGCAGCGTGTTGGGGTGTGTTTGTGGTTTGTGAATATGAATCCTGTCAGTCTCTGAAGCAGCGATTTTTACGCCGACTGAACACCGTCAGTAAGATGTTTCTGTGTT
Organism: Xiphophorus maculatus; assembly: GCF_002775205.1. Lineage (NCBI taxonomy): Eukaryota > Metazoa > Chordata > Actinopteri > Cyprinodontiformes > Poeciliidae > Xiphophorus > Xiphophorus maculatus. Next base: position 22,062,922 of record NC_036444.1, on the reverse strand, counting down.
TGTTGTGCTTATGATGTCGCTGACTGCAGCGACAGTTAAGTGCAACAGAACGGAAGAGGCTCATTTATTATACAGCCGCGCTGCGCGCGTCGGTGTGTGTGTGTTTGCGTGTGTGTGTGTGTGAAGAGCAGTAGGAGTGCGGTTCATCCTTACAATGTTGACATTATGTTGAAGCATATGGGAAGGATTTATACTTTTTGTCTGAATATATCTGAGTTGGTGCGGAGCTTTAAAGTGGTAATCCTCTCAGTAAACACTAAATCAAGGCTCTTTTTCACACGCTACCCTTCTTCAAAGATAAACAGCCTGTTGTTTGTGTTACTACCGTTAAACGAACCATAAAGCAGTCCAGTGAGAAAACTCTAAGAAACCGCCATGGCTGTTTTGTGTAATATTGCAACACATTGTGATGCTGGCTTTGTTGGCACCATCAAGAAAGCACACCGAGAACCTTTCAGTGAAATGCATGTTGGACCTGTGGCATGCTGGGAAATCTGAAAGAGTCTTGCTCATTTGATGGCTCGTCTGACACCTGAGACAGATAACTATGAACCTACGCACATTATAACCTTAATTTTATTCTATTGGGATTTCACTTACGAGAGATGTAATGAAAGAAACTGATACATGGTTTTCAACATTTTCATTTATTTGTGTATGCAAACACTACAGGTGAAAAAAAATATTAGGGGTGTAACGATTAATCATGTTGAATCAATTATTGAAATAATCACCAGCTAATTTAGTAATCAATGAATCGTTAAGTGAAGTACGCATACAAAAATAAGCTGTTTGGTGCAGGAAACAACAGTCAGAGCAGTAATTAAGCTAAAGCTAAACAAAATCTATACATTTTGAATTTAAAATAATTTTTAAAAAAAGTATTTGTAAACATATTCTAAAAAAGTGGCATAAAACTTCGGTGGGCTCAAACAAAAATTCTATTAGCCAGAGGATCTTTATCCAAGTGTTCGTTGCTTTGCCTCCATGGTTTGTGGCAGGATTTCTAATGACTTTCTTTCAGTAAGGACTGTCGTGTTCCCTCTCTCTCACAGACGGCAGTTTTGTTGAGATTTCGATTAATAGTCGCACCGTCAGCCGACTCTCCCACCTGAGCTGCGAATCTCTGCAGCCCCTCCAGTGTTGTCACAGGCCAGATTGCTGCTTCTCTGATTAAAGCCCCCATGTCATTTTGGATAGATTGCCACGTCTAGGTTAGGTCATCACATTAAAAAGCTGACTAACTAGCCTGAGCGCTTCATTATTCTGTTTTTTTAAGGTAATGTTCTTAACAAAAACAGCTGGACTTATACTGAGATTATTTCACACACAGCTTGACTACCTAGTTGCTAAATATGTGTTTTATGGATACAACTGGGTGCAGTGAGTGCATTTGATTTTTAATACAGTAGAGAAAAAAAGCTGAATTTTCACAAATTTTTTACCTTTCTCAAAGCTCTTCAGCTTTTAATTAACCGTAGTTGAAACTGCCGTGTCTTTAGTGGCATCATTAAAATTGCTCACAATTATTCCAATTAGAAACCAAAATGCAAAAAAAATAAATAAAAAATTGCAACCAAAAGTGCTTTGACCTTTTGCGACTAATAATGAAGAGTTAATTGATGTTAACTTTTGCAGCAGTAGCCTGTTAAATCTAAAGGGTTATTTCTCTTCATCATTCACCTTGTGCTGCCGACTACAGAGAGAGTCAGACTTTTCTAAGCTGGTGGGAAACAAATTTCAAAGTTAAACTTAAGCTTTTAAGGACGGAGTCGAGCAGATCAGTGGGATTTTTCCCTTAAGTTTAAGTCGTCTTAGTGGGAAATTCCCTCTTTTTACTTTTACAGAAACATTCCCTGGCTACACCACTGTAGAGGCATAAGAAAAGAAAAAAAACCACTATACTAATATTCCATGTATATATATTTTTAAACAACATTTCATTAGGAAATAATGTCTAAATGTATTCCCTTCTAAATAAATCAGGGGGGAAAAATCTGCAGTCAGCAATCAAACCAATATCATTTTAATCTTTGGTGATGAGTTTCAAGTTTTAAAGGTAGTAAGCCCTCAATGCCATCACAATAATCTTTAAAAAGCTCCTACATATTCTACAGCAGGTTCAAAATGTTAACACTACTTCCAGTCAGAGGAACATTTTTGGCAAAAATTAAACAATTACTGTAAACCTTAATCTATCAGGTGCATGAATTTTGGGCTGAATTGTCAAAACTGCTAATCAAATTTATAAGAACATTTCACCTATCACTATGAAGTGTTTTGCAATCGCCAGGTGCCCGACGTGTGTTTGAATGTAAAACGTAACTAAAGACAGTTTGTTTTATTTGAACAAAATAAGATAAAAATGTGCAAGTTGTAGAGAAACACATTTTATTACTACTTTTTTTTCCCGTTACATGTTTATTTTCCTGATTTCGGAGACTTACACATCTACATGTTTACATCCTAAGGCAAATGTGAGAGAGCCGCCTGGCCTCGATTACAACTTTCGAGCTGAATTCGAACAACCTTTGAACACAGTTTTCTAGTCTCTTCAATATAGTGCTTTTTTTGCTCTACTCTGTCGCATTGCAAAAAAAGTTAGCCAATCTCTCCAATCTTATGACTGACATTATCCCCAACTCCCTGTGGTCAAAGTCATCTTTGCTTGCTGACTTCTGAGGCAAAGCCGACCCACACAGGAGAGCGAGTGACCATGGAGAGAAAGTGATTTCTTTTCCCTCGGGGCAGTTATACAGTTGGGTGGCTGGAATGCTGTCATTAGCTCTGTGTATGTGTGAATGTCAGACGGGCAGACACTGAAGAGGCGATCTGAGAATTGGGGAGAAATTGCTGGCCGAAGCAGTCCTAGAGGTGCCCTTCGTTCAGCTTATTTGTTCCAGAAGAGTGAAGCCTTGGGAGGGTGGTGTGGGGGAGGCGGGCTTCAGAAAATGCAGATTGCCTGTTGGACTGACTTGGACTTGAGTTATTGCTACGCTTGAATCAAAACTCCTAAAGTTTACTGAACTTGGTGAAATCGTTCTTACCTTGAAGAGTTGCACCGTTCCAGTTTTAAATACCCATTTTAGTTTTCCTTTATGTCTGATCACCTGCTTTCATGATTTTTTGAAGGTTTATAATTCATAAACTGTTCTGTGTAACCTTATTTTGCTTAGCAATTAAATGCAACAATGACCACTGGAAATCTACTGCTGTTTCCTTTGTAAAGACAGTAGCTTTGAACCTAAAAGAAAATGGAGGAATTATAAGGTTATCCCCATTTATGCATCAACGCTTATATTTAGAACCTTTTACTTTTCTTGTAATCTAAAACTAAACAAAGTGAATCAAAAAGCATGCTGATTGTTGACGAGTTTGCAGGCAGAAAAACAAGTGTGATTTTTTCTTTTTTTTTTTTTAGTATTGGACCTGAAGATTTTAGCATGAGCAGGTTAGAGGAAATTGTCTGATTTTGATCATTGGCTGATTTGTGCATTGCTTATATTTTATTAATCTTTTGATGCAGTTCATTCTGCATTGGAGGCACAAAGTAGCTGGAGTTTTTAACATGTTTTACTCCAGGGTGTTAGCTTAGTTCTAAGAATGTTCTGCTGGTCATTATTGTTTTATATTTTAGTTTTTGCTGGGAGTTTTTTCCAGTCATAGTTTCACCTTATAGTCCGGTAGACCTTGTTTGATTGGATGACCAAGATTGCAACATTTGTTACATTTTCAGCTGGGGCGATTCACTTTCGTTGCACTGTGTCAAACGCACCAAAATCTTTGAAAAACCTGTTCACCTCCTCGCCTGTGGGGGGCGCTGCACCAAGAACCACTGGAGGAAACAGCATAAAAACTTCTGAAGTAGACTGTTGTGAATGCTCAGTCTAGTTAGCATAGCTACCAATGACAGCAGATAAAAATTTTTCCTGTAATGATACGTTGTTTTGCCACTGTTAGCACATTTAGCAGTGAATGAATGAGTTGATTGACAGCACTAAGACCCTCCTCCTGGTTCTGATTGGTTGTTTGTTTTTGGAACATTGCACTACTTTATCCAGTAATAGTAATTCAGGGACGAGGTCGAGGAGATTGATTGTTTTCACAGATTATCTGTCTCATAACAAACTGTCACGACATGGTGACAGCTTTAACAAATATGGAGAAAACAATTTTTTAAATTAAAGTTATATACTGCAGCTTGAAGTCTGGATTGCTTTATGTGTATTTTGCATGTTGCCCATGACTGTTGCTCGTGGGGAGAGACATTTCAGTAATCTAAAACTAATAGAAAATATTTAAACAACCTACTTGCACACTGTATGTGGACTGTTGCATGTAAAATTAATGAGCAGTAAATATTGTGCTAGTTATCAGTATTGGACCAAAGAAACCAAGGCAGTTGCAAGCCTTTAAAATTGTGACGCTTGATAGGTCAAATGGACTCAAAAAGTTTTAACAGCAGCTGAGTGGGGGGGGGGGCCCAATTAAATTTTTTGTCATGGGGCCCAAGGTTCCTGGCAGCACCCCTGTAAACAAGACTGGTGTCTGAAGCTTTTAATAAGTAAATATTTTTCCGCATGTGACCTATCTGTCACCAGAAGAGCCAGTCAGAAAGAGCACAGGTCATTTCATTGCTAATATTTTGTTAAACTCAGAACCACTAGCATGGTTGTGCTAGGTTTTGTTCTACTGTAAGGAAAGCTCTGTGTTATCTAGGAAACATTAAATCATCATTTTCAGCTTTTGCTCTGAAGATCTTAGTTAATTTTAGCCTACTGTTTTTTTTCCCCTAACTTTTGAGCTCTTCTCTAAACATATTCGACAGTCGTTATTGTTTCCCATTGTCGCTCCTTTCTCTGCAGCGCTGTCTAGGAAGTTGGTCTGAAGCTTGGTTGTTTTTCTTTCTTTCTAACGTGCACACCAGGCTTATCCCGTTGAGTTATTTCTTAACACTGCAGCCTGTAAATATCTTGACTATTTTGTCAGAAACCATCTTGCAAGTACTGTCACGCTGTGCTCTTATGCACTGCAAATGTTATGCTGCCACAAGAATTCACTGTTAAAGTTTCCCTGCAGCATCAGTACAAATTGAATTCAGGATGACCCGGTAATTCTGACCAGAACTCCATTCAGGATTTCAATAGCTTTTGTCTGGACATGTGTCCATATGAACTGAGACCCTCCCTGCTGCATTATTCTCTTCCTTTATATTGACTCTGTAGTTGCAGGGCGGTCAAAAAGTTCCCCACTTTTATTGCACATCTTCCAGTCGGCACCTGTTTATCTCCAGGCATGCACTTACAGCAGCGTGTGTGAGCTTTGACAGTAATGAAAGCCTTTGTGTTTGCTGCGACTTGGAGGTTTTATTGTCGCCGTGAATCCTCCTGCAAGATTTTCTCCTGGCTTTGGCGTGTTCCTGTGCATCCAGCAGATAAAATATCTCACTCGGAACAAGTTCAGTTCTTCCTTTTGATGGAAAACATTCATCCTGGGAAAATAGTGTAGCTTCAGATGCTTTTAGGGCAGTGATGTCTTCCTTCCACATCTGATTTCAACTGCATATCTAATGCAGAATAGTCTTGGCTCTGGGTTTTTAATCTCATCTCATGGCTCACCCGGTCTTTACTGGTGGAGAGATTGCTTATTAGCAAAATGCTGTGGAAAAGCTGTAGGAGGTGTTGTTTTGTTCTGGGAAACCACCAGGTGACTGAGAGCGAAAGTCCTCATTATTTGCCTACAAAAGTAACGGCAAGCTAGAAAGACTTTTTTAAGCTTCCTCTCCTAGTAGAGGAAGAAATATGAGACGTAATATACAACCGAGGTGAACTTCTGCCTCTCCAAACAAGCATCGGAGATACCCTTAATCTTAAATAAGCGTAGATTTTTTACAGTGTAAACCATCTGTACTTAGAAATGAGATGAGAGAAAAGCCTTTGGTGAAAAAACTGGGATTTCAGTAAATTTAAGATTCAATGTGTTGTTAGCACAAACATTGTATAAACCTTTAGACATGAATTATTGCAACCGCATTGGGATGATATTGCGACGGACCAATACAAAGTCACACTTGTTTGTGAGGTGGAAGTAAAATGATGCAATTACACCTCGGATTTGTCTCCACCTGCTTTGAATTGTTTGTTCCTCTTTGCAAAATAGCTCAGGTGGACTGCATTAATAAAAAATAATAATTAATCGGTGAACCACAATTTTAAATCGATGATTTTCTCTTGGATTCATATCCGGCCTTTGACTGGGCCATTTTAACACATAAATGTGCTTGAATCTAAACCATCCGTGGTTTGTTTGCTGTTTTAACTACATGGTTTGATGCAAACCGCAAACAGGGCCTCTTACGTCTCTCTTTCAGAAATGTCTCTTTCCTAAAGAACAGATTCGTGGCGTGTTGACAAGTAGTGGTCATCGACAGATTATCCCACTTGAGTCGTGGGTCGCCGCGGCTCCTCCAGATTTTTCCAACGGCCTCTTGGCTGCTTCCCTGATCAATACGCTACTTTCTCAGCCTGTCAGTTTAGTTGGACAGCCATCTCTTGCTAAGTCTGCAGTTGTGTCTTCCTTTTCCCATTTTTGTATGATGGTTTAGAATGTGACCCTTATTAAGCTCCTCCATGTCCTCCACAGAGGTCGCATCTCTGATGTCTGATGTGTTCATGATGGTGTTTGTCCTCTAAATTTCTCTCACAAACCTGTGAGCCCTTTGCAAAAGGACTTTAGATATTTTGAGATTACATTTTTATGAAAGGAGAGTATTTGGTGAAACAAATGTAAAAATAAAGGAAGCTAAAGGAGTATGACTACTTTTGTTTTCCAGGTATGTGATTGGGATACAGGGTTTTGGCCAGCTGTTAGAACTCCAGTCGACAAACGTATAAAATAAATCATGAGAATTGCATTTTAAATGGTCACATCAGAATCTGGTTCACTGAATCATCTTTTTATAGCTGCTTTGTGTCAGGATTTCACATCGGGGTGGTCGTTAGGAGCAGGTGGCTGCCCCACCCAGGCGCCTGCCAATACATAATCGACCAAAGGCCTTGTCAGCGGGGCTGCATTGATTTGGCAACAAGGAAACGCTGACTGGCTCATCACAGCTTTAAACGCGCATTTATGTATGTTTTTCAGGAATACTGAGACGTCTGATGCTTTGCTTGTCTTAATCTTAAGCGCTTTTCACGGCCAACCGCATGTAGATTACTCTTACCACAGCAACGAAATGAGCGCCGACCTCAACCCTATAATTCACTAACGTGCCATTTGACGCAGACCCTTGCCCTAAACGTGTAAAAGATGGTGATGAAAGTCAGACGCGTATGGGTCAAATGTTCCTGGCTGCCAAATTGTGGATCAGCCCAGTGTAGGAGGTTCCCTGGTCTTCACCATCCCCCTGTCTGTATCGGACCCGCCCTGACACCTGCTCCCACTGTGATTATTTTGCTCAAGATTAAGATGACATGGTACTCCCTGTTCAGTCTGCGGCCTGGCTAAAAAAAAATAAATAAATAAGGAAACCTATTTATAGCTTCGGATAAAATAATGTCCATTAATCTCAGATTATTTCCAACAGTACCATTTGGATTTGGTTGCTAAGCAGGATCTACAGATTGCGGCAGATTAGCGCTAGGCAGAACTCTTTTTGCTGTCATTGGTCCATCTGTCCCACGTCAGCCAATGGCAGAGATCGTGTCTGTTGATGTAAAATGCATGAAACATTTCCTGTCGAGAGCCTTTGGCGAAGCACAAATGTAGAGAAAATTGGACAGAATAGTAATTAAGCATACAAAAGGGGAAAATGCCGAAGTATGCCAGCAGAATCTTAAAATCCAAGTCATACTTTATTCTTTCCGATATACGTGTTCATTATTCTCTGTATTTAGACTCCATAGCTGGCCCAGCTACCAGCCTTGCATTGCGTTGGGTAAATTGGCTACTCCCACCAGCTGGAAGTAATCTAAATACTCTGAAGAAAAGCTGCCACAGCGTCCTGGAGTGCTTGAGTGTGCCAGGGTTAGCTCGCTCACTTCCCATAGCTGGAAGTGAGCCCTTTGATGTGATTACTTCTGAGAAACGTCATCATTTATGGATGCCTCCATTAAAGTTGCACAAAGTTTTGTTGGAAAGGAGAAAAGAGGGCACAAAGCATGGGAGAAGGGCGTACGAATGAGTGACACACAACTGGCAAAAAGTTCTCTCCTGCAGGGTTATTAGCATTTCGCTTGTTCTCCTAAAGTCACCTGGCTTCATGTGTCAGGTCTTACAAATAACCAAGGAGGGAGTCGATAGCTGGGAAGAACGACTTGCACTATTTGAGAGAATATTCTGACAGACCATCAGCATACTGGTTGTAAGAGAAACTGGTGTGTATAAAAAGGCCTGAGCAACTCAAACCAAGGTCAACTGGATTGTGGCCGTTGATGTGTCAGAGCATCTCTAAAATGGCAAAGCTTGCAAAAACAATTGCAGTCCAGGAATAGTGAGTGCATTTCTCACTAAGGCTCTCGTTTATCACAGGTGAATACAGCAGAAAAATGGGTGTGTGGACATTTTTACTCTCATTTTCGGATGCATCTATTTGGTGTAAGTGTGGGACACACTCAGATCCTGAAGCGGCTCTTAAATTGTCTGCAAGTTTATGTTATTGCGGACCTGCGGAGCAAAGAAAATGAAGCTTTGTTGGGTGAATTACAAGCCCATTCTGGTGCTAAATGATGGATAGCAGCGCAACGTTTCAGCTGATCTTTTTCCAGTGGGTTATATTTCTTGTATTTCTCCTTCTATCAGTTCACCTTGGATATTACAGAGGCTGATTGCACAAATGTGCCACAAGCTATGCAGAGTTCTCTAGGAGACTTGTATAATCAAAGAGAATTATATGAGCTAGCAAAATATATTCCAATGTTTATAGAAGTTTAAGATATACCTTCTGTCATCTGTTGTAGCAGTCCTGGTTCTTGGTATCGAATTTCTTGATTTATTCAACTTTAAAATCATCTGTGCACATGTAAAATTTAAAAAGCTTGCTCGTTCATCTTGCGGCACTGTCTCTTCACATCATCATCTTCACAAAGATCACTTCTGGATACACGACCTAAGAAATGTCACTTTGCTCACCACATCCAATAATTAGCCTGCTAAATAAAAAGATGGGAAATGTAGCTTCTGATCTTCCTTAGTTGTAGCAACACTAAGGAACAACAACACTTTTTTTTAGGGTTAAGCCAATTGTCACACTTTGTGTAACTAGCAATCACTTAGCGCTTACAATAATTTAGCTTGACTGAGACATACAAGATGAAAAGTCCAGGAGAATATATTGCAACTTGTCTGACTCCCTTAAATACAGTAAAAAGGTTTAGACATTTACATAATAGGATATATTTTCTGAAATAGGGAATATTTTAGCTCTGAATCATTAAAAAAGTAATACTAAAACCTTGAACAGCATGTTCCATTTTGCTAAAGAAATTAAAATTTTTATAAAGTATATGTCTCTGCTCAATACTCTGCTGTGCAGTAGTGTCTAATTTGATGCTTTGCAGTGTAATGAACTGATATGGGTTTGAAGGCTGTCAGACGGGCTTTATCCAGCAGTTATAAATCTGTGACTTTTCTTTGAGGCAAACTCTTAAAATATCAAATTAACACAAAATTTGCAGAGACTATGTTTGTGTTTCAGGCTTTTTAGGGTGTTTTTTTTTTATCAAGAATCTTCTGTTGTGATACGGTCACTTCCTGAAAAGGAATTTTGTTTTTTTATCGTCTTCGGATCAGCTGGATCAGAAAAACCAAGCTAACCGGGCTGTGGAGTTTAAGTCCTAATTTTTACCAGCAGTAAACGCGCTGTTTCATGGATCATATGTGGGGCAATCATTTGTTTTCCTATCTAAAAACAATGTTTTGATTAATGAAGTCCAGTGTGCGAAAGGATCAGCGTTAACAGTTCTACAAGATGTTTGAAGTAGATTGGAGAAAGTTTGGTAAACCTGAAGCCCAAAAGTTAGCAACAAAAGAATTAAAGCTGCTATTTACTATTATAATTTTTATCTTTTCTAAAAATGTGTTGCTAAAAAAAAAAATCTGCCAATCTGAACAGCTCATGGGAAGAGCTGTGCTGCTTAGTCTTATCAAAACACAGAGCATGCCTCGTTTCTGAGTACATTGAGAAGCTGCTAGTTTAATTCAGCAACTTCCTGATTTAAAAAGGTCAACAGACACTTGCCGTACTTGGTTGCCATATTTTCTAGTCTTCGCCATTTTGAAGAGAAATGAGCCAGTACTCATTAAAGATTTATTTCTTTAAATTTGTCACTGTTTTTTATCTTTCTGTGCTCACTCCAGGGACCTCAAGGGAAGTAAAAGCTCCTGCTACCATTTCTAAACGGATGGTCCAGAAGCTTAAAGGCAAGAATGAGTTTACTGTGCTGGCGACCCTCAAGCAGGATCATCTCAACTCAGGAGTCATTCTCTCCATCCATCATTCTGAGCACAGGTAAAACCAATGAGCTTTTTGTTTCTCACAGTTTTTGTTCGATTCCAATGTCTCTTTAGTAATTAAAGAATACATAATCCTGTCAATTTTGTCAGATGTGTGTGAGCGTTAATTTATCATGTGTATTTGGAGCTGTAAAGTAGGGTTTTACAATTCTAGTTGAAAGCAGATATGCACATGGATGTTAAAAAGACATTTAATAGTCACTTGTAACCGTACAGTGTCTGATTTCTTTAAATCCTTTACCAGAATCATAAGTTCGCTTCCACGGTCAGGAGCACACCGAACTAAAAATTTGAGGTTTAAACGGTAAAGAAAAATGCAGAAATGAAAGGTCGCTTGGAGAGGAAGAAGCCATTTCTCCAAAACAAACAACATTAAAAGTCCATCCACAATTTTTCAACCTTATTGTTTTATAAAACGCGTCCTGTGGTCAGAATGACCACTGTTACATGTGGAGGAAAAAAGCTGGCAGGACTGAGAACACACTCCTAACTTGGGTGGTAGCATCATGCTGTGTCGGTGACTTGCTTCAGGAGAGACTGGTGCACTTAAGCAAATATGTATTACATGTGATCAAAAAGAGTTTGGTGAGGTTGATGATTGAACAGTAGCCAAAATGTGACATACTATAAAGCCAACTTGTGATAAATTCAACTAATTGACCATAATTGCAGTTGCATTCAAAATTTAAAACATCTCATTTAGTCATATCAACAGACTGAATGTCTGCAATCAGTTAGCATCTACGTGTTTTACACACCGGCTAAACAAACGCAGCAGTTCCATTTAAATGCTGATGTGTTCGTCATCGTCCACAGGTGCTGTAAGCGCGGAGTTTGTAATTGTGAGCCGCAGACCCTGTCTGCACCCGGTATGCTAATGCTTCTATTAGTTTGTGCTAGCTGAGCCGTTGGACGATCAGAACAGCAATCTGACTTTCACATAATGCACTGATTGAACAGTTTGTACATTAAAGTCAGTCCTGAGCAAAGAGCTCCCAGGGATGTTAATGACTTTCCCCCACCGCTGATTAGCTTTCCCAGCCGCTCAGATTCTACAAAGCAGCGCTGCGTGGTTTCATTTGGAAATGTGACAAGGACTAATTCAGCATCAGAAGTGTAAGCGAGTGCACTTCCAGAGCCAGGATTAATGTGCATGCATGGCTAGGGGAGAGTAAATCTATTAGATGTGGTTTGCAGATAAATCAGTTCTATTGCTACTCTTTCATGAGCGTCTTTCTTTTTTTTTTTTTACTTTGAATGATGTTTCCAGGAAGCAACTTTTCTTCAACTAAGCCTGCCTTTAAAAGCAGAGATGATGTGTGTGTGTGTGTGTGTACTGGCAGCTCTTTTCATTAATGTCTCGTGGTTGGTAAATCTCAGTGCTGGGGAGAAGAGGATTCTCCTCGAATACTGATACTCCAATGTAAACAGTCGAACAAGTAGATGCTCTCCATTGTTGGCCGCTGCTGATGTTGCATCTACCAGCCGTATGGCTGTTGGTGGGATTACATTTAAAATATTGTTGCTGATCTGAGCAATTTGAGTACACATTTTCAAACGATCAAGGCGTTTAACTGATAAAGGCATTACTTATCTGGATGTTGTTTTTTTTGTGTGTTTTTTTTATCCTGATGGGTGACTGATGCTACTTTAATCTTTTAGGTTTCTGGAGCTTGAGAGCAGTGGCCAGCGCAGTGAGGTGCGTCTTCATTACCGCACCAAAAGCCACCTGGACCACACTGAGGTGTTCCCCTATAGCCTGGCCGACAACCAGTGGCACAAAGTCTCTGTGGCCGTCAGCGCCTCCCACGTCATTTTACACGTCGACTGCAACAGGTAAGAGTTTTGGGATTCGTCAACCGGGTCTTACAGAAATATTCGTCCTTGAACTATTTCACTCCTTGTCTTGCTTGCAGCCACAAACTTTCTTGACGTAAAAGTAACATGAAAAACTGGAAATTGTGAAATAAATGATACGTGATTTTTCAACCTTAGCTGTGGTTTCTATGTTTGAAATGTTCACACAATAAATCATTGGAGAAACCATTTTGCATCGGACAGAAACAACTCACTTTTGTGCTAAAATAGTTGAAAGAGCAATCCCTTTTGAATAAACGAACGCATTGAAATTAACGCTACAAATGTGGCAGAGTATTAGGGTAGGAGTAAGAAAATAAATGCAGATACAATTACGAGAATAAAGCCATAAAATTACAAGAATAAAGTTAAAATATTACAAGAATAAAGTGATGATATTGCAAAGCTAAACTTGTACGAGAATAACGGCATAAAAATTTGAGAATAAAGTCGGAATATTATCACAACAAAGTCGTGGTATTGTGAGAATAAAACCATAATATTACAAGAATAAAATCGGAACATTATGAGAACTAAGACACAATTAAACAGCTGCGGTGAAATGAGGATTGTAGGGAATACAAAGTAAATAAGTAAAAGTAAGTAAGTATTACAAAGTAATACCTTGGTATTGGTTTTACAAATAAGGAAATACTTAATCTGTTGACACATTTGCATCAGATTATTATCAGAAGCAGGACACATTACATATTATGACGTTATGCTTGTATTATTTTGACTTTAGTCTCATATGACTTCATTCTTGTAACGCTGTGCCCATTCTCATAATTTTATTACATTTTTATTCGTAGCCCTAAAACTCCATAATACACAGACATAGAAGCCGAGACGATAAGAAAACTGTATACATTTTATTATCACAACGGCTGGCAACAAAAAAGCATCCGGGATTTTGGCCCAGTTTGCGTCTGCAGTGGTTTTGCCCTATTTAAACACAACTTTCATTACATTTAGGTGAGACGCTTTCGAGGGATTGCAACCTTATATTTTATTGCTCATCCAAAATAACAGAACCTGCATTGCTGACTCGTCGTAATGAGTCAAACAGAATGAAAAAAAACCCTCTTCTGATTTCCACAAAATTGTTTCACGCAAATTGGGAGTCGCCAAGGTTTCAATTAAGCTCACCTCACTTTCTACATGTTACAGAGACCTTGAATTCTCCCACTTTTACATTTGCACCTGTTGTATGAATGTTATTGGCGTGTTACTGCTCGCGTATGACGATGCTTACCTTGGCACAGCAAAAGGAAGCAGACGGCGTCACCATGTGCGCTGCTGAGAGCCCGTGACCGTTTGTGCTGTCCTTCGGGGACAAAGTTTACAGGAGGATTTTAAAGAGCAGGTCCTACAACATAGAGAGAAACTGATGCGATGAAAAGAGTAAAGGCCACCAATTGTGTGTTTAAGAATGTCAACTTTAAGTCCAAAAGTTGTTGTGCTTTTGTTTTTTAGGATCTATGAACGAGTGGTGGATGCGCCATTTATGGACATTCCTGAGGATACTTCCTTCTGGCTCGGACAGAGAAACTCTGCTCACGGCTTCTTCAAGGTCAGCACTTCTCCCCCAGAATATATTAATGCTGATGCTTGTCTTGATCTGTCATATTAGCTGGCAGCTAATGCTTCGGACGCTTCCTTTCCTCCCCAAACCCAATTTCGGTTTGTCTTCTCATTCTGCATTTGTCTCATTTGGGGTTATTTATTATGGCTCTGGGATTTAATTGCAAGCATTTCGCAAGGCTTGCCATTTTAATTTGAAGGGTTGTTCGGCTCACTCTATTAGAATGGAGATTTTTTTTGTTGTTGTTATTATTATTTTCATCATTTTTTGTTCTTTTTTCCTTGGTCTGCAGCAAAGCCCAGCACAATTATCTCAGCAACTCCCACGATGCTGATTTGGGAGAGATCATTAAATAGCCTGTGGACTGAGCTCATTGAGCCCAGAATCTACAGTTCTGTCTTCCAGTCGGAGACAAACAGTATATCATCACTTACATCCAGCGATGTGCTTCAGAATGTCTCACCTGGGGAGACACTTCAGTGCAGAAATATCACTCTACCTCCAGGTGTTACTATTACAGTCAGTGTGCTTTTGACTAGCTCTGTGTGTGGCGGTCTTCTGCCTGTACGTACTTGTCAGCACTTCACCCACTGCGTTCTGGCTGTTTGTTTCCACTGTATTAATGGGTTAAACAAAGACACCCCAGTTGTTGACCACAAATCTCATCCAGCAGCGTCCCTCTTTGATTTTGTGTATCTTGATTAGTTGCTAGCAAGACGGCTCTCCTCGTTTAAGAACACACGGCATGTGATGTGATGAGAAAATAACAAGTGAGGCACCAAGAATGTGAGAGCTGACTAGAATGCGGTGACAATGAATTTATAAACATTTTTTTTTATCAGTGAATGCATCGTACTCTTGTCCTGCCAGATTGTGATAACAGCGTAGAGCTGTGATGTAGATGTTGTCAATAAGAGTCTCAAGATTTTATATTTTTCGTACTGATTGTTTTTTGTTTTTTTTCAGAATAAAATCAGGTAATTAAAAGGAAACCTTTTTTTCATGATATGTTGAGATTTGTCTTTTGTGGGACAGAGTGAGAACAAGACTTTCAGCAAATAACAGGAAGGCAGAACGGAGCGCAGCAAAGTTTCTGTTTCATCCTCATAACCTTACATCCTGTTTCTGTCATGATGCTGGATTTGGAAAGGCTTTCTAAGTATTAAGGTAGTCATTGACTGTGGAATACATATTGAAGCTGTTGCTTTATTGTTGCCAGCTGTGCTAACTGCTAATTTGAGATGCTAAAAACAGCTTAAAAATGTTATCTCCTTAATAATTTTTGAACTTGTTTTAAAACAGTACAACGCTCTATTATTTTAATCAACATTAAGACATTATCCTTTCTCATCGCATAAATAATAACACTTTGAAGGATCTGAACTGGCAACATTTAATTTCCCTTCGGGATCAATAAAGTATTTGTGAATTTGAAGTTGAAATAAGAAGTAATAGAAAGAAGACAGAACTTTTGCAGTGTTTCTATGTCATTCAGACCACACAAGGTGCTTTAAGACGAGCGCTACATTCACCCAGTTGTACTGAAGTCTGGATATGACGTTTGCTCAGTTTGAACCCTTCCCTTCAGAGATTAATTATCACAGATAGGACAAGCTGACTAATATTTAGAATAGAAGGCAAGACTGAATAAGTTGTCAATTTCATTTTCATTTCATTTCAATAGTGCAGAATTTCATGGTCTAATTTTTTTGTTATTAAAAATCAAAGTTTTATCACGCCTTGTGAGAGCCCTTGAGATCAGTATATCTCCCCACAGATGGCGTCTTTTTACATAAGTTTAGAAAGTGGTTGATTGCATCCCCACGTTGCTCCTCATTGTCTTAAACAAGTGTCCAAGTTAAACGAGCAGATGAACAGTTACGAAGAATTACAATTATAGCAATCGTAATACTCAGGGGGCTGGGGATTTTCTTTTTAGGTTAATTGTTCTTTTACACTTTAAATAGCTAAAACAGTTAAATATTCCTCATTCCCTCTCCGTATGCTTAACGTAAGTTTTCATTTACTGTTAGTGCTCAGTGGAATATCCCAGGCGGTTGATTTTTTTTATACGTCTGTTCATTTATTAGACACCTGACAGCTCTTTTCCTTTCTGCAATGCGCCAGCTCTCCCAAAATGATCCAATAAAATGTGACAGATTTCATATAAATCCACCCGGTTACTAAACCTCACTCACAAATTTGTCACATTAGTTGGTTAAACGCTTCACTGTGACTCTACTGCATATTTGTCGTCCGAGGAAGAATTCACCACAGCGGCTGGAGGTTATGAAATTTGCACCGTGGCCACAACAAATGCACTTTTTTCGTGGTTTCATGGCAATTTTGATCCCCTATCTCCTTCTGGTTTTATTTATTTATTTATTTATATTTTTTTTCATTTTTAGCACTCGCTTGTGAAAAAGTGCCGCGTCGTTTCGGCTGGATTTTAAATTTACGGCAAACTGAAGTGGCAAGACAATTTAAAAAACAATTTCTCCTAAGTTGTGCTGCTCCACGTCTGTAAGGGTAATAAACGCTCTCGAGGAGTGTACTGGGCCAGGTTGCCATGGCAACTGAGTATCTGCGTTTAGATGTGTACGTTTAAGGGGTGGCTGGTGTTTGGACAGAGAACAAAAGGCTATCAGTTTGGGTCTTGTGCATCACGCCGAGTCTGAACGCAATGTTCATGCTTGTGAGAAAACACCATACAAAACGATCGATTTCACACACACACTAATTTCCCCATGATGTTTTTTTTAACCTATCTTCCTCCTGGTCTCCATATATGAGATGACTCAACAGCCTTGGTAAGGCTCAGACTAATAAATATGTTTTTGCTCACTCTCAGATTCACTGCCTTTTCCCTCTTTTAGCTTGTTTAATTCCAGAGATCTGTTCAGTAAGCAGGTTTTTATTGAGTCATGGCTGACTTAATGTTTGTTTTTTTTTTCTCTTCTTTTGCACCTTGTTTCTTTAGCTGAAGTTAAGTGATTTTATTTTCATGCACCTATTTAAGATTTCAACAGTCTAGCAATCGTTTTTGCAAGGTTAATGCTTGGATTTTATGTGAAAGACCTACAAAAGATGCATAAATGTGAAGTGGGGGGTGAACAGATTTAAAAACAAAAAAATAATTCCATCTATGAAATGTACGGTATGCATTTGACATCAGCTCTGCTGCCTCAAGGCTTTCGAGAACCGTCTCCCGAAGCAATTACATCTGCAAGTCTTTTAGGTTATGCCTCTTTCAGCTTGGCACACTCAGAGTCTGAAGTTTTTGCCCTTTCCTCTTCAAAATAACCCAAGCTTAGTCAGACTGGATGAATAGTGTCTGGATATTTTCCTTCCAGGCTACAAATCTTCTGTGGCCTCTTAACTTAACAGGCTTTGTTCCAGAATTGCACTGAATTATGCACTGAGGTTAGCTACTCAGCTGTACGCCCTGCTAGCCAGCCTGCAGTTATTTGTTTTGCTAAAACAGATGCTAACTTTCACAAATACTTGTTTTTAAACAGTGTTACCTTAAAAAGAGTAATAACTAGAATTTTTTGGAAGTTTTAAACAGCTAAGTCAACCTCATTTATAATAAATCCAAGGTAGCCATCAAACGCAGCTAGCTAACAGCGCAAAGAAAAGGGGTGATAGTAAGGCTACTCTATAAACCCAGAAAAAACTTTCTGGTAGGTCAGTAAAGGGGATTTAAACTCCACGAACATCAGTGACGAAAGCTTTTGACGGTGATAATATCATGAAACCATAAACTGGCCCATGCCTGCTTAGAAAACTCTGTCAGGTTCTTAGCATTAACCTATGTTATCCCATTTTTATAGTCTCTCTGTTCACCGAAAGCTTCGCTAATGAAGACACTGCTTATATGTCTGTATGCAGGGAGTGATGCAGGATGTAGAGATCCTGGTGATGCCGCAGGGATACATCTCACAGTGTCCAGATCTGAACAGAAGTAAGTCTTTCTCAACTTGTTTTAGAAAATGTATTTTATTAGGAGAACAACTAATTTAATTTACACTTAGTGAGACTTGATTGTTCTATTATTTTCTGGTTTAAACCTTGGTACCTGTTGTATAAAACTTTACTAATGTTTTTTGTCTCTTCAATGGTTCCAACTGCTATCAAGAGACAAAGAGAAACTTGTCTCTTCAGCTTGTTTACGCTCTGTGAAACTACAAAATGCACCAGAAGATAATACATTTAGGGTATTCTCATTCTGCACTAATATCCACATACGTATAATTTACATATCACGTTGAAATTGCTTTTCACGGTGGATCTGTGTTGCTTGTTCTTTTAAAAGTTTTTACACGGTTCAGGTGTTTTTTTCAAATAAACTTCTTTTCCATATTAAGAAGCTTTCAGATAGAAATAGAAGAAAGTTCTTTATTCCTGCTTTGTGATTATTTAGTGAAAGAAAGTACAGTTAATGTATTTGAATACATGGTCTAAAACTGTTCTGCGTTGTATTTTGTGACCCAGCATGTCCAACCTGCAACGACTTCCATGGACTTGTGCAGAAAATCATGGAGCTGCAGGACATCCTGGCGAAAACATCAAGCAAGGTAATGTGACGCGTTTCTGCTTGACATTTAATCCTGCTGGAAAAGATGAGCATATAGTCTTTTAACAAAACAAGTATATTAAAAGGTGTGAATTAAAGTGTTGCAACTGCAAAAAAAAAGAAAATATCAACTTGTGAATGTTCTTCTATCACTGGAAAAGACTGTTAGAGATATAACAGTCTTTTCCAGAGCTTCTTATTGAAGTAGTTTGATTTCTGATGCAAATACTGATGAGCAGATTTATGAAGGTAATTGCAACCTAAGCTTTCACATATTTTTAATTCTCAATTTAGTTGCAAAAACATCAGCTCTGACGGCGATGTCCACATTTAACTGGCCTGCTGCTCACAGTTGTGTATATCTCGGTATATTATAGCCACAGCTAAAAGCTATGCATTCTCAAAAACCAGAGCTTTTTGAATCATGCCAATTGCACAAACAAATACCATCTGTCTAAAGCCGGTTGATAATTATGGGGCAGGGAAACAAAAACGAAAGAAAAAAACCAAACCTGCCTGAAGTTGTTTTGCCTCTCCCAAAAGAATCAAAAACATGTCAGAAAATGTAGAATTCTTCTGGTTGTACGGTGAAAAATAACTTGATATTTCTATTAAAATATTTTCTCTTTAAGTGGTCTTTAAAATTGTGATCGCTTTTTGAAAGAGAGAGAATACAACTGTTATTATTGTGCAGCAGATGCTTCAACAGCAACGGTCGATAAACAGATGTTAAATAAATTAAGGATAGAGACGATCCATCAGACTTACACAACCCTGATAATGAGACAAGGGACTCTGGTGAGAGGGAGGTGAGCAGACAAACCGCTGTAATAAAAACCAAAGAACCTTCACTTACATGAAATCAACTGAAAATAATTATATACAATTTTTATGGCATATTTGTATAGTCTACATCACTAAATGTGTTTATTTGTCACATTTTTGACTCTTTTAAAAAAAAAAAGTTAAATAATTTATTGTTATTTCCAGATGAGCACATCACTGGAAAGCCTTTAACAATCTGCGGTTTCACTTTCTGATGTAAAGATACCATTCTGACGTCTTTAGTCAGACAAGTCTTTTTAAAGTTCCGAGGAGCTGGATCTCTCTGTTAATTAAAAATGCAAAAAAAAAAAAAAAAGTTAAGAAAACTATCAATGATCACTTCACTGCACCTGATGTATTTGCGGCCTTAAGAAGAATTGCCAAAAAAAAAAAAAAAAAGAAAAACAAGCAGCAAGTTGCTTTCACATAGCTATATTCATACAGTTCAATCTGCTTAGTAAATCCTGCTCAGAAATAAAATAAATGTCCGGTGCAAAGCTGTTGCCAAAAAAAACAAAACAAAACAAGGAGATTGCGCCGCCTCCCATCTTCCCTCCGTGCACGAAAGGTGTCAGAAGCGCCAATTTCTCCGTGCGGATATACATAGAAACAGGCTGAATCTGACTGGAATCCTCCTTTCTTGGCTCGTAACGTTTTGTGTTTTTTCCCCCTGTTTTCCGGGCGGGACGAGCAGCTGTCCAGGGCCGAGGAGAAGATGAACGGGCTGGACGGCTGCTATTGTGAGAGAACCTGCAGCGTCAAGGGGGTCGTCTACAGGGAGGACGAGGGCTGGACAGATGGCTGCAGGAACTGCACGTGCACGGTGGGCCTTCACACTTTGACGTGTGTGCGCGTGAGGGAGAGAGAGAAAGGCTACAATTTCATCTCCCCGTGTGTAAAAGAATGAATATAATCAAAAATTATTTGCTTATTACGGCCGCTTCTTATGTTTACGAATGTCTGAGTGAGTAATCAAATAAGCACTGTAATTATGTGCGAGAGCATGAGGCTTGTGTGTGTGGGAACATGCATTTTTAATCATGTCTGTATTGCTGGTGTCTGAGCACACGGCTCAGTTATCCATATGTGACGCACACATGTTCACTGCTATAATTGTACGAGTTAGCTTTTTACGTTTATGTTTGATTGAGTTCGCAAAGGTCGAGCTGGATAGACGATTGGGTGTTGAATTGCAGCAAATTGCTGTCATTTTTTTTTTTTTTTTAGGACATTATGAGATTTTTCTAACCCCAGAGAAATGAATCGGCTTCCCATGGTGCTCCACGCTGAACACAAACAACTACGCTTTGGATTATTATACTCCCAGGCATTTACTTTGCCATATAAAAAGTGTAAAGAATTATAAATGACTGGAGATATTGGGCCGGTTCCGCATCAGCGAGCAGATTTCACCGTTTGTCAGCGCGCTCAGTTTTGAAACATGATTCTCACCGAGGAGCTGCTGAACTGCTCAATCCAGCCAATCAGATACCTTCACGCACCGCTGGCCAACATGCAATGAGAGAGAAAAGAAACCAGAGGAAAGAAATCACGTATCTCTTAATGTGCTGCACCTAATTGCTCCTGACAGATGATAATTACCATCAGGGATTTGTTCAACCCACTCAGCCAATGGAATAGCTACATTCGTTATAGGGACGCTGTTTTTGCCGTTACCCGGCTGCAATTAAGGAATTAGATGGGATGCGCTCCTTACCTTATGTGCAGCAATTAGATGTGACCTTTAAAATTCAAAGGTGAGGCATTAAGATGTTATCAATTATGTGGATCAGGTTCATAGATGTTGCTGTCACAGAGCTCTCAGCCGTGAAAACGATGTTAATTACCGTATAGGCACAGCAGCCAGAAAGTATACGCCACCGGAATGTGTTGCATGCGCTGAGAAAATATGGCTTTCACAAACCAGTTACTTATTTATTTATTTTTTTAAACTACAGTGTGCATATCGTGCTGAACTCTGATGTTCAAAAGAATCAAGGGTTCAGGCTTTGTTGTAAAACTTTAAAATGGCTGTCCTACTTTATTCCGTTGCTAGTACTTAAAATAATTTTGTATAGTTATACATGATGAAAAAATGGAAAAATTTCTCTTTTTGATGTTATGACAGTTCATTGAAAATACATTGACAAGTAGGAAAGGGGCAGGACATTATAAGATGTATCTTCTACCTGCTCCTTTTCGAACAGAAAATTTTGCATGTCACATGGGCATAATAATTTGTTTCATATTTTATTTCTTAAGTTTGTTTCATTCCATTTTATTTTGTTTTCTTTTTGATTGTTTTAAAGTCTGTTCGAAATAAATAAATAAATAAATAAATAATCCAACAATAGGAGCCAGTTCTTTACTGGTCCTGTACAATAACTGGGTTTGAGAACCAGCTTGGAGACCCACCGTTACGTCACTTAAAATGTCTCATCAGGTAAATGTTTGATCCTCTCTCTGTTATATGCTGATCTTTATGTGGAGGACTCCATCGCAGTGGAACAGTTTAACAACCCATTTCACATTATCTCTGTATTCCTGCTAAGAGATGTTCAAATACCAATTTATTTAGGTTAGTTAAAACAGCAGGCGGCGTTTGTGAACGCCACTGCAGACCTGGTTTAAGGATGTGTGGGATTCATCAAAGCAACCAGGTTGTTTTGAATTACTCATGCTGTTCTTATGAATGGGTTTGGGAATAGCATTGTGCAGCTGTTTGCAAGCTATTAACCCACATGTATCAAAATACCTCATGGAAAATAGGAAGCTGTGAGCTCTTGTAATTCCAGTGCAATTACAAGACTAAAATGCGACTAAAGACATCTGTATATATAGAGAATTTGATATCAAATTTATCAAAATTTGATATTTTGCTAATGTTAAAGTTGAGCAGTTTTACCTCAAATCTGGTCGATTAAAGTGAGCAAAGTTGTTGTAAGCGCAGCAACTTCTTGATTGGTTAGAACCCTCCTCCGGCTCCTTGATGCCGTCAGTTCCTTCCTCACTTCAGAGTTGGTTCTAAGTTGATAATTTTGTCACTTTTTGCCACATTTCACCAAAACCTTCACTGTGTTTTATCGGGATCTTATGTGGAAAAGGTCAGCACAAAGTAGTTCACAATTGTGAAGTAGGCAAAGCAATTGCTATCTTGTTCTAAGAACTTTTCACACACTGCAGAAACATAGAATCATACTAAATATTTTTGGTCTGGTTTCTAGAGCAATTATCTTGGTACACTTGAAATAAGACTTATAAGTAACTTTCCAGAGAAATACGGGAACTAGTATTAGGTTAATAAATCCTTAATATTGATGAAAAAGTTCTTGTTATTTCACTTCTGGCAGATTATTATTAGTGAAATAATCTGCCAGTGGAACAAGATCAAGTTCAATTTGGAGTTGAAATGTCTTGTTCAACTGGCACTTATTACTACGGTAGTACTTTTTCATCATTATTATTAGCTTGAACCAATCTCCTATTTGTTGCTGAAAAGTCACTTGGTTTTGTCCTATTTCAAGTGCACTAAGATGCTTTCACTAGAACCAAAAATACTTGGCAACATTTGATGTTTTTGTGATGTTAAATAAAAACCCTGTGCATTGATGTAATTTACTCTGATAAACTTAAATGAAATCTGTACTAATTTCCCCCAGAAGTCAGAGTTCACCCTTTTGTAATTTAATCAAAAAAAGGCTCCTGTGCGTGGTTTGCAGCTAGCTACAACACACATATGGAAGAAGGTTCTCTTTTCAAGTGAAGTCAAACCAAAAGTCACAAGTTGAATATTTTTGCTCACATTCAAAACGCTATGTGTGGGCAAAGAGTAACGTTGCACGTCACCCTGTAGCAACCATCCGTACGGTGAGATATGGTAGTGGCAGCATCATTCTGTTAGGATGCTCTTCCACAGCAGGAACAAGGAAGCAGCTTGGAGAGGATGAAACCAGGCAGGGTTTGCACACTTGTGTGCAGCGGCGTATATTTTAAGTTTTTTAAAGTCTTTTAAGTTATTTTAAGTCGACACGGAGAGGGTGACGGGGGCTGTGGTTGTTTGGTCACTGTTCAAACAACCTGATTTTTGTGTCTCCTGCAGAACGGCACGGTGCAATGCGAGGCCATCTCCTGCCCTCCCCCTCAGTGCCCGGCAGGCACGGCTCCTGCCTACGTGAAGGGAGCCTGCTGCAAGGAGTGCCTGCGTAAGTGGAGTACTCTTAACCTCTGCACCTTCCTACACTTACGAAAGCATGGACGTTATAGCTCAGGCACACACGCACGCACACACTCCAGATCAGAGCGGCGCAACCTCCACAAGCAGATCCAGAGAGCAAACATAACGCCTCCACCAGGGCTGCCTGACAATTGACCGGGGCTCCGCCGTGTTGCTAAGCTACATCCTAACACGTCCCTCGAGATGAGTCCGTCCTTTTGGCATATACACGGACCAATCAATTATTCACAAGCTGGCTTCAAAACACAGATGGCCAGCAGTCACATAGACGTGAGCCAGTGAATCTGGGATCGCTGCGTGCGATGAAAAGTACTTCCTATTTGTGGTGTGACACGCAGCCGCTTTGAGAAAAGTGAAGAGGAGCGAAGTGTTAAATGTTAAAGGCCCAAAATGAGGCGCACGCTTGGCAGCGTCTCCGTAAATGTCCATTTTTTAACTTTTAGCGCTCATGCGTTCTGGCTGGGGGGATAAATAATTCTGTTTCATCACATTGCTACAAAGAGGGTCAGGGTTTTTATTTTTTTTCCAGAAGTCTTTGAGCTGAGCAATGAACTCTTATTAGCCTCTTCACAGCAGCAGTCTGCATCTCATATTCTCTCAATTCCACCCTCATTACAAATGGATTTCAGTGGATATTATCCTTTCACACCATGGAATAGCTTTACTAAATAAAAAAAATAAATGTCTTTGAAAAATGGTAGAAAAAAAACGGCCAGTGTCTGGATCAATGTCCAGCTTACATGTTGTTTATACAGTCTAATCACCTTACTCTGAGGTTTGTAATTACTCATAGTCTAATTCTTTGCCCTACAAATAAGATCAGACATCATATAAAAATACAATAATACAGAATGTATGGTTGCATAGTATTTCTTTGCAGATTTGACTTCACACGTAGTGCCAGCCGACTTCCTTTCAGAGCTCGCTCCTCACTAACTCCCACGTTCTTCTGCTGTTGCTCTCCGGCTTCGTTTGCATGCGTGACATAAGACAAGGTTCAGCTCTGTCAGAAAAAGAAACCGTTAGTCTCAGGGAAGAATAGGCGATACTACCTTAACATTTTTATCTCATTGAGCGGCATTTCACAACAGTTGCAACCCATCACATTTTAAAATGTTCAAACAGCAAATATAAGATTTTTGGTAAACTAATTAAAGTTTATCGTTAATTTGGCTAGATGCGTAACTCTCATCACAAGGTGTCCACATGTCTTTAAAGTCTTAAATTTGTGTGGCAAAAATTAAGGCCTTAAGATGTCTTAAATTCCTGAATGAAAATGTAAGCTGGCCTTAAATTTGTTAATAGTAGGTCTTAAATTCTGCTATGGTGGGACTGCTTGATGTAGTTTTTTTTTTTTCTCACAGGACTTTTCTGTCAGACAAACGTTTGAGTCGCACGCAGACATCTTCATTGCATTCTGTGCATTTTGTGAGGTGGTTGAGGTAGCTCTTACTAGCTTCTAATATACATTTGCCCTAGCTAGCTAGCTTTTTGCCTCTGTCATGGGCAAGTATAAATTTGGCTGGACAACATGAATTTTTGCCACTGGCTGACTGATTCTGCCAACCCATAGAAGACTAAATGCAGAAAATAAACAAAAACTTTTAACCTGACCACTCTGGGGCATTAAGAGAGCGATATGCAGTGTGAGAAGCATAAAGCTGAGTTCACAGTTATTGGTATGCCTGATTGTAATCCAGGAAGTTCCATTACCTATATACCTATATTTACTCTTTTATGGTCTCAAACTTGATTCATGATGGCATTAAGAACATTTTTTTTTCTTAAATTTGACTTGCTCAAACCTTTAGATACCCTGTATGCCAGTGGCAAGCTTAACTCTGCCTATTCCAGGGTTTGTTAAATGAAAACCCTTGTAGTGCTGTGAAGAAGTATTTGCTCCCTGTCATATTTGTTCTGTTTGCTTTTTTATATCCACCTTAAAATCACCTTACAAATTTTAATACCTAACAAAGTTAACCTGAGAGAAAAAAAACAAAAAGCAGTTTTCAGATGATGAGCTCATTTATTATGGTGAAAAAGCAACCTGAAACTACCTGGCTGTCTGAAAAAGTGATTTTCCCCCTTTGTCTTGGAAAGCTGAGTTCAATCCTTGACTGATGCCAGATCTTTAGAAACAAGACATCACTTAAACAGAACGACACGGATTGGGCTGAAAGCAACAAATGTCCTGATGTAAAGAAATCCGTGAACAGATGAGAAACAAAGCCATTGACATCTGTCAGTGGGGAAAGGATTACAAAGCCATTTCTAAGTGATTGGAACAAAGTAAACCACTTTGGCAGCCATTACTTATTGCCAGTATTAGCTACTCCAAGACCACACAGACAACTACAGGAGCTTATGAAAGAAAATCACTACAAAACACTAGAGGGTCGGTTTTGTGTTGATTATTCAAAAGCACGAAGCAGACGTGCAAAAATGTTATTCATCAAAGGATTCTAAGGTGAAACCCACTGTTGTTGCTGATCTCCAAGAAGTTTTGGAAAATAGGACTTGAACATTTTGCCATCTCTCATGGATCCTTAAATTTAGATTTTTATCAGAAAATCTGGCTGGTAGTTTTTGACTACAAGTCTGAGCATACTCAAGTTATAAAGCAGGACAATAATCCAAAACATCAATATTATTATCAATAAAAATAACAAACACAAAAAAAAAGAACAAAGTGAAAGTTTTGGAGTGGGCTAGTCAAAGGCTGGGGTAAGTCCTATTGAGATGCTCTGTCATGACCTTAAACCGGCTAGGGCGACTTGAAAACACTGCCCCTCCTGACAAAAGCAGAAGATGTCTGTCTGTAAGGTGTAGGCTGCTACAGTTTTCAATAAACACAACATATTTAATACCATATTTATATATAAGACAAAATGTAAAGAAAATGTTTCATTTTTTAGCACTTTGCTTTGAACGTCATAAATTTTAGCTACTAGCATTTCAGCTGCTTTCATTTGTCTGAGCACAGTATTCAGGGCAGGTTATATGATATAGACTGGCAAGGTGCTGCAACATCCAATACACTCTCTCTTTCAGAATAAACTTCCTTGTGAAACGTGAAAAGAGAAAAAAGACCACTCAGATTGCTGAATCCTTAGTTGATCAAGATTTAATGTAAATGGCGTGTGATAAGGATTTCCAGGTTCTGCACACAGAAATATTCTGTCAGACATAAAGAAGAAAATACTGTTGCAGAATGTGTCTATTCCTTTGTGGATTTGACTTTACTCGTTGTTCAAGTGGACTTCATTTCAGAACTCGCTTATCACAAACTCCCACACACTTATGCTGCTGCTCTCCAGCTTCCTTTGCGAGAGCGCTACAAGATCAGATTCAGGTCAGAAAGGAAGCCATTAGTCCCGGCTTCTGAGCATCTTGCCTCAACATCATTTTGGGGGGGTTCAGCACGGGAGACTTTAACCCTAAATCTGTCTGCAGCAAGGTTTCTCTAACATAAACACGTTGCTCTTAAAACCCAACACTCCTGAGCTCACTTATCTCAACCAGGTCCATGCAGCTAATGATGAGGCATGCTGCGGATTTTGAGAGAACAGCGCCACATATTTCTCCTCAACAAAGACATGATTCGTCCTCCAAATTAAAGCCTTATCTCATTTTACTCGGCCTAGCAGGGGAGAGGGTTGCACTTTGCTTGTCTTTTTTCTTTTTCAATTGCCTGCCAAGCACAGCGCTTGAGAAGCCGTCCACCGCTCCGTGATGGTACCCGACCGGTGGTGTCAATCATCCCTGCTCCTCGCATCAACCGGAACCTGTCTGACCCCCAGTGCATCATCAAGCCGGGGCTCTATCTACCCACGTCGTTGTTTTGCAGCGCCCCCGCCCTCATCGGCCTCTTTCATTATTTAAAACAGATTCTCGTTAAGGCGGCGCTGGGAAGTGCTTTCTCTCTCAACACATTAACTATGTCATCACTTCTTCTCTCGCAGTTCTTAATTGGGTTTAACATGCTTGATTTGGTCTGACTCTCATTTACCTGAGGCTTTAAAAAGCATAAAGGAGCTTCTGATGATAAGAACAGAATATGTGAGCCATGTTAAACAGCTCTGGCTTCAGTGTTGGGAAATTTGGAGAGAAATGCAAAATGTAAGAAAAAATAAAGCCTAACTTTTCCCTAGTTGTTATTTGTAGTTTCGGTCACCAAACCATTATGTTAGGATTTTACCAAAAATCAGATTAGGGATTTATTCATGTTAATCCCCAGGAACAAACACAATACTTTTTATCAATTAAAATGTTATTCAACCTCAGGCCTCAGTTTTAAATCGGGGAACTTTGTCCCATCTCAGCTAATTTAACACAAAACAAAATGAATTCAGATATTTCAGTCTTTTGGTGCATAGACTGTATTAGTTCCAGTGGATGCGTTGGATGTGTTGGAGCATTACCTTAAGCTATTTACAGACAAGGCACATATTTTATTCTTTAAGCTGTTTATTTATCCATTTTGACCGTTCCTGTCCAGTTGTGGGGTTAGCGGGAAACTAGCTTTGCTGTTTCTGTTGAGCTCAGATTGTCTTAAAGTTTTGTTTTTTCGGGGGGGGGGGGGTTGTTTGCTCTGGTCTATGAAGCAGTGAAAACATGCTTGCACAGAATAATTCAAGCTGTTCTTTACCTAAAAAAAACTTAGGTAATGTAACGAAATATCTTGTGCTAGCTCACATCGTCTTGTTGACATGCCGTACGTAGGAAAAAAGGCAGATCATTATCTTAACTATGACATCAAAAAATGTGAAGTTGGGCTCTTAAGTCTTTGTTTACTTATAAAGTGCGTCTTCTTCAAGTGGTGTGTGTGTGTGTGTGTGTGTTTCTCCCACCAGCTGTCTGCTTGTTCGGTGGAAGAGAGTTGGTGGAGGGAGATCAGAAGGCTGTGCGCGACTCTTCTGGCAGGTGCCTGCTGTTTGAATGTCGGGTAAGTCAAGTCAGCACATACACTCAGAAACACGCGCTGCACCCGGTTTAGTGAAGAGAATTGAATCAAAATCCTCCCCTGAAAGAAAATTGGGCCATAACTCAGGTAGTAGCTCTTACACTATTGATGTCTGTGTCACAGTGTACAGTATGCTGTCTGATTAAATGCTTATTTGATATCTAAAGTGGTCTAGCTTTACAAAATTCGGGCTTACCAAGCTGCTTTTTCTGCTTCAGCTAATTTTGCTGGCCTTCTTTGTCTTTTTCTAAGCACTGCAATGTGCTGCTTCACTTAACTGTGATCTTCTTTCTTTAGCTACAGACATCAGCATTCACTCTAAAGTGAAGTGGAATCCCTCTAAACCCCTCACCGCTCAGAATCTTTACATTTGAACACACCAGAAACATTTACTCAACCACATTTAGCTCCTAGAGACACAAAGCAAAGAAAGAAGTCAGAACACTGGGTCACTTGTGTAAAACAAAACAAAACAAAACTAAAAAAAGCAGAGTACAAATCTAAAATGACTGGTTTGTTTTATATATTGAACACATTTACACATACCTCCGTTGCTGTTAGTAGTTTTATTATATCCTTCATTAATCCAGGTAAAAGTCTTAATAAATATTAAAATATTGATTTCAAGGGAGAACTGGTCCCTTTTGCACCAAAATATGCTAAAAATCAAGTACAATATTGACAATAGTTCCCACATTCTGTCAAGAAAATCCGAGCTCATCCCACTTCCCCATGCTGGAGATTTTAGTTTAACAGTAATAATAAATAAAGTTATCTTTAAAATGAATCACTCAAGTGACATCAAGGCCCAACCGTAGACTTAAGTGTCAATAAAGTTAGTTTAACAGTAATAATAAATAAAGTTATCTTTAAAATGAATCACTCAAGTGATATCTAGGCCCAACAGTAGACTTAAGTGTCAATAAAATAAATCTGGTTGTGTGTGTTGTTTTTGTCTCATGCAAACTTTGCTTTAATTCTACTTTTCTCTATTTAATCATAAGAAATCATAGTCAGTCAGAGAGAGTCATGAAGCAAGAAAAGCAGGTTTCCTGGAAAAAGAGGAAGTAAGTTCCAGCCTGCAGATTTATAAAAAATAGCTGAGACTATTCCTTATTTTAAATCATGAAAGTTTAAAGAATGAAATCTAAACATTTTGGTAATTTGATAAGATTCAAAGTAAAATACTTATATTAATATTGGTTTACTTGTAATAATATTTACACGAACATTTGTGGGAACAGTTACAAGAAAAACAAGTAACTGTAACTTTGGCATCAAATAATTAGAATCATGTATTATTCTTGGTTTCTTTTCAGAAAAACATCTGTAATAACTCACATTAAGATTATAATAAGTATAATTAATAAGTTATGGTTATAAAATCATAAATGAATGATAAATCAGAGAAGCTGAAGAAAATAAATGTGATATAAGTTATGGTTATAAAATTATAAATGAATGCTAAATCAAAGAAGCTAAAGAAAATAAATGTGATATAAATGTGATTTTGACATTGAACTTGAAATGGTGTAAAAGGTGTAACTGCAATTAAACATCACTGATATGTTGGAGGTAGAGAGTAGGTGAAAGGTGAAAGGCAAGGAACTAACAGGAGAGCAGAGATGATCAACGCCTTATTTAGAGAGTAGGTGAAAGGTTGTGCAGGCAATGGACATAGGAGGTTGAGCAACCCTGAGACATTAGCACAGACATCAGGAAATGTCTGTAAGACAGTGATGGATATGAGATCATCTGTCTAAGCAGTCAGAAACCCTATAAAAGGTGAGTGCAAAAGAGGAACCGTTCGTTGGATCCTCCGGGCAGCTTCGAGCCAAGATCGAGATGGACAAAGAACTCTGCAGCTGAAGAAGAGCCGGGGCCACGGAGCCGAAGACTGTCCGGCCATGGGGACCAACCCGTCAGCCCTACAACCTGTGGCTTCGAATCGCACTTCTCTCATCGGCTGGGTTCAGACCCCAAAGACAAAGATGAAGACAAAGGCAAAGACAAAGAAGAAGAACTGGTGCCTTCCTTCCTGCCAGCACCAAGTCCTGTGTGACCTCACCATCCATGCGGAGAGGAGGCTCATCAGACCTACAGAGATTCCTGCCTTCGCTGATCAACATCTTCCTCCTGCTGCAACACCTTCTTCATCATCAGACCTGCGGAGATCCTGGCCTTCATCGATCGGCGTCTTCCTCCTGCTGCAACACCTTCTTCATCATCAGACCTGCGGAGATCCTGGCCTTCATCGATCGGCGTCTTCCTCCTGCTGCAACACCTTCTTCATCATCAGACCTGCGGAGATCCTGGCCTTCATCGATCGGCGTCTTCCTCCTGCTGCAGCACCTTCTTCGTCGTCGTGCCAGGTCTGGGGTTCGAGGCGCCAGGCTCCGTCCGTCTCTCTCAAAGGTTCCTTTTTTAGTTTTCAGTGTCAGCAGTAGGGAAAGACAGACTAGATGATTGATTTTACTTATTTGATTATTTCTGCTACTGAATTAAGCTGTACTGACCCTTGCAAAAATGCCTTACTAATAAAATATTTAGCATAAAGAAAATCTAAAAGATGTTGTGGACATTCAGTTAATGAGTCACCTTAAAGTTCTTTGATGGTTGTAAAATAGCTGTGATGTTTGATTCTGGAGAGGAAAAAGTTTAAAATGTTTTTAAGTTGCTGGTAGCCCAAATTTAAAACGTCATCCTTGGGACTCGCCCGAGTCACTAAAACCTACCTGGTTCAATAACAAATGCAAGTTGTAAAATAAGAGAACGAGCGACCGTTAACAGGTGTGCTCTGTGAAACTAGTTGGCTGTAGGCTGCTCAGTCTGGCTAATTCACAGAGGGAAGAAGGGTGAGACACCTGGATGTAGGCCGTTAAAAATCAGGTGAATCGTTTCTCGAAACCAGCTTAAACAGAGTTTACTTCAGTTCTGGACAGGGTAAATCCCGGCAGATTTAGGAAACTCAATTAACCCGTTAGATGGAGAGCTGGTAGCACATCTCCCCTCTCAGAAGAGGAAGCAGAGAGTGAGACAGTAGAGACAGAAAGGAGGGGGGGGGTGTTGCGCAACAACAAGTGGCGCCCGAACAGGGACTCGACTAACGGAGTAGGAGGGCCCTATGCCAAGTCAGTAAAAACAGATGTGAGGATCTGAATAGCTCACTTGGTTTGTTAACTCTTAAGGAATAGAGTTAATGGTGACTGATATGGCCGTCAGTCACAACCCTTGCAGTAACTGTATGGCATACAGGTGAGGGAAAGCTTCTACTGAGGATAGATGACCGGATCCAGACAGTGAAGCTAGTAGCCAACATAGTCTAGACCCATCCCTGCTCGAGAGCGCAAAGAGAGGCTTTGGGGGATAGACAACTCGAACCGACAGAGAGACGGAGTGATGGATGATCACTTCGAGGAGGAAAATCTGGGGAAGAAACCGGAGGAAGCCGGCCGCCCAGATCGTTTGGAGAAAGAGGAGACCTCAACAGAACTGCATCAGTTTCTGCACAGCTACTGTGACTCAGACCTGAAGCAAGTGGGGAAGTTGGTTCCAAGAATGAGGAACTGAAACATCAACCCCTGACAAAGAAAAGTTGGCTCACTCTTGCTGGAGTGGATCGTGATGTCATGTTGACAAGAAAAGAAAAGACCAGCCTGCAAGCATGCACAAGAAACAGAGAAAAGTATCATCAGCTGACGATGGATGAGGAAGCACACCGCGTCCTCCACTGCAGCCATCGAGAAGACATCCGGCAACAGAGGAACAAACACCAGCAGCTGACATCATCACACAGACGCAGACATGGTTAAAGACATCCTGCTGGACCCGGAGCTTGAAATTGGGCCAGCACAACCCACCAGTAAGAAATGACCGCAAGCGACATCTGAGAAGCCAGGACAACTGGAAGGGACAATCCACACCGATGGATCCAGAAAGGGGTCCGACCAGTCGGCATACTGGGGATTTATTCTGAAGCAAGACGGCAAAGAGAGATGCCGTCAGAAAGGAAAAGCTCCCGGTAGTGCTCAAGCCGGAGAAGTAACGGCAGTACTGGAAGGATTGCTGGAGCTGGTGAAAAGGAAAATCAAGAGTGCCAGACCCGAGAGAAGCAGCTTGAGAGTGCGAGAGGGAAACAAGTAGCTCATCACAACTTATGGAAGAAGAAAGCAGAACTGAGGCTCCGCCCGAAACTTGAGGTGCAGCGACAAGGCGCACACCTGAGAAGAAGCCCTATGGAGGGGCAAAGATGACGACCTTTCGTGCCACTAAGAGAGGTTGTCTCTGCCGGTGTCGAGGTGGGACAGAACACCTAAGGACAGGTGGTCCTAGAGTAGCACGGGGACCAGGTAGTACGGTGCGTGCATAAGGCCCTCGAATATGCAGGCGTGCTACACCCCCGTGAAGAACTGAGCAAGCAGGACTGCTGGATGTCCCTTCAGCCCATCCGATGCAGCTGTGTGACTTTGAGGTATGTGGTCGATACGCAGGGCACCCAGGGCAGCGGATGGAAGGTTTGTTCATCAAGAGCACAGTCCCATGGGGTTCAGTCTGCATGGATGTAGCAGAGCCAATGGGGACAACAGGAAAGAGAGGTGAGAAGTACCTCTTGGTGCTGATGGACACAGTGACAACTGCTAGAAGAGCAGGTCTTCCCCTGCAGAGGAACTCCGTTCACGTCACAGAAAGCAGGGAGGCGAAGACACTTCTCCTTTTTGCTCAGAAAAGAAAAAGGGAAGTTGCAGCTCGAAGTGTCACTGAAAACAGGGCAGAGAGTTTGGATTAAAGCTCAAGATCGGCCTGCAGCTACGGGGATCAAGCTGAGATTCAACGCCCGAGATTTTGTAAAGCAAGTACTGAACTTCAACACAGTACTACTGATGAAGAAAGGGGTCCCTGAGGAAGCAGTGCTCAAGCCAGTTCTTAGCTACAGCAAACCAGAACATTACGAGAAGGTGGCCAGAGAATCAAGCACCATGCCATCCTACAGTAGACTGGCCACTATTACAGGAAGGTTGCCGTTCAAAGAACAACTTCAAGGCTTTGGACTGGGAGGGCCGTGAAGAAATTGGATTATGCTAAAGAAGAACTCCTGTCACCACCTGATGGATTAAAATGGAAAAGGATCATGATTACGGATAAAGCGTCATGATGCTTATGCTTTTTGCTTTGCTCTGCTGAACAGCCAGAATTTTTTTTTTTTTGTTTGAGGCCTTCTGTCTCAGCCCATCTTCCCTAAAGAATCATCCCACATCCTGAAGAACCGACAGTTCATCCAGCGAAGGTTCCTGTAGAAGAATCAGAGCGATCCAAGTTTTCTTCGACATTCATCACCTCATGGGGGAAATCAAAACTCCAAGGAGGGGGTGTCAAGAGAAGTGGAGTTTTGATGACTACACTGAGCCCTCTGTGACAACTGAGGATGAAGAATCTGCATCTTCACATCCCAGACGAACATCTTCTCTTTCCAGGGGATGAGGACGGCGAACTGCAGGAGGGTGATGGACTCCCAGCATGTGAAAGGTCTGACCTCGTGGAGGGGGTGTCAAGAAAATCCGAGCTCATCCCACTTCCCCATGCTGGAGATTTTAGTTTAACAGTAATAATAAATAAAGTTATCTTTAAAATGAATCACTCAAGTGACATCAAGGCCCAACCGTAGACTTAAGTGTCAATAAAGTTAGTTTAACAGTAATAATAAATAAAGTTATCTTTAAAATGAATCACTCAAGTGATATCTAGGCCCAACAGTAGACTTAAGTGTCAATAAAATAAATCTGGTTGTGTGTGTTGTTTTTGTCTCATGCAAACTTTGCTTTAATTCTACTTTTCTCTATTTAATCATAAGAAATCATAGTCAGTCAGAGAGAGTCATGAAGCAAGAAAAGCAGGTTTCCTGGAAAAAGAGGAAGTAAGTTCCAGCCTGCAGATTTATAAAAAATAGCTGAGACTATTCCTTATTTTAAATCATGAAAGTTTAAAGAATGAAATCTAAACATTTTGGTAATTTGATAAGATTCAAAGTAAAATACTTATATTAATATTGGTTTACTTGTAATAATATTTACACGAACATTTGTGGGAACAGTTACAAGAAAAACAAGTAACTGTAACTTTGGCATCAAATAATTAGAATCATGTATTATTCTTGGTTTCTTTTCAGAAAAACATCTGTAATAACTCACATTAAGATTATAATAAGTATAATTAATAAGTTATGGTTATAAAATCATAAATGAATGATAAATCAGAGAAGCTGAAGAAAATAAATGTGATATAAGTTATGGTTATAAAATTATAAATGAATGCTAAATCAAAGAAGCTAAAGAAAATAAATGTGATATAAATGTGATTTTGACATTGAACTTGAAATGGTGTAAAAGGTGTAACTGCAATTAAACATCACTGATATGTTGGAGGTAGAGAGTAGGTGAAAGGTGAAAGGCAAGGAACTAACAGGAGAGCAGAGATGATCAACGCCTTATTTAGAGAGTAGGTGAAAGGTTGTGCAGGCAATGGACATAGGAGGTTGAGCAACCCTGAGACATTAGCACAGACATCAGGAAATGTCTGTAAGACAGTGATGGATATGAGATCATCTGTCTAAGCAGTCAGAAACCCTATAAAAGGTGAGTGCAAAAGAGGAACCGTTCGTTGGATCCTCCGGGCAGCTTCGAGCCAAGATCGAGATGGACAAAGAACTCTGCAGCTGAAGAAGAGCCGGGGCCACGGAGCCGAAGACTGTCCGGCCATGGGGACCAACCCGTCAGCCCTACAACCTGTGGCTTCGAATCGCACTTCTCTCATCGGCTGGGTTCAGACCCCAAAGACAAAGATGAAGACAAAGGCAAAGACAAAGAAGAAGAACTGGTGCCTTCCTTCCTGCCAGCACCAAGTCCTGTGTGACCTCACCATCCATGCGGAGAGGAGGCTCATCAGACCTACAGAGATTCCTGCCTTCGCTGATCAACATCTTCCTCCTGCTGCAACACCTTCTTCATCATCAGACCTGCGGAGATCCTGGCCTTCATCGATCGGCGTCTTCCTCCTGCTGCAACACCTTCTTCATCATCAGACCTGCGGAGATCCTGGCCTTCATCGATCGGCGTCTTCCTCCTGCTGCAACACCTTCTTCATCATCAGACCTGCGGAGATCCTGGCCTTCATCGATCGGCGTCTTCCTCCTGCTGCAACACCTTCTTCATCATCAGACCTGCGGAGATCCTGGCCTTCATCGATCGGCGTCTTCCTCCTGCTGCAGCACCTTCTTCGTCGTCGTGCCAGGTCTGGGGTTCGAGGCGCCAGGCTCCGTCCGTCTCTCTCAAAGGTTCCTTTTTTAGTTTTCAGTGTCAGCAGTAGGGAAAGACAGACTAGATGATTGATTTTACTTATTTGATTATTTCTGCTACTGAATTAAGCTGTACTGACCCTTGCAAAAATGCCTTACTAATAAAATATTTAGCATAAAGAAAATCTAAAAGATGTTGTGGACATTCAGTTAATGAGTCACCTTAAAGTTCTTTGATGGTTGTAAAATAGCTGTGATGTTTGATTCTGGAGAGGAAAAAGTTTAAAATGTTTTTAAGTTGCTGGTAGCCCAAATTTAAAACGTCATCCTTGGGACTCGCCCGAGTCACTAAAACCTACCTGGTTCAATAACAAATGCAAGTTGTAAAATAAGAGAACGAGCGACCGTTAACAGGTGTGCTCTGTGAAACTAGTTGGCTGTAGGCTGCTCAGTCTGGCTAATTCACAGAGGGAAGAAGGGTGAGACACCTGGATGTAGGCCGTTAAAAATCAGGTGAATCGTTTCTCGAAACCAGCTTAAACAGAGTTTACTTCAGTTCTGGACAGGGTAAATCCCGGCAGATTTAGGAAACTCAATTAACCCGTTAGATGGAGAGCTGGTAGCACATCTCCCCTCTCAGAAGAGGAAGCAGAGAGTGAGACAGTAGAGACAGAAAGGAGGGGGGGGGTGTTGCGCAACAACAATTCTTATAAGATTTTACCATCTTAGTTTTGGCCATTTGAATAATTTTTAATTTTAGTAACTTTTACCCTTTGGAAATATCTTTTCATTTTTCTACGCATTTAGCAAAACGTTAAGTTGGGCAAAGCTGAAGCGAACATCCAAAGTCAACTGGAAAAAATTCAGTGAACCATTGATGTAAGCCAACATCATTGTTTCATTTGAATAAAATTTAAATTTGAAGTTCGATAACTTATCACAAAGGGTATTTGTGTCAAAAATGAAGAACAATTTTAGTTCTCCATATTAGGAGCCCTGAGGATCTCCTTGGATACTGGCAGAAAAGGAGAAAAGGAACCCAACATGATTGGTCCACTTTATTCAAACTGATAAGTAATGTGAAACCAACATGCAGCAATTGCAGAAAACATCATTTCATTTAGTCTGTTTGCAAAATAAGTGTCAAATGAATCAAACAACAACTAAAAATCAAGTGTGTTAGAAAATAATCAGACCAAGGCAATTTAGCCCAACTGCACATATTCCTTGTGTGTTTTTTTTTTTAATTGTCTGTCATATATGTATTGGAAGCTCCCCTGCCTTTACCGTGATGAAAAATTGCGCCAAATTCACATATCTACTTCAGCAGTGTTGTGCCTTGCAGTAGATAAGAGGCTCAGCTGAGCTCTGCTGCTCTGCGGTGCATCTGTCATCGACTGTAGCCATTTTCCAAAGCTAGTCATCAGACACAATGTTGACTCAAATTAGTTCTATTAAGTAATTATTCAAAATGTTTAACTTTTGTCCGCCTGCTGCACCAGATGGGTGCATTGCTCACTTTTGGGAGTACTTCACTTGATGGCATTTCACCAGACAGGCTCAATCAATCACAGAAAAGTGATCTGAAGTTTTAATCACCCGTCTGCGCCATAACAAACCAACTGATTCCTGGGATCCAATGAACCGCTGGAATGAGCCGTTCCAGACAGCTGTCTGGCTCGCTTGCTCGCACCCCACCTGGCCCATCTGTAGTCCCCGCAAAAATGACTGGCAGCCCCCCGGCAGATCAAAGAAGTGGGGAAGGGGAGGGCTGTCAGTCAGCCCAACGCTGCAAACTTCTCCAGGCTCCCCCTGACAGCTGCTTGTCATGCCTCTGATCTTCTGTCTGCCTGCTGGCTGAAAAGGATGGCGGAGGTTTTTAGGGTGGTTGGCGAGAAGTACCGCTACCAAGGAAACTTTTTTGTTGTTGTTGTTGTTTAGGCTTTTTGAGGAAAAGTTAAGCAGAATTTCACACAGGACTACGATGAGATGAGTTCATAAAACATCAGCTTTTACCAGGAGACCATTTTAAGATGAAGCAAAACGTTTCTTTGATTGAGATGTTTGATTGTTGTCATCCAAGCTATCTCAGAATTTTAATGAGTCCAAATTAGCATCAATGGAACGCGCACAGATTACATCATTAGGGAAGCTGGCTACAGGCATGTGGGGAAAAGATAACCTCTAATCAGTTTCACACACTGACTAAATGCAGCCTTAATCCAAATGTTTGATTCACCATTTGTTTCCTTTAATAAAGACACACTATTTCTTTTTCTCACCTCCAAAGATAGATTTGGGGGTGGCGGGGGGAGATCTCTGAGAGGCCAATCCATAATTGGACTGTAATGAACGTAGGAGGAAGAGGGAGAGCGGAACATTGGAAAAGGAAACACAATAGATGAATAATTACCTACATAATTATCCTTAGGACCTGAGAAAATGAAGGATAGCAGAGTTCACCCCAGAAGTAGCTCATGGGAATTTTGATGTGCCCTTCACAGGAGCGAAGCATGCATCGAGTCGTCCCCACCGATCCCTGTCCTGAACTCAGCTGCCCGGAGTCGGAGCAAGTCACTTTGAGCAGCAGATGCTGTAAAGTCTGCAGAGGTATTGAAGATTTGTCATGCTGCAAATGTTTTAGCCAGCCCATTATTCTGCAACACTCATTGCACATTATAGAGTATGTCCAGGTGTTACAGATGTGTCTGTGATGCTAACCAGATAGACCAGGAGTTTCATTGTTAAGTGTCGTCTACATTTGTAGGCATGCCTGGGAAAGATGTATTGAAACACCTTTAAAAAAATCCTACATAAAAAAATTGTGGGAACATTTATTTATTAAGGAAAGACTACCATATCAGAAAATGAGAAAAATCAAAGTCACAATTATAGTATATACACCCTGACAATTACGCTAGAGTTCACACATTTAATCTTTTCCAATATGTCAGTCAACTTTAAATCAGTGAACCACAACTTCCTGTTTACTTCTAGTACAAATATGACATTATGCTGTACAAGGAACTGGGAAGAGAGGTAAAAAGTCTCCATAGCAGCTATGTGTGTACTACCTGTTTGTGTGGGATGACAAAAATGCATTTTTTTGGCCACCATCATAAACACAAAAATGTGGAGTTACCTACATTGTTCTCTCTTTAATTGCAATTAAGCTGTGTTCTAGTTTCATTTGGCAAAAATTTACCTCATGCCTGTTGATGCAATGAAGCTGTAACTCATCCAGCAAACCTGAGAGGCTTGTTAAAGTGCATTGCACCATGGGATCTTTGAAATGTGAAAGACTCAGCCTCTAAACTAAAGTTTTTGTTAATAAATCTTTGGACTACCCACATGACAGAGATTAAAATCCATCCTCCTTGGATTAGGGTTAGGGTCCTGGGGCCTTAAAGAGCCCAGATGTAAATCCTGCAGAAAACCTTTGGAATGAGCTGAAAGACATCAAGATGTCATAAGAGGCGTCCAAGGATTCTTGGTAATTTAGTGAGAGTTTGCAAACAGGAATGTCCAGAGATTCCTCTCTCTGGATGCTGCAGCCTTAAAAAAATTTTATTAGAGAAGACTGCTATTGGTCAGATGTAGTGACGTTCGGTGAGGTTCATACCTGGTGAGGCACTGACTTAATCATAATCAGATTTACAAATATAGACCCCCTGCATGTTATTGTTTACATAAGAAAATTTCGCGCATATAGACAACGCTGGAGGGCAAAAAGACTATTCTTATACATGTCATGCATAGCCGTAGAATAATTCCGTTACCTCAATCAAACTTGGACCTGTAGACATTATTAATTTTGTGCTGTGCTGCACAGCAAAGGGAAAAATCGTTACAGTACAACTCAAAGCCACTTCTTTCTCGCTCTTTGTATCAGCGCAGCTACGCGCAGAATTGTTGCTATAGCAACTGACAACAACGCCACAAAAAAAAAACAACACTTAAATATTTCCCACACAAAGAGCAGGACATTCAGTCTATTGCAGTAGCATGGTTTTAGGCTTAATTTTTATTTTGCGATTATTAATAAGTGATTGATGTAGTAAGAGGAGAAAACTATAAACATATCGCTGCACTTGACTCTATGGCAGGGGTCCCCAAACTTTCTCCTGTGAGGGCCACATAACTTGTCCCTTCTCTGATGGGGGGGCCGGGGTCAGTTTGTAACAGAAAAAGTGTGACGATTGTAAGAGTGCTAAATATAAAAATGTATTGTTTTTCAGAAAGCACAATCAAATAACCTTTTCTGGATTCTTCAGAGAACAAAAGTCAGGAAATAACACTATTTATGAAATAAATAATAACCAAATAACACTGGGTTCTCCACATAAAAAAAAGGGATAGGGTCAATTATATGCATGTATAAAATAGTTACTAACTAATAGTTAATAATAAATAAAGTTCATTACTAAGGAACATTTTATTGCAAAAGTCCAACTTATCAAATAAAAATGCACATATATGAAAATACTCTGGTATTGTTCAGGGGGCCGGACCAAATGTGGAGGCGGGCCGCATCTGGCCCGCGGGCCGTAGTTTGGGGACCACTGCTCTATGGCTAGCTTCATGGCTAGCTCACTGTTACTGTCTCTTACTCTGCAGTTGTGGAGTCACAATGTCTGGGATCATGAGCGCCCCCTGCCATGAGGCAATAGAACTGCCTGCCTCACCTCGATTCTGTTCTCTGCCGTTTCTGATCGCTCCTCAGCACAGGAAACACGTTACACACACAGTTGGTGACAAAAAACCACCAACTGTGGTACATTGTACAACTGTACAATGTACAGTTGTACATTGTACAACTGTACATTGTATACACAAGCTAAATTATGGAAAATCAGTTCATACAATAAATGTTTTTTTAGCCATTTTATTGGCGACCTACAGACAGGAGGAACATGCTCTCATCGAGTGGCAGCATCAATCCCAGGTGAGGCTCAGCTCGCTGCTGCCTCACCGGCTTCGCTTCCCAGCATTTGAATGGGAAAATGCAGAAATTCAGCGATTTTGAAGAAAAAATAATTAGAATTGGTTAAGCTAAATGAAAAATAGATACTTTAGAGTACAAACCACAGGGTGAAATTAGAAATATAAATTATTTTATCATTATATATTATTTTTCCATGATGAAAGGTGAGGCTCTGCCTTACCTGCCTCCCCTGACCGAACGTCACTGATCAGATGTATAAACCATCATTGTGGCAG
The DNA here is from genome assembly GCF_002775205.1 of Xiphophorus maculatus. Classification (NCBI taxonomy): domain Eukaryota; kingdom Metazoa; phylum Chordata; class Actinopteri; order Cyprinodontiformes; family Poeciliidae; genus Xiphophorus; species Xiphophorus maculatus. The sequence goes on along the minus strand of NC_036444.1, from coordinate 22,021,862 downwards.
CAGCGGCTTCATTAAAACGTAGCTTTTACAATTCTTTACCAGGTTTGCAACTAAGTATGGAGGAAGCTATAGATGAAAATACAAATAGCCTAAATATTGCTAAAGGTGCCATCATCAGTCATTTTCTATTAGGTAATGTGTTGTTATCTAATAGAAAATTAGGTAACAATTGAGATATAACATCAGTGTAAAATGTAAATATTAAGCATTTATATAATCTTTAATATTGATTATTTTTTCTGGTGAAAACTGACATGTAGAAAATACAAATTTTTAACATTTTCTTTAGTGTCTAGAGCAACTACTAGTATTTTTGCCTAAATATGCCAGCAAGAGACTCAACAGTTGAAACACCACGAAGCAAAGTATAAATGATCCTGAAACCAAACCTTTCCTCCACCCTCTACTCCTGTCTCCTCTGTGTGTTTCAACCTTTGTGGATGCGCGCCTGCTGCAGGTCATGACTTCTGCTCAGAGGGCCACGGCTGCATGGAGCACTCCGACTGCGTGAACCTGGAGGCAGGAGACTGCTGCGTCTGTAAGGACGGCTTCCGCCCACTGCGCGATGATAACGCCTACTGTGAAGGTACGACGGGGCTCTGAATAACAACACCCCGACTTTAAGCCGAAGTTAGTTTGCCCTACACAAGAGGGCATTCGGGCTTTCTTTCTTCTGGTTTGTGTTAATGTGCGTGAGTCGCATTCGAAAAGGTCGTATGAATAAAAAAAAATAAAATAGAAGAAAAGAGTGCCCTCTGGGAAGAAGGTGGCATTGTGAAACTAATGTTATTTTTACACCCAGATTTACAGAGCAGTCCTGGCTCAAGATAACCCTGTGTATCATCCATGACAGCAGACAAATATAACAGCGTGGGTGACATTGAAATAAGAAGGTGGAAAATTGAAGTGAGTTAGTGAGGAGGATGTGTGTATTGTGGCTTACAAAGTGTTCAAGACACTAAAACTTTTCCGCAATTCCTGATATTAGAGCCAAAAGCTTAGCTGCGTTTTATTTTTAAAGTAGTGTATAATTGTGAGGTGGAAGAAAAATGATTCAAGCAGTTGCAATGTAATGGGTTTGGTGTCTTTACCCTTTTCCACATTCTAAGTAACACATTGTTGCAAGTGTCACAAATTAATATTTGTCATCTTGCAGAGATCGCATCATTGTCAGCATAAGCAGTAGTGCATGTTTACTGCATTTGTTTGCTGGTCATATAAAGAATGTACATAAGAAGCAGTTTTGTAGATGAAGTACTTGAAGAATGTAAAACACTTTAAGTACTTATACGGCCAACGATACAAAGCTACGGAAAGCGTGGAAAAGAGGCGAAGAAGCGTGTGCAAGTAGGTTAGGGTGGGTGGAGAGATGTGTCAAGCGTGATGTGTGATGAAAGGGGATCGGCAAGAATGAAAGGAAAGGTGTAGAAGACAGTAGTGAGACCATGATGCAGTAAAGTTCAGAGACAGTACCAAGGAGGAGGCAGAGCTGAATGTCGCAGAGGTCTAGATGTTGAAGTTCTCCTGGAGTGTGACGAGGATGGATAGGATGAGGAATGGATAAATCAGAGGGACAGCTCACAGTAGATGTTTTGGAGATGAAGTCAGAGAGGCCAGAGTGAGATGACTTGGACATGTTCAGGAAAGAAACAGTAGATGGATTTCCATTACAAATGCGCATAGAACTTTTTTGATCTAATATTGACAAAACACAGTTTGAAAATGGTGCTGTTCCCATTAAAAAAGAAACACAATTAAAATCAAATGTGAAGAAGTCTGCTGACCTGAGTTTTTATCAGTCATCAGAGGAGACAGCAGCGCCTCGATCAGGCATTTTGTAATGACAAGCTCCTTATACTTGGGAGCTGCTACTTGTGCAGCTTTTTGGGAAAACTGAAGTTAGCGATTGTACATGGAAACCAGTGCCTACATATAAGTGCATTGCTGCTGTACACAAACTGGCGTGATGCGGAAAAAAGAAAAAAAACAATTTCCATTGCGGTTTTGCGAAATACTCAAATTTGAATGTGGCTGAGAAATGACCTCATCCGTGCGCAAAATCCTGTTTGGACCAGTTATTTGTAATTCCAATTTGCGCAGTTCTATGGTCAATGAAAACACAGCTTCTAATTAAATCAGCAGAAGGATGAAGAGGTCGAAACCACCAGGCAGGAGCTCCAGAAAGGAGATTTATAGATTTATGGATGTGGTGAAAGAGGACATGAAGTTAGTTGGTGTGAGAGTATGGAAGGCGTAGGACTAAATGATTTGCTGTGACAACTCCTGGACAGAAAAGCTAAAAGAGAAGAAGAAGAAGGTAGGAATATGCAGCCTTGTATTGTAAAAATTAGACTTTTCTCTGATTGCCTTTTAAATTACCCAGCTGAAAATAATAACAACAAAAAAAAACACCTCCTCTACCCCTTGATGAACAGGTCACTTGCTGTTGATGGCGGGTTCAAATACTCGTGCATGAAACCGAATTCCTCCTCTGTTGTCTTTGCTGAGTCTTACCCGCTACATCATTAAAGATAATAACTTTATCACCACGCTCTCCTGCAGTAGAGAATGTAGTAGCTGCTATCCTTGTGCGTCTCGAGCATTAATGAGCGAATGAGGCTTCTTCAAAGTAACTCTCATTCTTCCTCTCCTGACCCTGAGAGCTGCCCTGTCGATACGCAGCCTGCTTGATCTTCTCTTTTCGTGGTGTGTGCTGTTATGGAGCATCTGTTAGCGGGCGAACGTCTCTGCCTATTTTGTTAGCATTTCAGACCCTCCCTGTCGGATCTGCTCTGTCAGCTCTATCAAGATGAGGCTGGTGCATTAATCAAGCCGTAGAGGGATTTTTCTGCTATCGTGCGGATGCTAAACCTAAGATGCAGTGGTTCGGAGGTTCAGCCAATCACATTATTTTACTGATGGGACTATTTTCCCAGGTGGTTAGCTTTAGGGAATCTGCTTGGGCACAAAACTATCTGATGTAAATGTATGGGAAGAAAACCTGTAGGTGTTAGAGTTTTAATCAGACAGAAAATGAACGCATAATTAATCGTAACAGTGCGTAGCCATGGTCGCACTGAAAACATCGTTTACTCTGAGTCAAGATAATTAATATTACCATTAGGTACGTATTCCTTTGAGATAAATGTGATATGTTAATTACAAGAGCTAGTCAATACATCATTCTTTATAAGTCATTCAGGTTTTCAGATATAGACAAATATATTTGTTTTACATGTTCATTTGTCAGCCCAGACTGACTGAAGAGATATGAATTAATTTTTAGCAGCATATGTGGACTGCAGCCGTGTCTTTTTGGCATTTGGCAACTTTTATGGTTTTGTTAACTGGATGCAGTTGACATCTACGGGTGTGAAATTATTTCAAAGCCAACAAGCCATGGTGAGCAAAGCTCAGTAAGTCTAATAACAGACTTACTGAGTCATCGATGCCTCATTCAGGAGGTGAAAGAAGAACCCAGAAAAACATCTAAAACAACTTAGATCTCTCTTATCTGTCACAATAAGCAAATCATGCAAATAGAAATTATTCACTCATTTGAGTAATTGATTTATTGTCATTTTTCTCTTTTCTTTCTCTTTCTACCAAAAACTTGATGACAAAAGTCTTCAGTCTGGTGCATTGGTCTCAACTATCCCTTTTTTTGAAGGTTAATTTTGTTTATAGAGATTTCATAAATTCATTTTTGTCTGCTGTTTCTGTTGCTTTGTTTATTTATTTTGGATATTTAAAATATCTTTCAGTTCCAGTGTTAAATGTTCATTGTAATTTAAAGTTTACTGATCTTTGAGTAAAGGGAGAAGGACCTCGCTGCAGCAAACAGAAAGAGGCGGGGACGGACCACTGCCAGTCTCATACCTTATTTGGAAATGGGACCATTGCACTCCGGAAGTTAAGGGGGCGCTATTTCTTATATTATTCCCGATCTCCCGTTTTTATTTTCTTTTGATATCTGTGATATATCTTCACCTTTAGGAAGAAGTTGAACTCTCGGCATGTCTTTGAACTTGTCTCTTTTATTTACTTCAGCGCAGCTCACGGTTTTTAACAAATTCTGTAGCTTTCTGTATACTTCTAAATCTGCTTCTTAGTCGGATCTTTTCGGGCTTGCTACCGCCTCTAGTGGCTTGGGGGTGGTAACACAACTAATATAATTACATTACTAAATCAGAATAGCACAAAGTCTTTATTATTTGCTATTAATTCCGGCATTAGTGGCACCGTAAAAGATAAATTATAAAACACCATATTTTTCCATTTCCTTAAGGATGTAGAGCTAATTAAATGACACATTGTTATTGTAACAGATCTACTGTATGTGTCCTATTGTAAACTGACGCAATATTTCTGAAAATAAAGGATCAGACAATCAGATATTGTGATGCTAATATGTTGGTTTTTAGCAGAATGAGGTTTTAGAGTGAGCTAATCAAAATCCGGATGTAAATCTAAGTAGGAGACTGTTCTGATCTAAGACAGACTTCTAATGCTCTCTGTGGTTAGCTGGTGTCTCAAGCCTTGGCTCTGTAATACTTTCCAGACTGAGAGTTGTTAAGGGAGGGAGTTATGTATTTACTTGATTGTGCTAAGAAATGGATTTATGTGCAAGGAAAATACATAAAATATGTATTTTTATTTTATGTATTTTCCATGCACATAAATCCATTTCTTAGCACAATCAAGTAACTCTGTAACCTTCAGTTGTTATGAAAATGCTAGGTATATCAAAAGGAACTTAAAGGAAATTAGACTTTGCATCATAGCCGAATCTTTTTAAGAACGTCCTTTCCAACACTCTCCCTTCAGCACATCATCACAACAGTGCTTCGCCACGATGCTGTTTACAACCGATTTTAGGATTGTTGTAGTTTGTATTAGGAGCTCAGCAGATGTGCAGTTCCACCAGGTGATTGCTAATTGTCGCTACCGCTAGTCTGGAGGAGCTTGGCTGGAGACTGCAGCTCCAAGGAGCTGCTTTGGGGGAATAGGCAGCACATTGTATGAGCAGGTTTTAAGGCACCCCTGAATGGATTCCTCGAACATGTATGAATGTATTAAAGCAACACTCCAGCGTTGGTTTTGATAACGGAATAACATTATAGCATGATATAAAGCTCTAAAAAGTTGATTTTGCATAATATCTCCCACCTCCTTTAAAACATTTCTTTAGATCGTGGCAGGATCTGGTGCTTTTTCTTTTTTTTGACATTTTTGGCTACTTCATGTTGTTTACCTTTTTTTCTACTGGTCTGGTAGTAATCAGGCCTCAGTCTGGCTAAAACATTTAAATACTTGCTCTTCTTCTCTTGTTGCTAAAGGCTTGTTACAGATGAAAGCGAGTAGTAAAGTGAAGATTCAGTAATGTTTTCTTTTTTTATACAATCACTTGATTCTGCCTGATTTGAGTTATATTGCAATAAATTGGGTTGAATCAAAAGGATTTTGAGTGAACTGGGTTTTGTGCTATATAAATAAACTTAGCTTGAGAACGTCGTATCAGAAAAGGCAGTCTCATTTGTTACATGCCCAGTAGATCTCTCCAAATCCACTAAAAGCCCTCAGAAAATGTGCATGTTTTCTTTTTCCTTTCATTCCTGCCTTTCCTTGAACATTTTTCCGTGGTTCCTTGCTGTTGAAATAAGGACGGAGGAGCCCGTCTCATTACCTGTGGGAAAGTAAGTACGAGCAAGTAGACCTGTGCCTCCAACATCAACACTTCAGATCCGGACTATTCATCTCAAGAGAAGCCTGGCTGCCTCTACAAAATTGGATTGCAGTGTTTGTGGTGAGCCTTTGCATCAGAGACTTCACAGAGAATCCTGAAATTGACTCAATTTGCTGATGGAGTTCTTTCAAAAGCAATTGATTTTTTTTTGTCTCTCTCTGTAACTCACTTGCTCAATGATGGGGTGTGTGTGTCCTGTGAGGAGAATAAAAGGTGTCTTGTCAAAATCATTGAGAATCCTGCAGTTTGGAAGAGCAAAATGCTTCTTCTGCTGTAATTGATAAACTGTTTTGTGGCTGCAAGAGATACACAAAAAGATGAGTAATATGGTCTGCTTTCAATGCTGGAGTTGCAGCGATGGCGATGTCTGTGAGATGAGTCCGAAAGGTCCAACTCGGAGGTAATTATCAGTATCGCACGGTGCGGTGCAGAGATATTACGGAGCAGTAAGACAAAGAAGGCACCCGGATGATCGTGTCTTATGTACACACGCAAACACACGCGCTCACAACTCCGTCAGACGGGAACACAATCATCACAGAAAGCCGAGACAGATACTACCTCTTTAAAACCTTCCTGGGTCAGAGATGTGCTCAAAATAGCTGATGAGATCACTTCTGTGTAAATTTTTCATAGACACAGCAGTAGGGAACACTCAGGGGGATACTGGCCCTGCCTTTGTGTAGCTCTGTGCATGTGCACGCGTGTGTGCGTGTGTGTGTGTGTGTGTGTGTGTGTGTGCAGGTGCACGTTTGTGTTCTCGTACTGCAAAAAAGAGCCCGGTTTTTCCGCTCCATACCATTTCATTTTGAGGATGCAGTTAGACCGAAGGCTTATTCTGCTCGGCGCTTCTGCGAGCGTTTGGGACAAAATTAGGCAGGGAAGCGAGCAGCAGAGAAGTGACAGACTGTGTGATTGTTTGTAAATTGAACCATCAGTGTGGTTCAACGTGTTGAGATAATACCATTATTCATCTCCGCATTGTTGAGGACCGCGAGCGGAGACATCTCCCATTGTTGTTTTGGTTTCGAAATGCCCTACTTTAGAGTATCCCTGTCAGAAATGCTCATAAGTGCCCGCTTGTTTTTACTGCGCTCATGCAGGAAATATGAAATATGAATACAATGCTCTGCAAAATGGATAAAAATGAATTATTGTGATGCACAGCATATTTAGGGTGGGGTATTTTTCGAGGCAAACAGTCATGATATTGGGTGTAGGCAGCATAATGTGCCACACATTGAAATTGAAGTCAATTTCAATGCATACAAATGCATGTATGCATTGTAAAATGTCTGATTTTGTAATGCACAAAAAAGCTAGTTTATTAGAGGGGGGGAAAAAAGTCAGAAACTTAAGTAAGCTGGTTGCAAAACTGTATTCATCCTGACTGTGATGAAGAACTTTTTGGTACAATTTCACTTTTCTTAAGTTGGCATCCTTCTTCCACTACAGTGAGTCTGATTAACCTGCTTATGGTTGAGCTGTCCTAGCGGAGAAAGGTGATCTACCACTAGTCTTCTACTTTCTCTTATCATAACTATATGCTCTGTCTGTGTCGGCTTAAACATAAAAATACTTTTTTTAAATTATATGAGCGTAAATAAGGATGTAGAGAGTGCAAATAATTAGGCATTCCGATGGGAAAGGTCATAAATACAAACCTAAACCCAGATATCTAGTTCAATAGCAATAACAACTGCGAGGCAGGGAGTTTGTGTTATCACCTGAAAGCCTTGACTGCTTTGTGCACAGTGTGCGGGTCTGTTTGTGTATGTGCAGAGACAAGTCCAATTGCTGCTATTTTCTTTTAAATGTCACAAGGTGGCAGCAGGTTAATTGTGAGCGTCTGAAGCGCTCAGTTCCCCCTGCAAACCTCAATCACTGCCAGGATGAGTCTGGAACCGCTGGGCTTCCCACCTGCTAGAGGCCTGACTGGTTGGGTTTTCACCTCTGTGACCCAACTTAAATGTCACCGAACAAAAACACTCTTTCCTTCCTTCGTCTGCACGGTGTCGTCTGCTGCAAATAACCAGCGTCCCACAAATACCACAAGGCTGGTTCTGTTTGTACACTGGATCATTTGTTTTTGCGTTAGGCTCTGGCTCAGCTTTATTTAGTTTAAATATAAACACCTGCAACCCATGTGTAGACCTCTACTCTGTTCTTTATTTGAGAATGTGGGGTTAGCTTTGGAAATAAACTTTTACCACAGCAGGACCAAAGCTTCAGATGCACCCATCTGTTTCTCTCTGAGTGATACTGATAGTTGGTTTTGTTTGAGATCCGACCTGCCAGTTGAGAGAGGAAAAGATGAGAGAGAAACAAGGCTGGCCCAAAGTTTCACAGCCGCTAGCATAATCCATCAACTTTGGTTTCAGAGGTCTGGCAAGAGGAAAGTGAAAGACGCCTAACTTTGGTCGTATTAGTGTTGTGTTGCACCGCTCTTTTTGAACCTGTTTGGATTTCCAGACCTATGACATACACCAAGTGCAGAAGTTTTAAGTCTGAAAATCACAATTGTAAAAATAAATATAAAGGAAACCTTAAGTCACAGTCCACAAAGGTTGATCAGCCCTGTGTTATCAGGCTGAGCTGGCTTCTTTTCCTGAGCGTTGTTCTGTCGGTGTCGCCTCAAATGTAACATGGCTTTCCAACAGGTGAGGCTTCTGCGAGAGGAGCCATCACGGATAAACGATCAGCCAATCAGAACTGGAATTTGTTCTAACTGTGGAGCTAAAATGGCTAGCAAGGAAATTTTACTTTACTAAACCTGGCCTGCCGATTCACAGTATCCATATCGTTGGTGGTTTTATTTAAACAAAGCGGTTAAGAGAAACAGGGTAGAAGTTCACAAATTCTGCTTAGAAAAGTGAGGCATTTATTTTGAGAAAGATACTTCATTTTCATACTTCATAAAAGCCAGCTGGCCTCCTGAGGTGGGCAGAAGGACAAAGAGTGTTAACTCAAAGGTCACAATTGAAAGATTAGTTCTCCATATAATAAGTAAATTTATGAATATATAGGTTCTGGCTATGTAATGATATTTAAAGCTAGTTAGGAACATACATTGAGGAATGCATTGTCTTAGTCTATTAAAAAGGACATTTGATGTTTCCTGAATGCTTACCCTGTATGTTAATTACAGCAGGTGACGACAAACATCCCATTAAAAGCACAAACAAGTACAGAAGCCCATAAGTAAAATACAATAAAACACAGCGACGGATGAAAGAAAGCAAACATGTCGTTACACATGCAACCCCCCTCAGTGAGATGCCGTCATCAGCCCTCCTAAGAGCTCTGATTGTTGTTTGTGCTCGTCCTTTCCGATTGTTCAGGCCTCCAGCCAGCAGGCCGCGTCAGACAATGACAAGTGATGGATGATGATGCTCCATCGATTGAAACATTTCCCAGATTAATGAGAGGCCTGATGGAAAGCAAAAGCCCATTCGCGCCTGCTGCTCGTAAACAAGGCAGTCGGGATCCTTTGGATTTCCACCCTCCCTCCCCCGGCCGTCTTGTTTGAGTTGGGTTTAAATTGAAGCCTGCTAAGTGGAGGTCTAATGCGATGTTATGCATCGGCACACGCTTTAAAAAATTTGGTGGATGTTAGCGATGAAATATTCAGGAGTGTTTTTAAATTGATTGGCATGTGGACAGAGTGTCTTTAAACACTCTGACAAGTATGATAATAGCTCTTTGTTGCAATTTAACCAACAAACGCAACCCCGTTCCCACGTCAACGTTCCCATATTTAATCCTCATTGTTCTGTATCAGGTGGAGGCCATTTAACTGTTCTCAAAAGTCCCAGTGTTTTTCTCTGCTATGTAGAAAACTGCACACTCTGTTCTTGTTTCTGTTTAATGGGATTCCCTTTGTCACAATTGGCTGCTGCTCAGGTCCAACAAACACGATGTTAAGCATCTGTGCACAGTTGCCAAGTTGAAAACATGTCTATTTAAATCTGTTGCACTGGAATTGTCTGACGTTTAAACATGGAAAAGGAGTAGAATATTTAAAAAAAATATTTGTATATCCAGGCTTTATTCCTTATCCAATTTTCTAAGTTTCCCGTCCATCCGTCCCAGAATCCTGTTGGCTCGTGTTTTGGCGATTGTTCAGAAAAAGACACTATGAGCTACTTTATTTCTTTTACACAGACACCTGTTTGAGTGTTTTTGAAGAAAAAAAAATAACAGCAGTCAAACACCATGACCTATAAGATTAAAACAGCTCCGCCCCTGGGTCATTTAATTTTCCGTCCAGCATTTAGTGGTTTTTAAACTCAGCTTAAAAGACACATCCTCCAGTAAAACTTGCAATAATGCACTCTGCAAACCTTTGTGAATTTACACATACAGAAGTACTTACACATACAGAAGCTACAGTATGTATGTGTCAGACTCCACTATAAAGCGGAGTTGTCAGACTCCGCTTTATACTCTCATAGTTTGTATAAAAAAAGTACAATTTTATAAGCAGTGGTTTAGGGGATTTACTGCAAGCACTGAAATTAATAGCTCTGCTTGACTTTGCGTTGTGACTGAAATAAGAAGGGCAAAAAAGACGTCTCTCTCTAAAGCCAATAAAATTTTTGAATATATGTGCATTTCCCAAAATGGCAGCTGCAGTTCTATGTGCGATCTAATTACACCCCGACTAAACAAAAAGAAGCAAAGTCTGGCAGTCCTCTGGCACCTTTCAGACACCCAAAGGGAAAGAAGACCAACAGTGGAGATAAATTGTTTGGCCAGTCGGGGCAGCTTTTTGTCTCTCTGCTCTTTTCTCCGACTCCTAAATCTGTGGACATGAGGGAGAATTATTGGAATATTTGGGCAGGCCCTGTCCCTCCAGCATTTAGGGGAAAACAATCTGCTTGAGTAAGTGAGCGGGTAAAGGAAGGGATTTACCAGAAGAAAAAAAGGAAAGGAAACAGATAAGGAAGGAAAGAGAGAGCGAGAAGGAGGGATGCTGGTGGCAGTGGAAATGGCACAGATTTCGGTGTCATTGTGGGACGTCCAAAGGCAACGGAAGTGTTATCTCCTTACTCCCAGACCTCGGTGTTACTGCAGGCATGGCGAGTGAGGACGGTTGCTACAGAACGCGCATGCCATGCATGCAAAGAGGGATAAGCTACAAGCTCCTATTTATACAGTTGCAGGATCGCTTGAATGAGCAATAGTGGGGATAATAAAATGTCAACACAGGAACTGTTAGGATGATAGCAGTCGAGCATTAAATGCATGTGCGCCCAGCCGCCACTCCAGGCGTTTAGATCAGTCATCGAGATCTTTATCGGTTTTCAGTTTTGCCTTAAATTTCCACGTGTTTTTATTTTGTCAGTGAAGTGAAGAAAGAACTTTTTATGTGTTTGATTTTTTGTTTTGTTTTCACATTTAAGCATAAGGCAAGCCATTAATGGGTGTTGTAAATTTTATTTAACTACTTGAAAATCCTCTTGTAGGCGTAGCAAGGTATGGTGATGTACAATAGCCTGCGAAAATGTCCGAACCAATTGAATTTTTCCAATAGCCTGGCTCTCTACATGTTAAAGGTTTTGGGGATTTAAGCATTTAAGTCGCTCTTAAAATGATAGTAAAACCAGTTTTCATCATAAGTCGTGTCTTTCCATCTTACTTTCTCAGCCAGATTGTTTTGGTGAAATACTGTGTACTTTGTGGGCCAGAAAACTAACACAACTTTAATACCCAATCTCATATTGTGGTGGCAGTAACATGCTTTGGAAGTTTTGGGGTTTTTTCAGCAGAGAAAGAGAAGCTGATGATGGTTGACAGACAGATGAATGGAGGAAACTCTGTAAAGGCTAGAAAATCTTGAGAGAGAAAAGTTCAACTTTTTCCTTCCATTTCACAATTACTTGCATTTACTTTATTGTTTTTTGTAAAGAGATTATGTCTGTCATTGTCTTTTTGTATGTATTTTTTTTCTACCTGGCTGCAAAGCAAATTTCCCTACAGGGAGAATAACAAAGTGATACCAATACTGAATAATTCAAAATTCGTGGTTGTAAACGTGACAAATCTGAAAACGTTCAAGGGGAATAAGTAATTTCGCAAGGCACTGTATAATGCAAAGCAATTCCTCCTACTCGGATATGACCGTGATTGATTCACTTGTTATTCAGGAAGGTACTGAGGTGAAAAAACAGAAAGAACACAGCCATTATCCTGCCATCCATCGTTGTGTGGCAACAGAGTGACCCGCGAGCGCTCCGTTTAGGGATAAAAGCCGCTGCTGACTCGGCCAACCCTCTTTGCTTGGCACATCACGTGTGTCCGTGTGACAGGCCAATCAAGAAAATGGAGTGCGTTAATAGAGATGGAGATGGCTGCTCTCCCCGATGCGCTGGTGGAGCGCCCCCACATCATCTCACCTCCTAATAAACTGTTTTAATAGACGCAAGTCCTGTCAGCAGGGGCTGGATGGATGGGTGGGCTTAATGGCCTCTAAATCAATGTCGAACAATCTATGACTAAACAGTTCCATACGGTCTTTCCTTACAGATACCTGTGTGAAGAGCCTGCCCTATTTTCTATTCACACTAACAATCTAAAGCCGTTTTTTCTTTCTTTTTTGCAATAAATCTTCTTAATAACCCACTCACTTACAGTTTGTTTGTATTGAATGCGAAGCCTCTTAACATCCCGTCCCCACAGCGAAGCAATGTGCTAGCAGCGTTCTGCTATGCTATGCAAATCCTGAGAAACTGTTTGGCCAAAGCATGCCATTGGGAAGCTTTTTGACCAAGCAGTTCTCCTTAAAATACCTCCATAAAGGGCCCGAAGTTGTTCTCCTGGCTTTTCTCTTTGTGAATCCCCTCTCTGACCCACTCACTCAGGTTGTTATTAGTCAATGCAAAATGCCCTGAACACAGTGAAACACAGTTGTAGTTGCGTCATTTTGTTGGGGATGATAGTAGCCTGATATTCTAGAGTAACTAAACCTCAAATCAACTGGTTCTGGAGATAAACTGCATAAAGTGGTCCCTGAAGGTGCTATTTTTTTGTTTCGTTATTATTATTAAAATTTGTTTAATTCTGCAATATCTGACCTAAAACTGTCCTGGTGCTGCCCTTTTTGGGTTGAATGTTGGCTACAACGTTGCAGCTCGTTTGACGTTTACATCACAGCCCCATGCCCGGGTATAAAACCGTCCCACTCAGACACTCCTCTGTGGCATGTCAGGAGTGACAGTTGTGACCATTAATCGACAGCATTTCAGCTTTGCACATGTGTGATTCATTCGGAGTGTGGACATGGAGTGGAATGGGTTTCCTCTGCTCTGACTGCCGGTGGTTTGCTACAGGAAGTGGGAGGGGCTTTCTGAGGAGGGCTTGTTGCAGAGCGATGTGCGCTTCACGTATCGTCACTAAAGATCTCGGTAAAACTGAAAAAACTGGATTTGTCGCTTATTACTTTAAAAAAAAAACATTTTAAGAATGATCTGAAAGCTTCTTAAATATACTGAAAAAGTTGCTAAGTTGGCAACAGTGCTTTCCGTTGTCCTGACCACAGCCCTGCGTTCAGCCATGACCCTCTGTCTCTCTTGGCTCCGCCCACTTTGGTGTCGTTTTTAAATGACAGTCTCTGGGCGGGGTTATGCTTTCAAAGGGGGGTTAGTTACACTTTAGGATCTGTGCTAAAGGATTTCTCGACCTAAAGTTATTCTCCTATTTACCGTCCCAAACATCTGTAGACTGTTTTTAGACACGTTTTCAGAACTACCAGTCCACACAGTGAAACATGGCAGTGGCAGAATCAGTCTGAGGGGACAAATTTTGACAAAGCAGTTCAATATCTCAACTGAAGGATGCCTGTAGGGAAAGCCAGAACTCTGATTCGCATTTTCATACTTTTTTTTTCTTAGTTATTTACACTCAGGCACATACTTTTCGACCTCTCCACATTGACTCTTTCCATCACAACCTCAGTCTTTCTTTCTCTCCCCTTCCCGCCTCTGCTAACCCCTCAACCCCCCCCCCGTGTTTTTGCTTCATGGCGAGACATTCATTCACCTGCATGGCCGTCCACCGCTTACTCTCCTTCGGATTTCCTTTTTAATCTCTCTACGTCCCTGTTTTATTTTATTTGATTTCTTTTTCAAAGCTAGTGACAGTTTTAATTAACCCCCCTCATTCATGAAGTGAAGGACACATGTACTTCAATAGTTCGCCGGCAATTGTCCGCCTGCGTCACTTATCAATGAGACTGCTGAATAGCTGGAGGCAGCGCGTATTGATGGCACCGTGAAAGAGGACATGAATGCCACCGTCGTTGGCAGGTGTCGGGCTCTTAGCTCGCGGGGCGGTGGGTGGTTCTCTACCCAAGGACATGGAAGCAGAGTGAATGCCAATGCAAATCAATTGAAATTCAGTTTCAAGAGCTCTTCACGAAAGCATCTGGCACCGAACGTACTCAGGGGTGAACGTCCTCTTGTGCTCTCAGAGACACTGAATACAGTGAATGAATAATAAATTGCTAACGTCAAGGATGGCGGCGCTCGTCTCGCAGAAAAGTCCCTACGTTTAACCCGCGCTATGAATTGGGGCGAGGCCTCACAGCGTATTAATGCGGGCTGGGTTTAGTCAGCCTGACCTGTATTTACATGGGATTGCATTTGATTGCATCACATTATCAAGATTATTTTATTTGCCCTGGCAGTTTTTTTTTTTTTTTTCTGCCTGTGTGAAGGTTTGGCTTGCGGTTTAGGAACCAAGAATAGCTGTTGCTAAGGAAACATGGATTCCAAATATGAAGTCCTGATTGGGAAGAAATAAATAAAGGAAATCTAATAAAAGATATTCTTCAATCTACTCTAATCAAGTTTTAATAACTACGCTGCAGAGAAGGGTTTACGTAAGTCTGTTATATAAACAACACTGAGGTAGAGCTGCTGTGGTTACATGTGAGATCATTTTTGTTTTGTAGAGTAAAGACAAAGCAATACCAATGAATTCCTGTTCTGGACACTTGGATTTGCATTGAATCACTGACTGAAAGAGAGACGAGATTAATTCAAGGCCGCACAATCTTTGAGACGTACACAGTTGGGTAACAGGAGAATCCTGATGATAGGTTACTTGAAAGCAATCTGTGCAGATCAGCAGGAATTCTTTTTTTTCTTTAAGTTTGAAAGCAGAAAAGAAGCTAAAAGTTGGAGCAAAACAGGAGTGTGGGACAGGTTGGAGTCTTTTTGGTAAATAAAAGAAGGAGAATGCATGTGTCTTTTTAAACAGTCTTTGCTAAACGAGAACATGACTTCTACACATTCCCAGAAAACGTCCCATTAATCAACATTTCGACACTCGAGTTGCCTACTAACCTTCTCATAAGAATGTAAGTCTTATGGTGCAAAAGCACCATGAATGATCTGTGTAACTAGATTAGAGCTCTATAAATCTGGTTCTTAACCGTCTCCCTTTATTTTCAATTGACAGCGTTTGACATTTATAGACCTACCGGATTCAGCGATTCCAAAATGTACTGCAATTACACTTTTTATTATTTTTAAGTGCAACAGTAGAATAATATAGAAGTTCAGCTTAAAGTATTTTTGTAGAAAATGACTCGTTTTCAACTTTTACAGAATTTATCTGGACAAAGTAATTTGCTCTGTTACAGATTCTATTTCTATTTCTGATTTTCGAAGATAAATAACTTCAAGCAAAGATAACTTGAGTAAATACAATTTGTAGTTTGCAGTATTTTCATTATTCAACTTTAAGAAAAAGAGAATGGTTAAAAATGGCGCCCATGGTAGTTCCAAGGTAAAAGCCTTTGTCATCCAAAGAAAAACACAAAGGTCTATTTCACATATGTCGAAAACGAAAGACAAACATCTTGATGATGTGCACTACTGTTGGGCAAATATTCAGAGGACTGATGAAACAAATATGGAACTTCATAACCTGGTATGTTCCTATTGAATTAAAGCAATTCTGTTTCAACACCTTTATTTGTCTTACTGATGATTTTCTGCAAGCAGTTAATGAAAACATGACATTTGAGATGAGAATATGACATTGGATCAATAAAAAAAAACAATTTTTAAAAACAGAAGTCTAGCCTTAAATGAAGGTATGTTCATTATCTGCTAAAAGGTGGATATTTTCAAAAGAGACTTTTAATCTGACATAAGAGCCCATTCGGGATCTATATTCTAATTTCTTGAAAATGTCTGCGAGTGAGGTGCCGCTCAACATCAGAGGACATTTCCGGATTTGTCTGATCCACATTTCAAAGTTTAGTTTTGCAGCTTCCTGGTGTCTATTTACAGAAAAAAAGTCAAATATGCTAAAAGCTGGATGATGTGCTTGTTGGACCAGAAGAGGAGCTGCTGTTGGATGTCGAGGGCTTCTCTCGCAGCACATTGAAGATGGAATGGTGTAACTTTAAGTGCTCAGCGCCCACCTCACGGCCCATCTACATGTCGACCTGTCTTCCTCTCATGAAGACAAATGGTCTTCTGTTATTGGTTCTGCAGGAAGCTCTAGAACCCCCAGGTGGCTGGAAACATCTCCTTCTAGCAATGCTCAAAATAGATCATATGTAACAGATGTCGGGACAGTAAGGCTGCTTTAAATATGTGTCCTTGATGCTTTGCTGACAACTGTGGCATTTATAGCAAAGCCACATTTGACAACATGGAAAATCACAGTTTGTTCAGTTTAGTTATGGTAGCATTGATTTTTTTTTTTAAATCAGACTTAGGATACATCACAATTTACGTCTATACTAAACATAACTCTCTCTTTCTCTCTCTCTTTTAATTCTTTAGATATTGATGAGTGTGCTGAAGGGAAACATTACTGCAGAGAGAACACCATGTGCGTTAACACCCCTGGTTCCTTCATGTGCATCTGCCACACGGGCTACATCAGGATCGACGACTACTCCTGCACAGGTGAGCGCCTCCTCTGGCCTTCTGACAAACTGCATTCAGGATGAGTTGGCTCTATTTGCGGACTTTAATATTGTAAAACTTATGTGGACACTGTAATGCTCCTTGTTGATTTGGGGTGGGTTGTTTTTGTCTAATTTTGTTGATGTTTAAATAAAGTTATGAAAATCAAAAAAAAATAATAATAATTGTAAAACATATGCACCAGCCAATAGCCCTGATATGTAGAATACAAAAATACAACCTGTTTGTGCCGCAACGGGGGAATTCAGGTGTAACAGCAGCACAAGGTATAAAGTTTCATACAAAAAAAATTCTTAAAGTGTTGAAAACAACATGTAAAAATAAGGTCAAGAATAACAATGATAGTAGTGATATAATAATATACTGTACAAGACTATAAAAGAATATACTGTGCATTTATTACAAATAAAAATATCAACATCCAAGGGACGTGCCGCTCAGTCAGATCACTTATTCACATAAACCCAAATATATTTATTTGTATTCATTAAAATATTCAAAAATAAGGACTCAACAGTTTTCAACAGAAATCAGAGGAATGTTTGGGACATATTATTTTAATGCATGAATACGACGCCCTACCATTTTCTTTATTTTTATTCATTTTAAATTGACTAACTCTGCAGCTTTTAGTCCTGTCCTTTGCTTATAAGTATGAGGAAAAACAAATCGGTCAAAATCGGCAGCAGTAGATCAGAACTCAAAGAAAAGCCAAGATCAATATTTACCACTAAAGACCTGCTTGGTGAATTTCTATATTCGAGTTAAAGCTATCAGATTATACACTTAAAAATAACTTTATTATCATTATAGAAGGGAAGATCTTTTTTCACACAGCATGGATCACTTTTGTATTGATGTACTTTTTCAAAGTGCTTGTAAGAGAACAACATGAGAGAGTAAGAGAACAAGTAGAGACTGTGACATAGAAATTGTTTTGCGGCAAGCTGACATCTACCGTATGATGCAACGTGTGCTGAAACAATGTCGCCTTCTTTTAACGCTGAACTTTTTTTTCTTTAGCGTTGTTCTCATGTGTCCAACTTCAAGTTTTTTTTAAAGACTAGTTTATAGTTGATGAGAACTTGAGCAAAAGTCCTCAGTCAAGTCCAGGCCACTTTGAACATGACAGACCATCCTCACTTTAAGCCTGGGTTTGTGCATTTTTGTGTATGACACAGAAAGAGAAAGTCAGTAAAAACCTCAACAGTGGGACAACGAGTGGAGACGGCAAAGCCAGTTTGTTTTTCATTAAACATGAAACCAGAGTCTAGCTCAACAACTTTGTCGATAATTCACACCTATTTTTTTCTGGTTAAGCTGTAGATAAGCCAAGCTGCTGAAATGCCTTGTTGGATGTTTGCCTTGGTTATTCACGAAATAAACAGACCAATGTTATGTCAGCTATGCTTTTAACAAAACCAAAGCCTTACCATTTTTAAAAGGTTAAATATTTGGGAAAATTCATTCAACTGATGCAGGAGAAAAGGGGGAAAATGTCCTACAATAAATGATGGCAATACCATTTCTGTATTGATTTGTCCATAATGTCCTTTTCATGTTGTAGGACACATTTTTGATATAATATGATTTAAATATTTTCATGATGTCATGCACTCTAGCAACGTTAGAGCCTTTGGAGGAGAAACAGCATCATTGACCTCCCACCATACTTAAGAGAAGGCATGGAGTGCTTTTCTGCAGATGTTTATTATTGTCACTTCAAATCCATCTCAGGTCTTTCCTTTATATTGTTGAAAAACACTTTTTTTTTTAACATGGTAACAATTAATATTCAAGTTCAATTATTTCTCTAGAGTTAAACCTTTCCCAAAGCAGGGTAAGAATTAAAATTAGTTTTATTCAACCACAACGTTTGTTTCTGATAGTAAATGAGACAGACACCACTCAATAAAGCAATGTAGAAGCAGGATCAATTTTGAAAAAAAGAAACTGTCCGTTTTTGCTGAAATAGTATTTAAAATGTATTGCTGAAAACAACTTGTCCTTCTTATTCATCGATCGCATGTCAACAATCAAACCCTTTTGAGAAATGCTAGCCAACTTTTTTCAAATGTTCCACTTTTTACTGAAGTTTTCCTCTTTGCTGTTGAAAGGCCATTACCCTAATCTTTCGATCTCTCTACGCAATCTTTATCAGATTCAGAATAGAATTTACTGCGATCCATTCAGTGCTTTTTACATACCATTTTTACTGTATTTATTTCTACAGAAAAACACCAACATGTGTTTCTTGTAATCTACCTGCAGTTGTCATGGTCACAGTAGATTTGGGGTCACGTTAAGACTATTACGGTGAATTATCATTGCTTCCACAGAGTACTGGAGAACATAGCCAGGTCTCCATGGTTCTGTCAGACGCTGCAGATTTCCATCAACAAGCTTTAGCAGAACTGTCGTATTTTATTGCAGGTAGTCTAAAAAAATGTCTCTGTTCAACGTTAGCGGATGATTGAAGCTCTGCTCAAAGTTCCCTTTTCAACTGGGCTCTTTCTGATATCACTAGAATGGGGTTATTATGTGTTACCTCAGTATTCTGCCTGGCAAAGCTGTGTAAACTGATCTGAATTTTTGCAGAGATTTATTGTGAGTCACTTGGAAGCTGCTGGCAACATGTAAAATCAGCTTTCTGCAAGGGGAGGAAGTCACACAAATAAGCAATGTCAGGATTAGAAAGCAGTTGGGTTTTTATGTTCTCCCAAATTCAAACTAGAAAAACTTTATTTATCCCAAAAAATAAATAAATGTTGTAGAAATTCATGTCAACTAAGTATCTTCAAAGTGTCATTGTGGACGGTGATGCTGGAGGCATTAAGGTTCTCTGGTAGCAGTCAGTTTTGCAACAAACGTAAAGAGGCCTCTGACTGAAGCCTGAATTACGATCCCAAATATCAGGACTTGGGGTTGTAGCTCAGGTATTAGTTGCACTTTTGAGATGCTGATCGGCCGCTCCCATTTGTGAAAACAATACCTTGCTGCCACGGTTACGCATCATAACCCAACTATCCCAAAGTGAAAAATGTACAAGCAAAAATCCTTCCAGCAATATCCAAAACCAGAGGGGGATAATTGCCCCAAAACAGCAATTCCTCAACCAACACAGTTCTGAACAAAAGTGTTCATAAAGGACAAATCAGAACTAACATGCAAGAAATGTAAAGTTCATGTGAAGTTAAATGTATAAATAATAATAATAATAATAATAAAAAAAAGGTCTGAGTCAGCATTCTTTGCATGATGTAATCTCTGTCCTTCAACAAGAACGTCACAATGTCACCCTCCGCCCTCGCGCTCCCAGCCCGGGGATGTGCAGCTCCACTTGCTCCTGTGCAGCTGTTTGCAGCTTGTGAAACACGATGCTAAGTAGCTCCCTGTGTGAATCATCTCCGAGGAGGGCGGCGACATGCTGCGTTTCCTCCGTGCCTGTAATTAAGGAAGCAATTTACACCGATGCAGTCTAACTCAGCGGCGGCGTAGCGAGGGGACCTGCTGCCGCCTGTGCTCGGTACTGGATGATTTAGGCCCGCAGAACTTCCCGCAGTGCTTTTGGAGTTCAAATTACAGCTGCTAAACTAGACAAAAACGACAAACAGCCATACAAAAATGGAAAAAACAAGCCCTTCTTTGAAGAGTTTCTCTGCTTGGGTTTCAGTGGAAATCAGAAAATAAAGAACCTGGAAATGCAAACAGAACTTTTACTTAAATAATACATTCTTTGACTGCATTTTGTTCTTGGGAGTTATTTAATTAGTGAGTCGTCTTCAGGCGGGCACCGTGCCTCATGCCATTTCACTCACCTCGTTTTCTCAGCTCTTTTTTGGGGCTCTGGGCAAGGTCTATTGTTCTACTCATTTGTCTTTCTTTCACTGTGTGCTCCCTCTCGAAATCCACAATGAAGATTAATTCTCCCAGAACCTAGGGGATTAAACTGTGCCACTACATTTTATATATTTTCCCATTAACAACGCCTTCACGGCGCCGCAGTGAAACACACAGCGACGTGTCTCTTTATAAAAGTCGTTTTTTGTGATTAAAGTGAGGTTTTTGTGAAAACTTGATGTAATTACTTTTCTCATCCCTGCCTCGGTGAAATTGCTGTTGTGATGTTCCAGCTGGTTTATTGAACTGAGCTCTCCCACCAACACAGCACTGCACCTCTCTTCTGGCACGTCATTAGAGTGATGCATTATGGGGGAAATTAAAATGAAAGCAAAAAATACAAGGGCTTGCGAAAGTATTCATGCCCTTTGAACTATTGATCCATTTCATCACTTTCCACTGAGCAAACAAGAAATTATATGGCTTTCTGAAAGGAATTTAGAATATACAGCATAGCAGTTCCTGACATGTTGATATGCATCTAAAAACACTTTTTACTGCATGAAATGGGCAATGCGGCGTTTTTAAAGCAGCAAACACTACTGCCTTTCCTGACACATGCCTTTATGCAGAGGGTTGCGTCACCACCATAATCCTGCTGGTAGTAATTGACACCAGAAATAGAAGCGTGCCGTAGCAATAAAACACCTGCTTGTGTCGGAAGAGTCCAGTGGGAACAGTGATTCCTCTAATTTGCCCGCAGATAAAATATTACAACAGTAGGGAAACATTAAACCGCCGCCTCCTCCAGAAGCTATCGACACTGTGCATTCGCATGATTTACAAAAGCCTTTTATCATCTGCAATGACTTTCACCAATTAACAAACAGCCGACTCAGCAGAAACGGCGCCTCCAGTATTGACTGCCGTTTCTCCACGTGTGTTAAGAGTGTTGCATGTGGGCCGGTGGCCCGAAGTAAGGAGGATTAAGTCGACCCCAGCTCATTTCATGGGTGAATGTTTATGCGTAGAATAGTTGTAAAGGATTGATCTGCACATTTAAGGCACGGTGCCCTGGTTTTTATTTCTGCTCAACCTCTGGGGGACGTTTGAAAGCCCAGATAGAAGTCTATATTTTCCATCCAGATAACTTGTAGGGAGATACAAGTTATAACACTCAAACTTAAGTGTTATAGTTTGATAGATATTTAGATAGCTATCTAGATACATAGATACATAGCTAGCTAGCTTTGTATCTAGATAGCTAGATACATAGATAGATTAATAGCTAACTAGCTGTCTAGATACATAGCTAGCTAGCTTTATGAAAGCTTTCAGAGATAGCTCTATGAAAGGTAGCTTGCTGTATATCTAGCTTGCTAGATATACAGCAAGCTATATATCTGTAGCTATCTATGTATCTACGTAGATACATAAGGCATCTATATACTGTATATATACTGTATATATATATATAGATAGATAGATAGATAGATAGATAGATAGATAGATAGATAGATAGATAGATAGATAGATAGATAGATAGATAGATAGATAGATAGATAGATAGATAGATAGATAGATAGATAGATAGATAGATAGATAGATAGATAGATAGATAGATAGATAGATAGATAGAAATGAGCCATTGCGGTGCAGTATTCCTCCTCTTTTCATGCCCTCTGCTTTTCGTCTTCCCCACAAATGTCCAAGATTCTCATCGCAATGTGAGATTAGCAGCAAATCCATGAAAGGTAGCAGACTGGTGGTGCTCTGTGTCAAAATGTTTTAAAGTAAGGCTGTCCTCAGGACTGTGTGTGTGCACTTGTCTGCTGTAGCTACAGTGCATTCTTCTGCTGTGTGCCCATGTTCTAATCCTTTGGTAGCCAGACCTTAGCCCCTGTGGCTAAGTAAGTGATGGATGGATGGAAGACAGAGGATGGAGGAAAGGGCGCAGGCCAAAGGTGAAGCAGGAGGGGGATTGCCAACAGCAGAGCTAAGAAAAGATGATTTTCAGTGTGACACTTTAAAGAGAAACTGTAGACAAAGAGAGTTTCTGCCTATTGCTTGTTTTAACATTTTAGTTTTATTTCCATCACACCAAATTTCATCAAATGTCCCTTAAGACATTTTGTAAGACTATCATGAGTATTAGTAATCCATATCTAGTTAAGTAGACTCTATATCCAAATTCAGTTCAGAACCATAACACAATTCAGTATGAAAGATTCACAGTAGGGGTTGGCATTTATTGCATTGTTTACCTTGTATCGTGAGAAATGTCTTATCATAAGAATTTTGATTCATAAATTCCAATTAAACCCCCCAATTGATTTAGTTTTACTATTTTCTCCACTCTTAGTTCATTGAGCCCATCCAATAAATTTGAAAATATGACTAAATGAAGTTACTGTGTGCAGTTTAGTGATAAAAAAATATAGTTCTCTGTGTGACTAAAGAAGCATTTTTCAAGTGCATTGTTTGTGTTTGTGGGGCTACGATTGCTCTGCCCTGCAGTTACCTAAAACGTGGTAATAAATAGTTGTAGTTTTAGGAAAAATAGCTGTACAATTTATCCATTGCTAAACTCCTATGATCAAAGGTGATCTCAAACCCCCCTGCTGCCCATGTTTAGAAAACTCTAAACATGGGCCTTGATGGCAACAAGGCTAGGTGGTATGCTAAAGCATTTTGCTACTTCAGCCAAGTGTTATTTAATATAAAAGGCGCTTGGCTCCAGTCTCCTTAATGTGAAGCTTTTTCATTGCGAGATAATGATGTCATGATGCTTTCCTCTGGATGTCTCATTTCTAGGGAAGGCGACAATGATTAGAGCACATCTGCTCTTGCTTTAGTGAGCTAATCTGACTAATATAGTGATTTAGGCGGGCTCTTTTACCCGCACCTGTCATTTGACAACAGCAGAATCAATCTACCTGATCATTTTCTGCTAGGGCAAAAACATAGTGCTAATTGTGTTTCACTAAATCTTTAGAGAAAATAAAGGTTTCTGGTGTGAAATACAAATGGATCTGATTGCTGTGCATAGTAATCTAAAAATTTCTCAAGATTTCTTTTACTCTTTAAGATATGATAATGTTTACTTTCCCCTATTTTGTGAATGATGTGATCATAGTTTCAGGTATTTGTTGGTTTTGTCAGATTTCTCTCCATTATCTAGCCTTTGTCAACACACTTTTAACACAAACCGTAATGCAAAAACACCTAGCCAGCACTGAAACGAACCAAAAGAGCATCTTGAAGTTTAGGCTTTGCAGCGATTTTCTGTTTACTGCGTCTGCAAATCTACCACATCTTCACAGATTTTTGTAAGAGGATTACCATACGGTTTTCTATAATGAGGGATCTGATGGAGCTTATTATTCCTCGGTCCTTGTTCTTCTTCCCTTTTGGCTGGGCAAAGATTGCGAGTTATTTATCAAGTAAAACAATGCTTTTGTTTTCCATAAAATCAATTTTTTCACTCAAAATAAAGTTGCTTAGCCTGCCATTTTGTAGCACAGTCATTAAATATACATCAAATGATTCTAAATATGATTCTGCTGCTGAACATCTTAAAACTAAATCATCAGTTTGCTGTTTACTCTTTTATCCTCTCTAGTAGACAAACTATCATTGGCTTTTTTTTTCTCTTGCCACTAACTTTATAAAATCATCACTCTCCAGTCTGTAGCATGAAAACTGAGGTATTGTCGTCTATCTGAGGTCAGACAGTGCAGAGGCTGGTATTGTTTTGGCAAAAGGTGGCTGGAAAACAAGCTTCAGGAGAAACAAGCAGCCATAGTAAGAGCTCCCCGATGACAGGCTCTACATAATTGATTGTTTATCTGTCTGCAGCCTGAGCTGCAGCAGCCAGCGAGGTAACACACGCAAGCGCACCCCCACACACCCATCCTAGGGATTTAGGAGGCGATTAAGATGGGAGTCGTTTACACCGAGTGCAGGGGTGTAATAGGCCTAAATTCCTAAGTAACAAATTCCAGGGTTGTAGTGATGAGACACACACAGTGACACAAGCGGAGTTCCTTCGTGGCTCTGGTAAGACAGACAAATAGTGTCCTCTAATTTAGTTTCCGTCTCTCTCCCGAGCTTTTATTTTTGTTTCTAAATATCTGCGAGGAGCCTTTATGCCGCCCAGCTGCGAGAGGCGAGCACTGGGCCCCTTTTAAATGTCCTTCAATCCATCTCTCACACACGCACGCACACACATCATGGCCTCGACGGAGGAGCTCATCACAATGTCACTTTCAATTTGGATGGAAACACGGTGCGTTCAGGGAATGTAATGGATTTGTTGATGGAAGGCAAATGGATGATGTGACTAAGGTGAAAGCAACAAGCTTTTAGGATTCAGGTTTTCTCACTTTTCGGATTCCATCTTTCTGTTCCCGGAGCTGTTTCTTTTTCTTTTTGCAACATTTCAAAAGCAACATGTGCTAGCAAAAAAAATAAATAAAAATGAAAATTAAATAAGGTGCCGTTTTGTACAAAACAGTGACTGAAGGACGAAATCTGCTTGATGTCTGCACAAAATGCAGTTGAAAGCAAAGGACAATGATTATTTCTATTAATTAAAACTAGAATCCCAGTCACGTCCAGCTAGCTGCTAAACTCCCAAAGTTTGTGATTTCCACAAGTCTTAACATTTTCCAAAAGATTCAATTGACCACTTGTCCTTTCAGCGGCTTCTAAAAATGGTTTCTGCACTATAAACACATGATAAAATGAGCTGAAATGTTGTAGGTTTAAAAGTTAGAGATCTGCCCTGCTGAAATATGAATATTTCATTACCAGTTTTTTTTTTTTTTTTTGCATCTCTGTAGAAAAGTTATTAAATTTTAAAATTAGATTCCAGCTGAGGAATATATATTTATCTATGTGAATCTATAAAAAAAAAATACAAAGGTTATTGATTCTCAAAAAAATAACTTATATTGAGTTAATTAATAAAAGAGAATGCAACAGCAGATGAATGTAATGCTCCATGGCCTGCGTTAAGAACTATCAGAAAACTTTGCTGCTTTCTTTCAAATTCCAGCAAGTTATTTGTTGCCCACTGGAATGTAAAAACTTGATAAATTTGCTAAATAAAGATATTGAATTAAACTAAAATGCCTGACTTTTAGCTGAGGAAAATGTGCAGCTCTACAACCTTCTAAGTTGTCTGCTTCAGACATTTACTGCACCGGACAAATACAGAGCTTTTGGTAAATGGGTGATATGTTGCTTATTATACTACAGAGCTTCATCAGCATGCTGTGCAAATTTATATTTCAGCACAATTTTAATTAAAATCTATATCTGTGTTGTCCAGAAATGCATTCCCATTATCTGCACAACATATTTAACATCTTTCCATTGTTTATGCTCACTTATCCTTGCATTGGAGTCTATCTCCAGCGGTCAATGGTTGAGAGCTGGGGTACGCTCTGGGCATGATGCCAGTCCATCAAAGGGCAATATGTTTGACATTTAGAGTGGAGCTACTCTGTGCACTACTGTGTTATAGCAGGATACAGCATCACTATAATTTCAACCTCCTTCCATTGTTTTGTTGTGTTTGCATTGCACACACATTACTTTTCAGACAATGAAAAGTAACGTGGGGGTTCTATGACCCCACCCGCATAGAGCCTTTACTCAAACGTAATGGAAACCCACCCAAACTATGCATCAGGTTGAGCAGAGTAGGTACTAATGGAGAAGGGCCATAAGAGCCAAAAGATTCAGGCAACACTTGGCTCAAACTGTACATCTTGATAACAGAAACGATTTTGTTCCTCCAACCTGAAGCTGTTTTTCAACCTTGCTGGCATAAACAAATCTTGTCTAATGATTAAGCTTATGTTTTAAGGTGAACATTTCTTTGCTTGTATAAAACCTTCGGAAAACATCTCCTGTGGGCACTTAACACACCAATTATAAAAATGTGCATTGCCTAAACTTTCCTTATTATTTAACCTTCCACCTTCACATTTAACAAGGAAAAAACTCAGTGAGATTACGAATCTCCTTTCTGAGTTTCTTGGGTAAATAAAGGCTCCTGGATTTTATTGGACGGAAAATAAATCTATAGGAAGAGTGCGACTTACTAATAGATGAGTAGCAAATGTTGTTGTTTAGGAAGTGCAGACCGTCACCAAGGCTTTTCCTATCCCTCATAATGTGCCACATAAACACGACTAATAGCAGCAAAACATCTGAGACCATTTCTATGTCATATCGAGATCGGAGCCAGAGGAATTACTCATTCTGGACTCATATCTTAGACTCACAGCTGCCTAACTGTCAGGGCATTTTATTCTTAATGGACTGTAAAAATAAATTACCAACTTGCTGCAGTCATTTCTCACATTTGCTGCTCTTTAATCAAGGGGTGCTTTCCGGCTGGCAAGTTGTTGTTCGCAGCTCTCAGGACGGTCCCTCAACATTTGTCTCTTTTTTATCAGCTAACCAAGACGTAGACGTGCACAAGAACATCTGTTGTTTCCAGAGAACTCGCTGAGACTGACGGCTGCCTGTTTGCTTGCTTTTAGAGCATGACGAGTGTCTCAGCGGACTCCACAACTGCGATGAGAACGCCCTGTGCTTCAACATGGTCGGAGGCCACAGCTGCTCCTGCAAGCCGGGATATACGGGCAACGGGACCGTCTGCAAAGGTACCTCGCCGCTTTGCTTGTTTGTGTTCACGTTGCCTCGCGTGACGTCCATCCACGATTCTTCAGCTCTGTCAAAGAAAAAGTGTTTATTTTTCTGGTCATGATAAATATGTAAATGTAAGACATTCTGAAAGGCTTGTGTTTAATTATTGGATTTCCTCTGATTTTCAAAGATTTTTTTTTTTTACATGATTTGTTAAAAATACAGAGAACATACAGAGAAATACAGTTTCCTGTTTATTTTGGATTTTTAGTCGTTTTCATATATGCTGGCGTTGGTGTCCAATCGCAAATGCGTTCACCAATGATACTCACTGGCCCTTCCAACCTGCTTTAATGGTAAAAAGAAGGTTCACCCACTTCAATTTCAAGAATTTTAGCGATTATTTTCCTCTATACTGATATCCATACCCAGGGCAGGTTTAAGTTTAAAATAATTGTTTGATTTTACCAACATGTTTCTTCTGATTGGAGGTAACATTTAGGAGTAGTTCAGCGTCGGTCATTTGACAGATTATAATTCACACCCTTGACTGGTGTGAATTATAGCTTTTACGCAAAGAGTTCATCGCAGAGGCAACTTAAATCAATTAATGAAAAATCCTTTCTGAATATCATTTCATGGACACTGAGCTAACTGCGTCTTTTCTGACCGGGAGCTGACAGCGTGTTGAAGAGTTATGGACCTCACGCGTTGGAGCGCGTCTGGTTCAGAAGAGCATCCCAAACCTTTGGCAGAAATGGCGCGTTCAATTCAAGTCTCCATTACAGACCAGAGAAAACTAAAGAGTTTTCAATGTTGTGTTAATCCATTTATATTCTAAACAGAGGAGCCGGCAGTTTATCTTGAGGAAATAAATGACGGTACAGAAATTAATTAGACTGTAACATGCGCAGCGCGCTGCACAACCAATGTGGACGCGGCTCCGCTGCTGCGAAGAATTAAACTTAACTCACTCTGCGGTTTTAACAAATGGAGCTGGAAGACGTGACCTTCCTGCGCTCAGAAGGAGCGAGGCAGACGTAACATCTGTCCGTTTCGGGAACCGAAACCACGCAAAAAAAAAAAGGAAAGAAAAGAAAAACAAGGTAAAAGCGCACGCCTGGACCGCACAGGGTAAAAAGCTCGCAGAGTTCAATTGATCGGTTTGGATCCGACAGATCCAACTGACTGATGAACCAGAACTGATTTCTCTATAGATGTGGCCAGGAAGAATTTGTGAGGCACCGTGCGTTCAGATCCCAGCAGGTGAAGTGCTTGTAATTTAAGTGGAGTCGTTTAATATAATTTATTATAAGTTATTGGGACCACAGTCAGTGGTTTGTGTCACTATGGAGAAAAATTTAGGGACATTTAATCTGCTTTATGTGTGATGGGATCTGGATTCATGGTTCAACTAGGTGAATGTTAACTAAACCACATAAAAATGCGGCTAAATAGCCGATGTTAATATGATTATATTTTGACGGGTAAAAATAGTACATGACCGATTTTTTAACATGCTGTCGGTCAAAATGACAGAGAACAAAAAAGTCTAGCGCGACCTCTGGTTCAACCAGAGTCTTGACTTGAATTTGATAGAGAATCTGTTGAACTAGCTGAACATTAGGGTTATGGCAAGTAGGCCTTCCAACCTCATCCATTGATTATTGAAAAGACTATAAATACATTTTCACCTTCTATTTTAAAAATATACAAAAATAAAGATTGATAAGTATTATTTTCAAAATAAAAGTATGTCCATGTCCAGCTACCTACAAACTTTGCTTTTGAGGTGAGGTTTCCTGGGGTAATGACATACCTTGTTCAGTTTTGGTCTCATTGGGCCAGTAGATTGTTTTGTACACTTCTCTTGACGTAAACCTAAATGAACATTTAGGAACATTTTCACCCCCCGTAAGCCCCTCTGCGAAACTTTTAATTTAGCTATTTGATGCACCTGAGCAAATGTCAGGAAAATCCAGCTGGAAGAGCTAAAGGTTATTTCATGTTCATCAGATTTGAACTCAAGAAAAATAAATTCTGAAACTGAAACAAAAATGGTCTCTATAAACCATTAGTTTGAGAGCATGTACATTTAGGCAGCTGGGTTAGTGAAACTTTTTTTTGTTACCGTATCATTTTTTAGAGTTTTCCCTAAATAATTTTTTTTTTTTTTTCACTGGGGTTGTACACGCCATCTACAACCCTAGTGATAATGTGTGGGAAGAGTTGTGAAATGAGTCATTAAATTGTCATTGTAACATCACAAAAACCTGGCACTTTAACACTTTCAAGAGTCACTGTACTTCCTTATTTGTCAACGTATTTTCCCATTTGCTCCATGTAATTACATCTATTCTCCTTTCCAGCTTTTTCTAAGAAAAAAAAGAAGCATAAAACGATTTGTGTATATATTACAATGACCTCCATTTCTTTCTGTCAACATCAGTGACCTCTCTGTGTTTTGGGGACATATTAACCAACAGTCTCGCCACGGATAATGAACACTTTGAAATTAACCTCTGCGAGATGCATTAATCACGTGAAGTAATGTTATGAAGGGCTGTAATGAATCACATCACCGAATTAGCTCTTATTCTGTATGCAAATACTTGTGCTGGTGCTGGTCTAATTACACAGTTAATGCTCATTAATCTTTGAGAGTAATGGCTCTTCTCCTCCGGTGCGTCTCCAGCAATGTGTGACGGACTGTGCCAGAACGGAGGATCCTGCGTTTCACCTAACAACTGTGTTTGCCAGCAAGGATTTACGGGGGAGAGGTGTGAAACAGGTAGGATTTCATTTCGGCTTAGCTCCTGTGTTTCATTTCTTCTCCCTTAAAGAGAGGACAAAGATTCATGAATACCCAGGGAAGAGTGGAGAAAAAAAAAAAACACAATACAAACTGGGTTTCAGGTGATTAGGGCTGAGCCTGTATTTGTCTTGGCATATCTGGGATCTTGCTTAGAATGACATATTACTTTTTGCGTTTGTAGCTGTCTGCCGTCAGAGCTCTGACACAAACAGATGATTGCTAAATGCTGAGTAGTTGCTGGAGTTGTGACTCAAACGCAGTTATTGTCCGCTTGAGTCGGTGTTTGTGGCTGTGAGCGTTGATGACTTTGTGCGTCTGTGCTCTCTGGCGAGTAATGAGTCTGCGCCTCGTCCGAAGGCCTCGTAGAGGATTTGTACGGCTTTGGAGCAGAATGGGAATCGTATCATGTCACAGCCTCCATTAACCAGCGTAGCATTCTCCCTATAGCCTAAATATCATGTTTTTGTTGCAACAAATCTTACTCCATGAATGTTCCTTTAAAAAAATAATTGAACCACTTGAACTTTTTCACGTTTAATAACATTACAACCACAATTTTATTGTGTTTTATGTGGCACACCAACAAAAAGTAATAAGTATTGTGACGTGAAAGGAAAATGCTTAACGGTTTTCAAGAGTTTTTACAAATAACCTGATACGTGTGACATACATTTGCATTTAGCCCTCTATTTTTACACTCCTAAATAAAAACAACCTATTGTCTTTAGATGTAATGTAATTACCAAATTTACCAAATCGTCCAACTTTATGTAATTTATTTTTAGGATACATCCCTAAAGTTTAATTAGTCTGCTTTAATCAAACTCTAGTTTCTTTGTCCAGAAACTCCAGGTTTTTTGGAGAGGTGTGAACGCGTAATCGAACTCTGATGTGGACCAAAAAACAAACTATGGGTGTTCAGTTCAATTGAACAGTTGAACACTGGTGCAGTTCAAAGGCACATTTGATTTTCACGCGGACTAGAGACCCATTTATAGTTAGAAAAACAAAATATATGCATATACTTGAAAACTATGAAGCCTTTTGTCCACCTTACAGTTATGTGCTCCTTTGTGCTAACTTGTTAATTGAACCAAATTCAAGTACACAGATGTTTGTAGCTTTAACTTAAACCTGGTTCATGAATACATTTCCAACTCTTCGTACGTTGTATCTTTCCTCGGGTAACCATGGTGGTGTAATTATCTTTTTCTAACCTTCTGCATCAACACGCAAACACTTTTTGTAAAATCCGTTTCAATCTTTAATGGAGTATCGTTCGGGAGGCAAGTGGCCAACCTAATGAAAAGTCATGGCTCTTCAGTCAGGGTCTTTCTGCATCCAAATGCAGCAGACTGAGCTTTTCTCATTGGTCCAGCTATTGATTGAGTGCCCTTTTTTTATGTGGCATCCTTTTTACTGCCCATCTTAAAGTAAATTAATTTCCTCATAGTGCTGATGATAAGCCAGGAAAGAAAAAGGATGTGTGTATGTGCGTCTTAGAGTTTTCACCCAGTCTAATGACTATCATCCTTCCCATGTTGGGTTGAGGAAAGTTCTCCTAACCTTGTCCCTTATGAATAACATAAGGGACAGTTATGTCCCTTATTGTCCGAAGCAATTATTACTTCTGATAATTGCATATTTTTTACTCTGTGTATGGGTTTACATCTCAGCCTTTTTCTCTGTAGGTCTGTTTCGGCTGCACTGCTGCTTTGACAAAAAGGCGCAGGACAGTGAACCTATTAACAGATGTTACATTTCACTGGAAGCGGAATTATAGCTGTCAGCATCAAACCAACTCAGTTACTGTTTTGGCTGTAACTGTAATTCTGCATAAAGCATTAACTAGTAAGTTCAGTAGAAAACCACCAGACTCAACAGGCAGGACATGAATGCTGCTGGTTCTGTGTGATTTTAAAGGCTGTGTGTTCGAAGATAATAACAGCGGGGAGCTAAATTATCGAGTTCTTTCTGTGAGTACTGAGTTGTCAACAGTTGGCCTTTGATTAAGGATGCTAGC
The DNA here is from genome assembly GCF_002775205.1 of Xiphophorus maculatus. Taxonomy (NCBI): domain Eukaryota; kingdom Metazoa; phylum Chordata; class Actinopteri; order Cyprinodontiformes; family Poeciliidae; genus Xiphophorus; species Xiphophorus maculatus. The sequence goes on along the minus strand of NC_036444.1, from coordinate 21,989,826 downwards.
TAAAGTGCATACCTTTTAGAAAATCACAGCAACATGGGTATTTACAATATTTCTTTTCAATGATTGGCATGTTTTGATTACAAGTTTATCAATAAATCGATAAATCAAGTTTATTTGTATAGCACATTTCAGCAACAAGGCAGCTCAAAGGGCTTTACACCATAAAAACAGAAAAATACAAAGTCATGAAAGGCAACATACAGATATAAGGAAGAAGCTGTGATTACTGTGCTGCTACCAGAAGATGCCTACGTGAAGTGAAAGACCCCAAATGTCCAACTGTTAAACCAAAAAAAAAAAAAAAAAAAAAAAGCAATAGCTGAAGTGGTTACAATCTGCCAGAGAACACAACGACTGGCCCAAATAATAATGGCACAGCATTTTGTGAAGTGATGACAGCAAAATTGCTCGATTGTATCTGATGTTCCGACAAGACATCCTGAAATACACCAGTTAGCCAGCAGCAACTTGGTTCAAGAGCAATATGCTGATCGATGTGGAGCGGCCAGACCAATACCTGGACCTTACAAAAATATTGTAAAGTTCTTAAAGTAATGCAGAGGATTTGTCGAATGTAGTTCAATGGCTGAAATCAAATGAATTTCAGCGAGCAATCAAAAATCCATTTTAGAAAGTTAAAACTTTAATGCCTGACCATAGACTTGCAACGCTTGATGTCAGTTTTTTATTTTACAGTTTTGGATTATTTTGCTATTGTTTTAAAGTGTTTTAAGGTAACATTTCTCCAAAGTATTATGTCTAAGGAGGAGTTTCTCGCTCTTCTACATGTTGGAATACATGTCGCCCGTCTGCTTTTCTACAAATAGCACTTGTGTATCATTGTCGACTGATGACGTAGGTTTGATTCAAACACTCTACGAAGAAAAATCGACCCAAGTCTACAATTAGCAGGAGCAAGTTCCCAAGTAAAACTGGTGATATGTTAAAGCACCTTGTTCCCACACTTCCTTCTTAATGTTCTCGTTTGTTAGTAGATGACTAACGCCGCCTCTTTTTAAATTCTACATCTTTTGGTAATAGTCCAAAGCAGCTGTCTGGTAGAGAAGGTATTATTCTCTTGAAATTTCACCTGTACGATCGTTGCACACAACACACACAGAACTCTCCCATGCATTTTCATGCCTGAAGCGACATGAAGTTTTCCGCCACAGATGGTGGCGAGTGCATCTCTCCTGCCTCTCCGACAATCACTCTCATATGTCTCAAGCACTGTGACAACCACTATGCTGATGTCCCTTCGTTGTGCTTTTAAGCCCCAAGACCATCATCGGGTCCCCGATGCTACAAGGCTAAGGCCTCTGGCACTGTTAGGGGACTCCATCAGTCACTCATTCTGGAAGAAAGGCTTCTCCTTACTGCTTCCACAGCATGACAGGAACTCCCAGCGCGGGCTGTTTCTGCTGCTAGGATGCATGGCGGCTCCAGTTCTAGCAGTAGGAGGAGAGAGCAGCAGTTTGAGGAGAAAAGATGGAGATGTAAGGGAGAGAGTGACGGATGCAAAATTCGAGGAAGGGTTAGAACAGAGAGGGAGCGATTCGGAAACGGGTAAAAGGAGGTGAAGCGGAATGGATGATACGGAGATGTTCGGGCGGAAGGGGAAAAGCTGACAGATGCAGATCTGGAATGGGATATGCGGAGGGAGGGACAGACGGGGTTACTGAGTTTTTCCCTGAATTTGGACGTGGAATGCGGTTGCTGGAGGAGAAGGAGGAGGAGGAAGAGGAGTAGCAGAGCTCGCAGGATGAACATGGAAAAGCTTTCGCTAGGTTTTCAGACTCCCCACCCGCAGGACCCTGTGAGCTTTTAGAGGCCTCCCCAGGGACTCGGCCGCTCCTGATGCCGCGGCATTAGAGTGACGGCCTGTCACAAGCTGCCGAACGATGACGCTGACGCACCCTGTGCGCACGAGTATCTTCGGTGCTCACGCACATCATCAACCTGCCACCTGATTTCAGATCGTCACACGTCCATGTGTAATTGGGCGCACGCTCTTAGCGTAATTGAGCATGTTTATTTCTCTGCAGCTGAGAGGGACGGCGCTGTTCAGCTCGGGTCTGCTTGTGTAATCTGGTGACAATGTGTGTGTGGGTGTGCACTTCCCAGCCTTGTCATTGCCATTCAGTGGGAATACGGGAAGGGAGGACAGGGGACACGCAGTGCTGACAGACAGACAGGCAGCAGCTAGTGGAGAACTCTGACTCGCCATGAATTATGCAGGAGACAGCTGCGGCTGGGCACATCCACTCCAGTCATAGATAAAAATGGACGAAGGGCCAGCCATGTAATGTTTGCCCCCAACATGTCGCGTAGCCGCCACGGTAGCCCCAGGCTAGCTCTTTGTCCCACATTTCCTCACAGTGCGATGGATAAATGTGGAAGTATTAGGCTCATTTTGCTGTAATGTGGTTTTCATTTTAGAAGGAAGATGCGACTGCATCCACCAGCAGATTTCACTGTTGGACTCTGTGAGGCCTGCGTTGTTTGGCTGATGATTTTCTCCCACATTGCTTTGGTACAAGATGGCTATTGGGGGGAGGGAGGGAGCTATTTGTTTTTTTCCCACTTGCTGTTTTTCCTCACTGAATTTGAATGTATGTAATAAAATCAATTTAGGTTTATTTTTAAATTATACATCCAGGTTTGCCGCTTTCCGTCCTCTTTGATGTTGTTTTTCTTTCCATTTGCTCTCAGCAATTTTGTCTCCCGTAACATCAGTTGGACACCAAGCAAATCAGAGAGAACCAATTCAGCCTTGATTGCTTATGGAGCCATTTTGGATTAGTTGGATATGAAATTCCACCGACCTTCCTCTGAAAAGCTTTTAGTTTAAATATGTGTGATGAAGAAGAGGAGCTACACTTCTTCTTATCTTTGCTACGTATATCATGAAAATCTGAATAAATACCAACTCCATGCTGAAGTAAAAGTTTGGTCTCAGCTCACCAGAGAACCATTTAAGTTTAAATGATTTTTCGAGGCACTATAAATTCAATTATCATTTAAAATATCTCATAAATAAGATGCTTATAGGTATGATGGAGTAGTAGGGCCACATTAAGACAATTAAAAACTAAAATTACAATAATATGACCAAAATAAGTACTTTTTTTTCCCCTCCAGGGGGTCTTTTGTGGGTTCTAGCGTCCCTTATATGAAAGTAGGCTGACAGGAAAGGGGGAAGGAGAGGAGGGAAGACGTGCGGCAAATATCGCCGGGTTCGGGCATCGAACCCGCGACGAAACGTGGGTCACACTATCCCCTACGCCACCACAGCATGCCCAAAATAAGTACTTTAATTTATTTGTATTTTTTTCTTAGTTTGGCCCTAATACTCTGTCATATAAATCAGTGCAAGGGACTGAACTTTTTCATCTTGTATGCTAAACATTAAAACGCCTTTATGTTAGAAAATTGGACTCTGACATCTGTGAATACCTGCTCCTTCTTCAAGTCTCAGTGTGTTTACTGACTGAGTTGGTGGACTTGTTCTGTCAGATAAATACGGCTCGATTATGTTTTTTTTTCCTTATTTTCAGCTCATTATCCTCTCCTTTCAGCTCCCGCTAAGCTTATTAGGACGCCTGGGCAACAGTTGGAACTCTTCGTCACCACGCTGTCAGCTCTGTAACTAATGACCATCTCAGCTGTCCTTTGTTGGCTTCTTGCTAGTTTCTCGGAGGACAGCGTGGACTGCTGAGGAGAGAGGTTTTTACTTGATTAGATGCTGAGATCGCACACCTCTTCCTTTTCATCTTTCATTTCATCTGCAGTTCTTGTGGGCACTTTTAATCAGTGGCATTGAATCACGTCGAGTCCCAGTTTAGCATCAACTCTGTTCTTTAAGGACAAGGACAAAGAGGTAAAAGATTTTTATGTCCAACATTAATGATCCAATTTAGATTTGCGCCTCCTACCTGCTGCTGTTGAAGAGCATCATCAAGGAGCTGCACGGTTTTACGCCCGCACGATAAATTGGTATTTTATTGATAGCGAAAACGCAGCTTCCCCAACTCCTGATGTTTTACGGCTACTCATCTTCTTCCAAAGCGATGTCCGCATAAAAAGGCGTTTTGATTCTTCGCCGGAGATATTAATCGCAGTGAAAGCTTTTAAGAGTGTTTTTTTTTCTTCTTGTTTTATACTTCTGTATGAAGTCCGTGTATCATGTTGGGGACTGACAAGAAAGTAAAAGAGATGGGAAGCAGATGAAAACGAGTATGAAGAAGATCTGTGTGACAGATGAAGTGAAGAAAAAAGGATGGGGGGTATTTAATTATTGGGGGATATCTTGTCACACCAGAAGAGAGGAGAGCAAAAGGCTGCAAATAGGAGGTGATTTATGATAACATGTCTAAATGGAAGCAGAAAAGCGGAAATCAAAGTGAGGATTAGGAAGGGGTCGGGGTAAGAGGATGAACAAGGTTTTTATGAGTAAAACCATGAAGTTTGGTGAAGCAAAAGGATAAGTACCGAGGACAAAGAGCGGCAAAACAAGAAGTGTTTTTTTTTATTATTATTTTTAATAAAACTGTCTGCTTTTTGTTGACAATAATAGGCAGTTGTAACCTAAAGTTGCTCATAACAACATTTTCAAGTAGTAGAGGAAGTGCCTTTCAATTTCAGAGAGGATGCCTTGAAACGTTTGTTTTGTTAGAAAACTGTTTTGTTAATTACTCTCGATTCCAAAAAAAGAAAGGGAGAAGGCAATGGAAGTGCTGCTTGCTGCTTTTGATTTATTTATATGCCCTACTTTCCAGAATCTTAGGATATTTGTCTCTATTAATATATGCCCTTATACATCAGGAATAGTGTCAGAATTTTAGACAAAATTATAAAAAGCAAACAATAAAAACATAGCCACATCACTTTAAGGAGGAGGAAAGCATTGTTGTGTGAAAAAAAGCATTCAACAGCTAACAGGTATCAAAGCTGCTCGTGTTGCATAATTTCAAAGAGCAAAGGCCACAGCGTGCCTGCTAATAATAACTCGCGAAAGCACAACATCATAGTTTCATCGCAGCCTGAATCTCCCCTGGGCTCATCCCACCCAGCACTCGTGCTCAGGTAGTGAATAATTAAAAGCGAATTCATTTTTTCCGCTCCTTGACAGCTCCCACGACGCATTGCTGCAGCTGTCCCTCCTCTGCGCCGCGGTTTACCCACAAGGCCTGCAGGCCTGCGACTGTTTAAGCTCAAGCGGCTTGTTTAAGCACGATGATTACATATTCATTATTTATTTAGAGACGGCTTTACAAAGCACTCACTCCATCAGCTATAATTAGTGTGTCTTAATTAGGCCCCGCTAATGGCCGGAGCTGTCGTTTAGCTGGGAGCAACCTGCTGCTTTTGCCTAAATGACACGTCTCCCAGGGACAGGTTGATGCTGTAGCTGCTAGTACGCAGTAAACAACACTGGGCACAGGGATAGCTACACCGCTCTGAAGACTGACAGAATGAAAGAGCGTGCTTTTATTAGTGCAGAAGTGAAACATGCTGAGTAAACAAGCATTCTGTTCGCTTTTCCTTCTGTTCTGCTTCCATCAGTCTTCAGGGAAGTGTCAGTTTTTAACTTTGGCTAACCAGCTTTTGAGCTGTTGTTTTTGCTTGGATCTTTTTATTTATGTGAGATGGGAATATGCGCAGTAATTAAGAGCAGTCAGTATCTTACTGACTCCTCTTAACTTTTGCTATATGCATCTTTACTATGAGGGATTGCTGTGAAGTAAACAACACAGTGCAAGCAATTGTCTACTGTTGCTACACGCTCATCTAGGAGGAGTCCATCCATCCATCCATCCATCCATCCATCCATCCATCCATCCATCCATCCATCCATCCATCCATCTTTCCTTCCTTCCTTTCTTTATTAATTATCTGAATTTATAATATCTCAACATTTCTGGGTTGTAAGATTTGAATTTTTCTGATTTTGTCATTTTGATTTCTGGCTTTTAAAGGTTTTCCACCTCAATAACAATCTACTTTATTTATTAGGTACACATAAGTTTAAGCTAGCTAACAACTCCTTGCGTTTGTTGTGTGAAATGCTTATTTTTTGACAAAAATAAGTTCTGTCTGAAGCACCATGTCAGTTTAATATGTGGCTTGGAATATAACAAGCTTGGAAAAATGGTAAATTAAGGAAACTTACCGTGATTCTCAAACAAGGCAGGGAAGTTGAAAACTTTGCTGGTAGATGGTGGAAGGAGGCGGAGCTTTTCAGTGTAATTTTTTTACACTCAGTTTGGAGAATTTTCATTAGCACTGAATTATTATTAACTCCAAAAGAATGTATTTCTTTAATACTTTACAAGTTACACTAAAAAGAATAAATAAAAAAAGCAACAATTTAAACTAATATTTTCACCAACTTGTGCTTAAGTATTCAAATAGTGTTAAAAAGGTGATGTTCATCCATCTACAGAAAATCTGCAAATCTATGAAACTCAAGACTGTTTAAATTGTATCTGGATCACACGTGCAACCATTGTTGCTTCTGCTCGCTCTCTTCCCAGTCAGTTTCAGACATCTATCCTCCCACTCATAAAACCTGGGAGCTGCCGGAGCAATTTGTTAGCATCTTTACAGTAAGTTCCAGAAACAACTGCACAGACCTTTGAAAACCCACCTGTGCTACTCTGTTTTATTTTTTACTAATAATTGCCAGTCACGCGCACTGAGTTTTACTGTAAAGACGGAGGGATTACATAAGAGAGTGTTATCAGAGTGTTCCTGCAGAAATTGTTCACAAGTCTTGTTTCCAGTTTCCCTTGATTACTCACCCACTCTCCCACTCAAGTGCTTGCAGATACGGATTTGCATTTCAGTGTCTTTTTCATCTCCAGGAACTCTGCGTGAAGCTGGGTTTGACTTGGATTTCCCCATGAATCGCTGCTGTTTAGGCTTTATTTCCTCTTTTAAAAATCAAGTGCGCATCGACAAGGGAATGTCTGTTCTTCGCCCTTTACCATGAACTTGAAGGATCAGGAGTCTTTTCTTGATCTGACATGAAAGGTTGGCTGATCAGGAAAATCTGTTAGCAGCTACAGGTTAAAGAAGGAGTTATTTTCTCTAAAAGAAAAATCTACCCATGCCTTTCAGGAATACAAGGGCATTTCAGTGAATATTTAAAATGTTCATTTATATCAGTTGTGCTAAAAAAGCTGGCTATAGCCAATCATTAATGGGAAGTTGAGTAGAAGGAAAAAAATGTTGTTGGAAAAACTACATTGAGAGGATTTCTCAAGCAAAAGCGAAGCTCGTCACTTAAGAAAGACACACACAGGAAATGGGCTGCAGCTGTCACCATCCTTGTTAAGCTACTTTGATTAAAAAGATGACAACAGAAACTTCTTCCTTTAGTTAAAGAGCGAGAAAGAGTGTTTCAAAGTCCTCTTAGCATTTTATTTTGAAATCATTTTATTTACCAACCGTGCTTATGAACTACCTTCTGTCTGAGGGTATAAAATAGGTCATGTACTGGAACGTACCTGTCCCAGAAGATGTTCTTCAATCGTCTCAAACAACGACTTGCACAGATACTTCTGATCTCCGGGAGGTGCCAGCTGTTTTTACCACCTGCTATATGAACACACTTTAGTGAGAATACACTTCCAACAGCACAGTTGTAGAAGTTGATGATATGCTGCTGATGAATTTTGGCCAATTTCATTTTCCTCCAGAAGAAAAGACGTTGTTGAGCCTTTACAGGTGGCTGAAACTATGTTAGTACCTCAGGTCAGGTTCTACGTCATAGTAACGCCAAAGAGCTTGAATTTTGTGTCCCTCTCAACAGCTTTTGTTCCGACATCAATTGGAGAGTGAATGTTCGTACTTTGTTTGAGAAAGTCCATAATTATTTTGTTGGTTTTCTTGATGTTGAGAACCAAGGGGTGGTTGTAACACCTTGATGTACTTCAGTTCTGCATGCTGTCTCATTGCCATTGATGAGACCCAACATTGTGATGTCATCAGCTTATTTAAAAATGAAGCTATACAAACATAAGTGAGGATAGCATAGAGCAGTGGGCTAAGGACACAGCCTTGAGGGACTCCTGTACTGATGGAACGAGTGGAGGAAGTGTTCCCACTCTCTCACACTGTGTGCGATTTGGTGCAAAGTCTAAAATCCAGCTACATAGCATGTTGTTAAATCTAACATTACAGTTCCTTTGGCCATATTGTATTGAAAGTTGAGCTAGACTCGACTAAACGGCAGCTTTGCACAGGTCCTTTGAGATCCAGATATCCCAGAAGTGTGTGGACCATGTAGTACTAGCGTCCTCTGTCGATCTGTCCTCCCTATATGCAAATTGATTGAATGTTGGTGGTTTAGCTTTCTTTAAGTCTCTGAAGGTATTTAGCTGGTATGGGGTTCAGTGTCACAGATCTCAAATCATTTAGATATGTGATATTAGAGTCTTTAGGGATGGGGACTATTATAGTTCCTTAAAAGCAGAGAACCAGGAAGTGGACAGCAACATATTGTAGACTGAAGTGAAAATATCCGCAACCCATCCAGCAATTAATCAAAATTAACAGAAGCAAATGCTTGAATTACTGTATATCACTCCCTGTACGTAATGAAGCATGTAAGATGGATATTGAAATTGGGTGAGAATTACAGTAGGTCTCTGTATTGGAGGCGTATTTGGCAGCCGTAACAATTTTGGCACAAAGTTCTGCTTGTAGAAGAAACCTTAAGAAGGCGAACAATGGAACAGGGGGAACACAAAGAAAAGGTAAAAGAAATGAGCTTGCCATCAGCGACAGACAAAAATAGGACGAAGTGAAGAGGTTATTGTGAGCATGGACAATGAAAAAAAGCCGTACAGAGGTGAGGCTAAATCTACGTCTTTATTCTGCCCTTTTTCTGCTCACAGAGACAGCAGACTGCCAGGGTTTGCCGGAGGTTATAATGAGAGCACCTCTGTTTCTGCCTCGGCTTTGAGCTATAGACTGAGAAAAAGAAACACCTGGGAAGGTGAAGGCAGCAGATGAACAAAACTGGAGGAGGGCGGTTTCATGGCAAGCAGACATAAGACGCTCTGAGAGGAAAATCCGGATGCTTTTTTTTCTTTTCTTCCTCCACTTTGTCCTTCGAGAGATGCCTTAATAGAGCTCTTGTTTCTGGACTGCCACTCAGGATAACGAGAAATATAATTGCAGTCTATCTCGTACTCACTTGTTCTCTCTTTCTTTACCTTCTCCTCCTCCTCCTTTCTTTTTCCCTTCCGTCTTCTTTGACCTCCTCACCTCCTCGCACTGCTCTGTCTGCACGTACACAAGGTATGTCAGTCATTTTCGTGTCTTTCCCATCACCAGGGTAACGGCAGTGACTTAGCTTCTGACCTTTCCAGTGGAAGAGAAACAGGCCAATTTCATTTTTGTTTGTGTAGTCGTTTCATTTTCCCAGGGAGGAGAGCGGCATCATTTAACAAGTGAAGCTACCGAGCCGTCCCCATGTATGATTGAACAAAAGGCAAAAGCCTCTTGATTCTACTGGGACGGCGTCTCTCGGCAGCGGCCTTGTCTGACTGTCATTGTTGATGATTTAATTGCTACGATCTTTCCTTCTCATTTAGAAAGAAAAAAAGATTTTTTAAAAATACAGAGAAAGCGCTCTATCCCAGCTGTGCCTCCATGTAACCGTGTCAAAAGTGTGACTGAGTTTCTCCATGCTGAAAGCACGGCGGCACTTGAAAAGTTGATTTGACAGCGGCGCGGCGGCATAATTGCAGCTGACAGGTTTGCGAAGATAAAAGAGGAAAGCGACAAATCTTTTGTAGAGGGTGTAAGCCTCTGTTGTTATCGCCAGACAGCGGAGCATTTTAAATACCTGAATGAAACCGGCTGAAAATAACCCATTTTGCATATTTTTAGACATTCGCTTCATCATCGCCGCCTGGTATAAATAGCATCTGACGGGCACAGTTGTACTTTAAACTGCTTCATGCAGCAGGAAATGCGGAGGCTGAATTTCAGCTTGAAATTCTCCATATACTGGCAATGCACCTCATGCATTTTTTTCCCCTCACTTTTTTTTTTAAAAAAAGATTCTCTCTTTTTTTATCATCCTGACATTCAGAGGCGGAAAAACGTATCGGATAATTCTCTTCGGAGCCGGGGAGAATGCAGTATAATTTTTAATGATTGGGGTGAAATACTGTTTGCTGTGGACTTTTTGATATGAAGCTGTGTGCCTGAAACCTGCTCTAAGAAGAGAAAATGAGCCACTCTGCTGTCTTCGTGGTGATGATTAGTGAAATACAAAAGTCATCTAGCTGAGATGGCGCTTTGAACCTGCTGATGGACTGTCCAAGTCAATTTTTAGATAAATACAGAGAGGTGAGAGATTTCTCACCTTTTTGTCTTGTAAAAGCAGCAAACCATGTTGTATTTTATTGGCTTTTTCTGTCATGGATGATCACAAAATAGAAAGGGAAGCATGTTTTGGAAATTCCTCACAAATAAACCTATGAAAGGCAAACAAATATTTCGTCTTTTACAAATTGGACACGTTAGGTTTGTTTTAATTTATAACTTTTCCTGAGTAAATGCTTTGCAATCAAAGCTGTAAGTCTTAGGATATGGCTTCACCAATCTGAAGACTGAAATTAGCTCGTCTCAAAGTCAGCCAGATTTAAGATGAGATCGTTTGAGAACATTCGCTTCAATACCTTGCCACAGAATCTCAATAAGATTTAGCTACAGACTTTGAGTAGGCCATTATAGCACAAAGATGTAAACCATTCCGTTGCAAATGTGGCTGGATTTTCAGAGTCCTCGATAATTAATTTTCCCATATTATGAGTTACAATATTATAGGGCTATTTTCACAATTATCCAAGGAATTGATCTCTCTGTCTCTCTCTCTTTCTCTCTCTAAAACCGTGACGAAGCGATATTCCAACGCCACAAATGCTGTCGTAGTCCAACTATCACAAGCTTCAACAATCCTTATTTCTCCCCCAAAACGTCACACAATTCGACACCATGCTGCTAGCACTTCACAACAACTCATAGGCAGAAATGAGAGCGCAAATAATGATCCAGACGGAACACGGTGCGCTACATAATAAATCATAATTTAACGAAGCTTCAAGGCACATAAATTTTCCTCGAGAAATTTTAATAATTGAGGTACTCGAATCATTCGAGGAATTGTTTCAGCTCTACAATACTATAAGTTGTTCCACTGGCAGATTGTTTCACTTATATCTTATACTACTTCAGTGGTTCCCAAAGTGTGGGGCGCGCCCCCTGGGGGGGGCGCAGTGCTATTGCCGGGGGGGGCGCGGGAAGCAGTATGGATGAAAAAAAACTGTTACACAAACTTTTCACTGTAAAGATGGTTTGTAGTGTGTTTTGTTGCAATCTGAAGTGTGAAATAAACTTTAGTGGAGTTTGCAAACAAAATATGTGTATAGGTTCATGTCTGGTTGAACGATACGTGTGCCCAGTTGATTTCTTTTTGGGGGGGGATTTTATTGTAATCTATAGGGGGGCCCAGAAAATCTTTGGGAACCACTGTACTACTCCATTAATATTAAGAAATTATTGACTTAAAGCAATATCGTGCTGAAAAGTTACTTGTAAGTTTGTTCTGTTTTATTTCAAGTGCACTAAGATATCTGAACTAGAAATTTAACCAAAAATGCTTGGTAAGATTTTATGTTTTTGCAGTTTAGCCTTAAAATTACTATAATTACCCCCCCAAAAAAGAAAAAAAATCTACTTCCGTGTAGTTTAACCCTCACTATTAAATCCGGTGTTCATCTTTAATAGCTGTCTAATCCTGAAACTAGACAAAGATACTTGGTATGATTTTGTGTTTTTCCAGTCTATTGTTTGCAAAGGATTGTATTTAGAGGAATCAGTGTAAAGGAGAGCAAAAACAAAAAAGCAAATCACAATTCCGAATATTTACTTGCAAAACGTTTTAACGAAATACAATAATGTTTGCGGTTGTGACATGGCAGAAAGCGAACAGGTTGAAGAGGTGCCTTTTCAGGACACGGTAAAACCTTAATCTGCAGGACATTTTGATCAACAGTTAATCTGCTGCAGAATTTCTATTTAAAGGCCGGGGGCTCATTAGCCAATAGATCTTAATCCTATTACGGCTGGTTGGTGGGGGACCAGGAGCCCTTCTGTCGGGGTGTGCGGGTGGGGTGTGTGTGTGTGTGTGTGTGGGTAGAGTGGGGGGATACTTTTGCAGTACAGATGTGAAGAAGGTCATACGCGGCACACTGCCATTTTCATAATGAGAGCAAAGCATCATGCATCATGCACAATCATAAAAAAGCCATCACCGGCCAAGCAGACACATTTAATCATGGCACATGTCGGGAGCTAACATATTTAGCCCCGCCGCATAATAACAGGCTTTATTCCCTCCTTCACGTGGGTCTGGCCCCGGGTTTAATTAAATGTTAGCCGAAATATCAGAGTAATCTCTCTCTCTCTGTGTGTGTCTGCGTGTGTGTGCATTATGCTCATTGTTAACAGCTGAATAGTTCTTGGATGATGTTTGCAGGGACGTCTGCTATAATAACCAAGAGGTTTAACGTTGGCCCGTTGTAAGCGGGGAGAAGAGTGAGCGTATGAAAAGGAGATACAAAAAACAAGAACAGAGCGACGAACGCAGAACGACGGGGAGACAAACGTGGGGAGGAGAAAACCCGGAGCACTTAATCTCAGCGTTGCTATAAAGACGAGCTGAAAGAGGAAGCGGAGACGAGGTTTTTTTTTTGAGTGCAGTTCTGTGAAAATAAACATAAGCTCCATCCACCGACAGCAGCCACCCAACGGCTGAAAGAAACCGTGCCAGAGCCATTTGTTCAGGGTCTTTTTTTTCACATGACAGAGTTTTTCCCCCTCAATAAAATAAATCGAGAGTGCACTGACTTTGGAAATAATCTGTTTACCTGCATGTCAATGCATTTTGCTACATCTTCCTGCCAGGGCCTTTTTGTTACGACTCTGTCTCGTCAGAATGCGCTTCGTGTTTTCAGTTAGTTTTCTTTCTTTTTTTTAATGCCCTGCTATCTTTTATTGATACCGATGTCATTCTCTGGCTGCAAAATTGTCTTTGATCAATAAAGCCTTTTGGTCTGGATGCTCTCACATGCAAGACAAGTTGTTTTATTAATTATGAATCAGTCAGAGTCTAGGACGCCCAAGAGGCAAGAATGAAAGCGCAATATCTGACTGAGTGTAAAAAGCTGATTCTGAAGCAAACATAAATTGACTGTATGTGTCTTGCTGTCTCCCCACTCTCCTCCTCAGACATTGACGAGTGTGCGGACGGCTTTGTTGAGTGCGATAGTAAATCCACTTGTGTCAACTTGCCCGGCTGGTACCACTGCGAGTGCCGCGACGGCTACCATGACAACGGCTTGTTTTCCGCCAACGGGGAATCGTGCGTAGGTGAGTTGTTCCTTTTTTTTATTAAATATTCAAAAGTTTGGTAGGAGCATACTCCAGGTGTCCCTTTTTTTTTTGACACCTGAAATGAAAAAATGTTAGGCATGGGCTGGTATCCGATTCTCATGGTGTGATAGATCTGAATATTATGTTCTACCAGTCTGCTGTGGAGGGTCAAAGCTCTTCTGCCACCATCTGTTTGGTTTATCAGAACCAGAGACTTGAAAACAACCTGATAAAGAAGAAGATCATGGCGTGAAGAATTTTTCATAAAATCCACAAAATTACAGACAACCACGATCCTCCTCTTCATGGGACTGTTACATTCCGACAGAGCGTCTTTTGTCAGAGGCTTCATCAGAACCACTGTAGCACAGACAGCTACAGGAGTTCGTTCTTGCCAACAGCAGTCAGCAATCTGAATTCCAACATTTATATTCACTCTGGGATTAATAAAGTATTGTTGGATTGAATTGACTTGAATAGAAATGCTACTTTTTATGGTGTCGTGGTGTTAACACCCTCCGGTCCAGTGCTTAACTGGTTTGAATCCTACATAAAGAACAGGGATTTCTTTGTTTCAATTGGAAACTTCTCATCAAAGAGATCAAAGGTCACATGTGGGGTACCCCAAGGTTCAATCCTAGGACCCCTCTTATTCAATATTTATATGCTCCCACTAGTTCAGGTTATAACAGGAAATAATATTAGCTACCATAACTATGCAGATGACACACAGCTCTACATTACAATGTCACCAGGTGACCTTTGACCCCATCCAATCACTGAACAGATCCTTAGAGCAGATAAATGTGTGGATGTGCCAAAACTTTCTCCAGCTGAACAGAAACAACACTGAAGTTATTATTTTTGGACCTAAAGAGGAACGATCTAGAGTCAATGCACAGCTTCAGTTATTACAACTGAAAACCAGCGACCAGCCCGAAACCTGGGAGTAGTGATGGACTCTGACCTGATTAAATTAATTAATTTCCAGGATTAAAGGACTAATGTCTCAGCCAGATCTAGAGAAACTCAACCATACGTTCATCTTCAGTCGTATTGATTATTGCAACAGCGTCTTCACAGGTCTGTCCAACAAATCAATCAAACAGCTGCAGCTGATCCAGAATGCTGCTGCTCACGTTCTCACTAAAACCAGGAAGATAGAGCACATAACACCAGTTTTAAAGTCCCTACACTGGCTCCCTGTAGCTCAAAGAATAGACTTTAAAATACTGTTGTTAGTTTATAAATCACTGAACGGCTTAGCACCACAATATATTAAACATCTGCTGTTGTTGTATCAACCTTCCAGACCTCTCAGGTTCTGGTTCTGGTTCTGCTCTGCATCCCCAGAACCAAACGAGGAGAAGCAGCTTTCAGCTTCTATGCACCACAAATCTGGAACAAACTTCCAGAAAACTGTAAAACAGCTGAAATACTGACTTCCTTTAAATCTCGACTAAAAACCCACCTGGTTAGGATTGTATTTGAAACATAATCAATTACAAATTTATTGATGGAACTTGACTTAATGTCGTGTTTTGATTGTTGATTCTAGGTTGCATTGTGTTTCTGTGTTTGATATGATGTAAAGCACTTTGAAATGCCTTGCTGCTGAAATGTGCTATACAAATAAAATTTGATTGTTTGATTGACTAGCAACATTTTGTATTAAGACAAAAATGGATAATGTTATGTAATTCAAAAAATCTCCATAGTTTTTAGAGAGTACCCATAAATAACATTTGACAGGAAAGCAATCTAAACTAAATAACAATTTTTTAGCGCCAATAAGCTTGAGGTAATTTGTTTTTATCAGAGCTGATAAGGACAAAATAAATTAGAACACAGTAAAGTGCAAGGTTTTCTGAAAATAGCATCCAGTTACAGTGCTATAAGACAATATTATCTCTATAAGCTTCTGTAGATTTTTTTCAGTTTTGGTATTGCTGTTGTGCCAAACTGTTGCAGGTATTTATATAAGAAAAAGATTACATGAGTAAACACAAAAATTAGTTTAAAATTATGATTTTGGTTATTAAGTGAAAAAGCTTACCAAACTACCCTGGTCCTATGCATAAATATAATCGCCCCCCAAAATCTATCAACTGGTTATGCCGCCTTTGGCATCGTTGAGTTTAGGTCAAACTGAATTTATTCTATTAATTCTGTTTTGTACATTTTGATGCCACCCAAAACCTGTGTTTGCACAAACCACGTGTTAATATGGCAGAAGTTTACCGCCCGACATGTTAAACAATGATGGGCCATAACCTCTGAGGCTGAATCTCATCTCAGAACCTGAGCTGTCCCTTTAACAGGTGCTGATAAATGGATCAGCTGCTGATCATTGATTGAACTTTTCCTTTATATGAAAAGGAATATTAAATAAACTAAAACAATTTCAAAAAATTAGATGGAAAGTTTGTTTTCAGGATCGTATCAGAACTGGAAACTGAAGATGAAGCATGTAACAGGCAGATGGGACCATAAGATCTGAACAGATGAAGAAGAGGAGGTTTTTAGATGGTAGTTATTGCAGCTTGGCAAAGTTGAAAGTCAGTATTAGAAATTGTCCTGGTATATCAAATACTTGCAGAAATAATTCAGCTTAGTGCACAAGTAGCCGTCTGTTGCTGACAAAAAAAATAGTTCAATGAAAACTTTTTTCTTAAATGTTTAACTTTGTAAAAGCACATTGTGTTAATCACATTTGTCAGTAGCCTAAGAATTCAGAAATGATGTGGTTAAATTTAGAAAGTTATGATGTGGTAGTTATCCCAGGATATGAAGTAGAATCACTAATTTGTTTTAAAAAAAATTAAAGAAAAGAAAAACCTGCTGGGGACATGGATGGATGGATCTGTAAATGGCCTACTGTTTCAACTTATTGACTGAGTCATCAAGTACTGAAATTTGATCTTTTACTTTTAAAATATTAAATATATAAATATTTACCTTAAAGAATCTTAATCTGGAAGGAAAGGCCCTCTCACACAGTCACATTTTTCCTTATTTTATGTCTGTGTATGAAAAATCATAACTCTATAATTACTAATATAATTACTAATATTAAAACTGCAAAAATCCATATTTAGCAGCAGGAGGAATAATTTTTTATTTATCTTTCTATCAAATGAAAACTATTCAGTCAGGAGAAAAGAAAAACGAGGTCTCCAAGTGCCGCCACACCAAGAGATTATTTTACAACATCATCAAAGTAATATTTTCAGTTTGTTCTGTTTTGCATTTACAGAGAAAAAGCTGGTAGTTTCTCATCAGTGATGGGCAAAAAAAAAAAAATCCAATATGGCTGCCATCTTTTTCAAAAGTGATGACCTGCTGTTAAATGCTTACTCTACTAAAAGCTTATATCTTTTTAAAATCTTACACAAAGTAGTATGTGCATGAAATTCGATGAAATACAATGTTGTTAGCTTGTATTGCTAACAGCGGTTAGCTTGTCTCTTAGCACAGCAATCACTGTGTCTCACTAGTTTTAAGAGTTGGTTAAGTTGGGTTTTGTATAATTCCCAGATTTTACATTTCCAGTTTCAAGTAAATAAACACAAATATATTCCTGTCCTCAATGTGCTTTCTGTCTAAGAAAATGTTTCCACGTCTCAATTTCAGAAATGTAGTTTCGAAATTTAAGAGGCAAAATAGCTTCTCTGACAAGACGTTCCGTCAGCTTCTATTGAATGTTTTTGATGCAGGATTGACCTCTCCTCTTTTTTTAAGTTCCCTTCCTCCTAAAAGATACGTCTCTTTTCTTTCTGAAGCCTGTTGATTTTTTTTCAAACATTTTTTTCTGATTTAGCATGTGGACAGACATGTGGAGGCTGTCAGAAGCGAAACCCTGAATCAACAGAAACACGGAAGAAATGGGCGCAACAATCGAGCTGGTGGTGCCGCTCCATTCTTTGACCCCCATCTTAGCCGTCATCTGGATTTGAAAGGGCCGAGAAAGAACACACATTAAAAGCACTCAGAAATAAATTTTAAAAATCCATGAATGATAACCTGTCTGCACCTCTCAAAAGCAGAATTTGGCCAAAGTGGGTTTCTGGGTTACATTGCTGTCACACGCAGCAGAATTAACGCGTCTGTGTTGCTCTTCTGCATCAAAAGCAGACTTAATTTCTTTTTAATGCCTTTTTTTATTATTATTATTAGTATTATTATTATTATTATTATTTCAAAGCCAATTATGCACAGAAGCAGCTTTGCCTGCACAGAGCATATGTATGATGTCATTCCTTTGTGCCCCCTGCAGATATTAACGAATGCAAGACAGGGAGGAACACCTGCGCCAACGACACAGTGTGCTTCAACCTGGAGGGAGGCTACGACTGCCGGTGCCCCCACGGGCATAACTGCACCGGCGACTGTATCCATGACAACAAGGTCAAGCACAGCGGGCAGATATGGGTGCTGGACAGCGACAGGTGCTCGGTGTGCTCCTGCCAGGTAATAAACAGGGCAAGATGGAGAACAGAGAGCGCTTAAAGGTAGCGGTGGGTGGAGCTCTGCAGACCGAGGGGCAGATGGAGGAGCGGGACATGTGTTCCCAGCAGGCGCGGGGCGCTACGATTCTGAGGTTGGGATAACCTTGTATCTAGACAGGTTGATTTAATTTAAAGCAGCAAATAAAGCTGCCGTGGCTAATAATAGTGCCCCATATTGCAATCATAATGACTAATTTTATGATAGCTGTGGTTGTAATCACTATAATGTTTAGAGGCCACTTGATTTTCATCCACAGATGAAACATAAGGTGGATAAGTGAATATGGATGAATGAGATGAACAGGTCACACTGATTACTGAATTTTCTAGAGCATATGAAAGGCAAGATCAAATTCTTTATGCAGCAGCAAGTAATGAGATCAAATTTAAAGATGTTATCAAATTTAAATATGACAGAAAGATTCTACCTTTTCTTCCATGCATTATTTTAAAATGAATCAGTCACTGTTAGTCAGCAGTTCAACTTATCGGTTCTAAAATAAGCTAAATTATTTCTGGAAATTGTGATATTCTGCAGTTCGGTTCGTTTGTAAGGTCACATCAGAAGCCTCACAAGTCATTTGTTTCCATATGCATCTCAGTATCTTGCTCATGCAAAGCTGTTTGTTTTACCCACAGACGTGTTAAATGTCGCTTGTTACAAAATTTTTATCAACAAACTCTATGACCTTATTGTCTGACACTGACCAGTGACCTTTTCCCTGTCAGTGAACTCACCATATGTCATCAGTTCGTTCTTTGGGGGGGTAGTCGTTACTGCATGGACATACCAAAGGTTCTCTATTTAGTTATTTTTAGCATTAAATATGTGTTTAAAAATGGAGTTACTGGAAGTAAAATGTTTACATGTTTATTTTCCTAAGGAGACTTAATTTTCTGTGGATGCACTCCAGCCTTTCTAAGAGAGCACTGCGGTCAAAAAGTATCCAACGCTGCACTGACTGAAGCACCGATTATCATTAATGACTTACACTTATGCTGTTTCAGTCTACAGTGTAAATGCTAAATGCAATTATTACCGAGTATTTCTTCAAGAATTTTAGATTGAAAAGTAATATTACATATACATGACTGTAATTTATCAAAACATTATGATTGAGAGCAGCTTTTTTAAGGGCTGATTAAAACAACCTCAAAAGCCAGGGTTATATATCTGTTTCCTAAGACAGGCTAATCATGTCTACGTGCTTTGCCTTTTACGATGGTTTATACTCTATGAGTTATTGTTTTTTGTTTATATATATATATATATATATATATATATATATATATATATATATATATATATATATATATATATATATATATTTACACTTCCCACATCTCTAAACAAAGAGTAAGAAAACTAGTGGAAATCTTCTTTTTCTTCCATGTGACCGAAGCCGTTCCCTACAGGGCTAATCGGCTACAAATGTCACCTCCGTCCTTCGTAGGGAACTGACATTCTACAATAGACTGTAAAAAGATAGGGAGAGTTATGTCTTTCTATTTTAATTTTAAAAAAAATTACTTATTAGTATAGGAGCAATCATGACACTTTTAAGTGAATGGCACGTATGGCTCACGTGCAGCAAGGCGTTGCTGTTTGTTAACTCTGAAGTGTAAACACGCTCCTGTTAGATCTTCAAAAGAGACAAAGTGAAGTGGATAATGTAAGTTCTTTGCAGCAAATTATAGTTCATCTTCTGCCTCTGTGGGGGAAAAAAAGATTTACAGTGTAGTATGCACTTATTCATAGTTAATAATTGAGCAGATAGTGTAACTGCATGTTCATAAAGCGGCACAAATAAATATTTTATATCACCAGTGGGTAAAATGAGTTTTATGTAATGTGTTTGCAGTGACAAACCCACAAAAATTAACAGCTAATTTTTTCCGTTCACCCTAGTACCTAGAGGAACGTTCAGCAGCGACGGAAACGAGGGGAAAATGAAGCCCAGAATATGGCTAAAAAAACGGCATCAGAAATCAGTGTTTGCTAGGAAAACAAATGCCTGTTTTAGGGGCTCAAATGCAACGATTAGTGAGTTTCCAATCAACAAAGGTGGTAAAAAGGATTAAAAAATCAGACGTTATTTAGTTTACAAACTGATAAACTAAACTAAACTAAAAGATAACAGGAATGTAACAAATGGTTTGGTTTGAAATTTGAAAAATGCCAAGTGTATGAAGAATTACAATGTTTAAACCTAGAGCAATCTGCTCAGATAACATCAGCTAGCTAGTGCCACATTATAATTTACCGTCTCTTCTCATAAGCATCAACAGTCACTTGACTAATAGATACGCCAATAGAAAAACCAAATTGTAAAATCAGGCACACAGGTGGTCTGCAGCTTCATCTTTTCCACCTTAGCACATTTACAGTTTGCATTTGTCAGAATGCATTTGAACCAGTTCATTTAACAAACAAGTTGTGTTATTACTAATCCAAATTGTTGCAATTGATAGTCATTTAATTTTAGTATGTAACTCCTGTACAGCATACTTTATTATAAAATGTGCTAACTGCGTGTGGGCCTTCATGACACACAATTGGTTCTGACAAGTTCAAAGTTAAAATTAATACTCATAAATAATCAGAGCACTTCCTCACATGAACTTCACTTCCGATAAACGCCATACAGCCAGTGGAGTGGAAACTCCGCTTATTCAGAGGCCATCTTGCAGATTTCATGTTGAGAGATGTTTTCTAGTCCTCCGAGCTACAAAAATGCAGACATGAGTTCCGCAAAATTTCACTGGACATTTTTACTGCACTGCTGCTTCTCTTTTATGCCGTTATTTTTACTTATTTAGAGGTTGGCATGGAAAAAGTTCCCCGTAATGCTTTTGTGTGCGAAAACTTGGTGAACAATGTGGTTTTCAGTCTCTAGCTAGCTTCCGATGTCGTCACCGAAGCAATCGAAAATAACTTTTTATTTCAACTTATGTTAATTTATCCAATTACTTTTAATTCTCTGCAAACAAGGGAGATTGATGGGACAGGACAGCGACGCTACTTTGACGGACGAGCGGTATGTGCTGTCATACTTCTTAACGTTTGATTGACTCGAGTTTCTGACGTTGTTGTTTTGATCACTTCCTAATATCCAGGCGATGAGACACCTGGGAAGAACTGGTCCGGGAAAACTCATTCTGTCACCTCAGAGATGTTTTATTTCGTTTTTATCGGGTTGCGCCGCCGTCACACTCTGAATTTGCAGCGTTTTACTCAACCTAATGCCGAGTGTCTGGGAGTAGTGGAAGGCGATTATAGTGGATTAGTGTCGGGAGTGAATGATCAAGCGGCAAATTATTCATTTGATTACAAAGGAGCAGGACAGAAATGGCTCCCTAATTAAATGAGTTGTTTAATTGATTTGAGAGATTGAGGTGCTGCCTGTCAAAATTAGTTGCATTGAGCAGATTAAGGGGCAGGGGAGTAAACATGTTTTTGTTTTGGAAGTGGTTGGACCCAGCTGGATATTAAATGGAGCGCCGTCACTAAGTGATGGGCGGGGGGGAACCAAGGTCAAAGAGCCCAGACAACGGAAAGATAAGAATGTGTCCAGACTGAACCTGTTCAGTATGCAGTAGACACTCATTATTGAAAAGGCACACACAAATGTAAAATCCATATACATTTGCATCAATGTGTATTGTAACTATACTGTTGCAGTCAGTGCTATTTTACGCTCTCACCTCACCATTGGCATTAAAGTCATATTCATTTGAGATTTAATGTTTTTATTAACAGATTTTTTTAGCATAGACTGTCAATAGTTAACGTGTGTAAATTTGTTGCATATTATTATTACTCCTAACATATATTATATATATGGCTTCTTGTCATGGAATCAGTTGAGACATAGTCCTTCAGTTTTCAGGTCCGTACTCAAGACGTTTTTAATGTTGGCGCGCTTTATCAAACATGAAATGATGATTTGATGGGTGTTTGTGATTATTGTGCCAGGAAGTTGTGTGTAACATACTGATTTTAATCATTATTTGGATGCAATCTTTGATCGTAAATTATTCCATCCTGTGTAACTTTATTAAAGAATCCCAGAATCAGGCAGTCAGCTTTGCTCTTGAAGGGCCGGTCATACGATGGAAAACGTCACATTGTATAGGCAGCTTTCTAAATCCATGAAGTAGTTGTTGGTAACTAATCAAATCTGTGATTATATATAGATGAATTTCTCTTGCATATTTAGAGTGTGTCATTTTTTTTAATATATATGTTCATTCAAATTTTTTTAAATTAAACTATCACACGTTTTATGTTTTGATCTGGTTTACCGTAAACTTGTCTGTGAATGCAGATGAGCATTTGGCACATTTGCATGATTATTTGTGAGTCATCATGTTAATTTATGTAGAATTGTCTAATTAAAAAAAATGTAAACAAATATCCAGCCAAAATGGATACTATATACTAATATAATGGATACTTATACTTATAAATCAACATTTGTGCATCCAATTAATGTTGGTTAGTCGTTGCAGTACCATAAAAAAAATTATTTGAACTTGAAATGCTGAGCTAAAAGCTGTGACATGTGACATTTATGCCCGTTACGAATGTATGCAAACTTCTTACTAAATCTGTACATTTAAAGAAACTTTATATCTCATGCATTTTTTTCCCCCAATCAGTCAATTCACAGTTGGCATGTGACAAATGTTTTCGCGACATTTCAAGTGTGGACCTTGAATCTCGATGAAAAGAGCCAAAGAGTTTTGTTCTAGCAAACGGCATTGAATCAGTTGACGAGCGCATTCTTTTCATCATTGTTTGTAGATGTCTGCCTGAACAAATGACGGAAACAAAAAATGTTCCGTTTTGCTTTAGAGAGATGTCTCTGCGCCTAAAGAGAAGAGGATTATTTGTCCAGAGGAATAAGTTAAAATAATTTAAGCAGTTTAAAGTTCACACTCATAAACATGTCTGCACCAACTTTCATTAGATGCATTCCAGCGTGGTCTGGCTTTCCCTACAGTTTGGACAGAAACGTTGAACTCTTTAACCTTCGCCACATTATTTATCGTGCACATGTATGTTTGATGACTCTATTGCACAAATTGGCTTTGTCTTTTGCACGTGGAACGGTTTGATGGCGTCTGCTTGTTAATGTTTAATTGTGCTCCGCTCTCAGGCCGGCCAAGTGATGTGCCGTCGAATGGTGTGCGACTGCGACAACCCCAACGCCGACCTGTTCTGCTGCCCCGAGTGCGACCCCCGCCTGAGCAGCCAGTGCCTGCACCAGAACGGCCTGCTCACCTACGGCAGCGGCGACACATGGGTGGAGAACTGCCAGCAGTGCCAGTGCCTGGTGGGTTAGAGTTGATGAAATATCCAACGACGCTTCCTGTCAGAACGGTATATTTTTTTTTTTTCAGGATGAGGATGTGTGAAAATGCAGAAAAAAAAAAAAACAGAAGCGTTCCATCGGTGTGCCGCAGCGCCCACACAAGGAATGCAACAAATACCCCGGTCTCCATGGAAATGCTGATCAAGGAGAGATGTGTGCTAAAAAGAAAGTCAAGGAGAAATATTTTGTTGGAGCAGAGTGATTAAGAGGTGAATAGGAAAGTTGCAGGGAGGAGAAAAGGAAGATTGGTTTTTTTGTGTGGTGCAAAAAAGAAAAAGAAGTGATTGCTTTGATTTGTGTGAATACAAACAGCCATCTTTGCTGTAGGCCGCGTTGATGGAATAACACGTTTTACTGAGGCTTCTTCCAAGGTTGAGCATGTGTGGGCTTCCTACTGCTGCGAGTTAACAGGATGTATGCTCGTGTTGACTCGAGAGTGTTTGCTGAGACTGACTTCCTTGTATTCTCTGGTGTGCTTTGCAGTCTGAGAACCCCTATTCTTCATGACATACAAAATAACACTGCTCACCTCATGAAGCTCTCACAGTAAGACTTACAGTATAGACTGTTTATTACTGTGCTCCCATCTTCTGCTGTGCTGACCTTTTCCAAGGTTTGGCAGAGGGACGTTGTTTGGACAACAGGGAAACAGTTTGCAAGTTTTTTGTCCAATAAAACTGACCAAACCAATGAATCTTTTCAACCTGGGTTGCCCTTCTGACCTTCTGGCCATGTGCGTATTGTGGTTGTATATGATGCCATGCAAAAATATTCATGTTTCTTGAACATTTACGCATTCTATCATCTTACAGTATATGTGCTGGTAGAATGACACAAAATAGCACTTTGGGTTGAATGATATCTGGTTTTCAACATAAAAAAACAACATAAATCTGGAAAGTCTGCCCTGCATTCAGTCCCCCTGTTTACTGTACTGTATGTATTACCAGATTTTGCTGCTGGTCTGATCAAACCCATTACTTTACTTTGTGTAATATGAAATCCAGTCAATAAGTGCGGTCCCCAGAAGATTTGTGATGTGTCTTTTATCCAATATAGCAGATTTAAATGGCTGAATTACCTCCTCAGCTTGTCAGCTAGCTCTAGGTGCTTGGTAATGTACTGTTCACTTTGAATCAGATCAACATGTAAAAGTTAGCCATGTAAAATGAAGGGTCTCCTGAATACTCCACTGATCTAAGGGATTCTGTTGTATAGCTCGAATTGTACACTAAAAGCTACCGTGTGTAACTTTTGCTAAAATATGTTTTGTTTGGTTTTTTACTTATTTGTTAAAACTGCAACCATGTTGACAGTATAATATGAGACAGATAATCTCCTCCACCTTTTCCCAGTGCTGCTCCCAGTCTTAGAGCTGTCAATCAATCTTGTGTACGTGCTGCTCAATGTGCTAATGACAGAGAAGCAACTTACCATTACAAGAAAACTGTTTATCCTCCATCGGTGGTGGTCCATCTTACCAGCCTTAGCATCCATGGCGGGATCCTTTTTGGTGAACCAGCTGCATACTGTAGGAGAGGTCAAGGGTCAAGTGAGTACACGAGGGTGATTGACAGCGGTAAGACCCTCCTTCTGACTCTGATTGGTTGTTTCTGATGAACCAATGTATTTTTTTCACATGACAGTAGATCTACAGGGAGAAGGAAGAGGAACTCGATTTTTTTCATAGATTATCTGTGTCATGCTGCCCCAACATAGTGATAGTTTTAACTATGTATGTAAAAAAAAAATCTTTTTAAAAACCGAGCTGGGAATCTCTGCTCCCAGAGCCTGGACCCACAATCTCTGCATTGAGGCTCCAGATTTGCTGTGGAGCCTCGATGAAACCGCCCATCATTTTCCTTCAGCTTTGCAGTCGTACCGCTACTTTGCATTGATCTGTCACATAAAACCCCAATTAAACAAATTGAAGTTTGTGGAATGTGACTGCCGCTGCATGAAGGAAAGGCAAATATACGACTCTTCTTCTGCTGAGTTCATCTCTACTTCCAATCACAGACAAACACTCTTGCTTTTTTTTTTTCTCTGTCTCTCTCTCTCTCTCTCTTTTTTTCATTCAGTCTCAGCTGCCTTTTAATAACAACCATGCTTGTAGCTTAGATACTGCGACGTTTTCCCCATTCTGACAGATTTACCCTGTGACCAGCACTGGCAATAACCCCACCTCACCCCACCCCAGCCACCTTCCCTCCCAAGTGCTCTCCTGTATTGTGCTGTTGTCCTGCTGCCTGAACCTCGGGGCCGCTCTTTGGATTTCTTACAGCGCACCATTACAGGAGCGCCTGAAAGTCACAGCTCAGCTGAGAGGCAGCGGGGAAGCACTCTCGGCTGAAAATGAGATCGCTCTGCTTCACTCTTGCCGCAGCCGTGCTCACCGCAGGCACTTGTACGTGTTGACACAAACACATTTGAGAAGGCCAGGCTTGCCTGTCACAACAGCGGCGCGCGCGCACGCACGCGGGAGTGTAAACAGCAGAACATACACATGTTTGGAAATGTCACCACGTCCACCAGCAAGTCCCGCACATGACCCGCCGATGTCCAGGTGTCGAGATTGCAGACATTAAAGTCGGCCAATTAAAGTTCCGCGCATTTCCAGCACTTGAAGGAGACGGCAGTCCCCACTCCACCCCCACCTCCCCGGTACCGTGGCGTGCAGTAGCGTGACGGGGACGTGAAATGAACCTTGAATGCTGCTACACTTAGGAGAGCAATGGCTGTCCAAACTCAGCGGGGACCTTAAAATACACAGTGACTCCAGCAGATGGGCAAAACATGTTCGCAAGACCGAGATGTGAAACCATCTCGCCTAAGCACATGCAATCATTTCAAAACCAAGAATATGAGCCTCTGAAGGCAAATACATCACTGGGTACAAGTTTTTGACCTCTTGCAACATTTCTGATGGGTTTTGCCTTTTTTTTTATATATATATCACCATTTGTAATGACTTTTTTTTTAAATCTATGTATCCAAATACAAAAAGCTGTTCTCTATTGATGATTTGATTTGTAAAATTTACAATCCAAACCAGTCAGGCTCTATGAAAACAAAAGCACTTCATTGCTAGGTTATGTATTACATATGATTAACCACATATTTTTTATTTAGTTTTACTAGCCACACCCTAACGTGATCTCTGACACATGTGTACCAAGCAAAAAACTTCTACATGTCTGACAATATGTAGTTGAAAATACTGTATATATATATATATATATATATATATATATATATATATATATATATATATATATATATATATATATAAATTAATGCATTATTGTCTCATTCTACAGAAATTAGAGTACAGAAAACAAAGTCATTAGCATCCATTGGCATCTAACACATTAATTTGCTTTCATTTAAACCAGTGGTGTGATATTATGTCAATAAGTGTGGCCCTCAGAAGATTCTCAGAGTGTCTTTACATCAACACAGCTCATTTCTAAAGCTTTTGGACCCCAGTGAACAACAATAAAAGGTATTGACCATGAAAGATGGTGGCCGACCTACCAAAATCACTCTATGAGTGCACTGACAACTCTTTATATATATATATATATATATATATATATATATATATATATATATATATATATATATATATATATATATATAATATATATATATATATATATATATATATATATATATATTTTTTTTTTTTTTTTTTTTTTTTTTTTTTTTTTTGTTGGCTCTAGTGTCCCTTATTTTTTGAAAGTAGGCTGACAGGAAAGGGGGAAGGAGAGGGGGAAGACATGCGGCAAATGTCGCCGGGTCTGGGAGTCAAACCCGCGACAGCCGCGTCGAGGACTCAAGGCCTCCAAACATGGGTTGCGCTTTCCCCTGTGCCACCACGGCACGCCCTCTGACAACTCATTTAAGAGGACACAAAGGAACCCAGAACAACATCTGAGTCACCGTAGAACCCACTTGTCTCAGTTAGGGTCGGTGTTCATGTGCCTACAATGAGAAGACCTGGCAAAAAGAAAAAAAAAAAGGCATCCATGGGAGAGTTTCAAGGTCCAAACCATGGCTAACATGTTGCTTTTGATACAAAAATAGCTTCCCCAAAACGTTTGGGAAAATATTCCAAAGACTGAATAGACAAAAGTGGAACTGCATTGTATGGTGTGTGTCCCGATAGATCTGGTGCAGAACTAACCCAGCACTTCAGAAAAAGAAGAAGAAATGATGGCGGTAGTGTGATGGTGAGGAGCTGCTTTGCTGCTTCACAGCCTGTGAACTACTCTGCTCTCTGGTAGAAAATCCTGAAGGAGTGACCTTGAGCTAAAACGCACTATGCAGAAGGACAATCGGTGGTCAACAGGCGACCAGCAACTCTTTCTCTGAGTGTTTTAAAATAAATCAATAAATGTTTTGGAGTGGCCATTCTGCAAAGAAGAGTGGCCCAAAAACCCCTCACGATCATGTAAAAGACTCGTGGCTAGTTTCTGTAAACACCTGCCGTTATTTAGTTATTTATTTGTTCAAACTTAAAGAGTTTGAGATATTTTGATGACTTTTTTTCTTATAAATAGAATCAGGAACTGCAAACTACATTTTCCATGTACTAAGGTTATCTTGGTGTGATATTAAAACGTGTTTTATGATCTGAAACACTTAAATGTGACAAGAGACCGAAAAGCATAAGAAGTCTATAAGCAGTCTTTGCAGTGGGAGGGGAGAGAAGTTACGATTTTCCACCCTGTTAGAATCAAGAGAGCATTAATTTCCATTAACATGCATGTGCGCTGTACTTAAGGTCAGAGCACATACAAAAAAGGAAACATGATTGTTTGAGCCTAATTCCCAGCCGGAGATAAATGTCACCAGTTTTAATCTCTTGGAGGCATTTATTAGTATTCACTCTTGCAAACCGCTGAATGGTCCTGTGTATTTAAGAGGAGATAAAATCACGATGAGACACAAAGAACGACGAATGAAACAGCCTGTAGAAATAACAGAGAGACTGAAGCCCTGTTAGCTTGATCAAGTTTCCACGCCGTGACGACTCATTACTCATTGTTTTCCAAATCTCAGTCAAAGGGCTGCCAGTCAGGGGGTGGATCTCCCACTTTGGAGTGTTTTCACAGAGCACAGACATGAGGCGTGGGCATCTGCACTGTGGGAGTCTGTGTTCTTTACAGATAAACTATTTTCCTGCAACTTCTTCTAAAATGCTGATCCGGGCGATTTTCAGTGATATTAAATACCCCCAGTGGGACACTTGAATCAAGCTTCGAACTACGTCTCCGTGCTAGCATCTCCTGGCTTCTGCTGGGTTTTTTTTTTTTTTTGGCGGGGGGGATTTGTATCATGACTAATAAATGGCTTGTACGGGACATTCCACGGATGTCAATGTGGGCCAGAAGTAGGTCAGGCCACGGTGATAAAAAAAAAAAAAGCACGAAGGTGCGGGGCGGGGGCAGAGGTTTGCAAAAGACAGAATAAACGATGTGTTTTCTCAGGCCACTCGAAGAACCGCAGTAGGAAAAATCCAATACGACGTTCCCGGCTCAAAGTTTGCCGTGAGATTAATACGGGAACAACAATGAGACAATTAGAAACCTGCAGCGTTTACTTCCCCATTCTGCAAAAAAGTGCTGACTTTGTTGGAAGATTGCTTTGCTCATCTATTTTATTTATTTATTTATTTTTTTCCTTGGCACCTTAACAACTTTCCCCCCCCCATCAAGTCATGATGTTCCCTCTGGCATGCTAATGCACAATGTCAGGAGAAATATTCAAATTAATGACTTGTTTAGCTGATTTATTTTATTTTTTTTAAATGTGGTTGTGGTATTTGCTGAGATTTTTTATTTTGTATTTTTTATGACTCCCTCTCTAAATCGTGTGACATTTCCTCCCTCACGCCCCTCGCAGCAGGGGCAGGTGGACTGCTGGCCTCTGCCGTGCCCGCCCGTGGACTGCGAGTTCACCACGGTGCCGGAGGGCGAGTGCTGCCCCCGCTGTGTCACTGACCCCTGCCAGGCCGACACCATCCGCAACGACATCACCAAGACGTGCACGGACGAGCACAATATCTCACGCTTCAGCGGCTCCTCCTGGATCAAACACGGCACAGAGTGCACCCTGTGCCAGTGCAAGGTGAGGCGCCCGGAGTCGAGGCCGCAAGCCGTTGTGATTCACTTACGTCTGGCTGAAAAGGTGGCATCCTGCGATGCATATTTCATGCCACAGTGGCAGTTTGAGCGTTTTTATGGCCTCACTGCAGCATTTCATAGACCAACACATACAATTGGGGTATTTTTTGGATACTTTCCAAAGGTTTTACACCTTACCTAATTTTATTATTGTTTTCCAGGGAGCCAGACCTTTCTGTACTGGATAAAAGCCTTGCTAGCTTTTTAGCTTAGCATTAAAAGGGGACACAGCTATTGCAGGATTAGGTAACACTTAATTTGAAGGGTTGTGCATAAGACTGACACGACACCTAAATATGACATCGCACCTGTTATGAACATGAAGGAGACTTTATGAATGTTTATGACTGCTGTCATGAAGTGTCATTCAGTAAATAATGACACTTTGTTATTGCAGAATGATAATAAATAAATCATAATAATAAATAATTAAGTGTCTTGGTAATTTTTTAAATTACCAAGTTGCTCCGATAGTATTTTTCTACCATAAAATTAAAATAAATACACAGATAAACCCCTTTGCACATCGGAAGTGGACTTGCATCTTTAAAACACCAAGTTGAAGTTTTGTAGTGTAGCCTACGTGCCCTTGAATATGGTTGTCTAAATAATTGACATTTTGTTATAATCTATGACTGCACTCCTTAAATGTACTAAATTAGATCAATTTTGATACACTGTAGCGCCTGGTTCACATGGCAAGAGTTTAAAATTGTCTGACGTTTTGGGGTTTGGTTCCGATTTTTCAGATTTCACACGAGAACTATCGCAAAAAACCTCTAGGGACCAAACGTGAGTTCAGAGCAAACGAACATAGCCGACTTGGAAGAAGCAATGGCGACATTTTGTGAACTACATTTAAAGTAAAACTCACTTTAAATGATAAACTGTCTACATGGGTTATGTAGGGTTCTGTCTTTATGTTTCTGCATGACGTTTTGTGCAATTCTTTTAGTTCGCCATTATTTTGCCTAAAACTGTCTCACTACCAGCCTTTTGGTGACCTGGTGACTACGTCCACAGAAAAGTTGTTGCAACTCTGTCCAGTCAGGATGGCGTTGTTGGCAGGTATTTGAATTGGTTCAAAGTCCGCACTTAAAATATGTCGTTCTACTGTGGATGCAATACAACAGAAACGCTCACAAGCAGACGGCTCCATCTTTTATTAAATGGTTAAGTGGCGAAATGACTTGCGCACTCCTCTGTTCAGTAGTAAAAGAATCATCGTCTGATGTGACTAATAAGAAAATGAGTAAACATGACAATCAATGAGCTCAAGCTGCCAGGTAGAGTAGAAACTAGCCAGAACCTTCAGCGATCTACCCTGCTGTCTTTACTTAATCATCGAAGAAAATATGATGCAAAATAACTATAAACACAGGACTTGAACAGGGTGTGACATATTTTCATAAACAACATTAACATTTCTGCTGAGCGCTGCCCTATTCACTCCTTTGCTATTTTTTAACATTATTTCTGAATTGCCTGTTGGTTTCGCCCTAATTAAAGATGGTGAACATATCGTCATGCTGCCACAGTTTATATCTGTCTGCACTTTATTAGAAACAACCCTGCGCCTTACAAATGCATTGCAAAAACCAAATATCCTGTTTTTTTCTTAGCGTCGGTGTCAAATTTAACATGATCATATACTTTCAGTCAGAACTCCTGAAGCCTCAGTGAGCCCTTTTCTAAAATACTAAACAAAACCTTTACCTGAAAAAGAGGCATTCAATTTTATTTTATTTTATTTTATTTTATTTTTTTGGAAAAACAGAAACCTATTCAAAAAGAACGGCTTAAACCTCTCTTCTGTAGCCACTGGCTCAGCCGCGGCACCAATCCTCCTCTGCGCTGCGTTAAGTGAGCAGACGTCTTTACACAATTCAATACTCCGAGTAGTAGTTGTAGCATTTTATGAGAAACTGCGGCAAAATAACATTTGGACAGTAAATCAAGCTGCTCTCTGTGTTGTTAGGCTGAACAGGTGATATTGTAACGTGGATGTAAATGGTTTGCCGTAGCTTTAAAGCTAATCCACTCATTCCTTCTACTTAGCCGACAGTGAGCTTCTTATCGGAAACAAAAGGAATGTGGCAGTATTTCACAAGAAGAGCTTTACACCCAACTGACAGTCTCCTTTTTTTTTGTTTCTTGCACGTAGCTTTGAACTGACATGCAGTTTTGTTTCGGTCATGATGATGGCGATCCGTGAACCCGGTGGGCTTTCACATTTAAATTCCGGCTATAAAATTCCCCGAGTTCGGCTGGTGGTAAAAATTACAAGCCGAGAAGCTCCAAATGTCAGCTTTTGCATCATGGGAAATTAGCAGCTGCTGCGTCTCAAAAAGACTTTGCCTGTAGGGTTCAAGTGTGACTGTGACCCTCCCTTTTCCCTCTTTTCTCTCATTTGCAGAACGGACACATCTGTTGCTCAGTGGACCCGATGTGCCTTTAGTCCCTGGCAGATCTGAAGGCACCTGTACAGAGTTCTCCATGTACAAAGAAAAGAGAAAAAAAAGTAACACGGCCCCCTGTGTCTCCTCACCGTCCTCTTCACGGGGCCTGGGTCAAATAGTGTTTGCACTGTTCGGCTTGGTTTTGACCTGCTGAGCCAGATGATTGGAGGTTACAATTCAGGTCACAGATAATTGTACATCTTTGACATTCAGGTTTTGTCTCCTCTAAGTTTATCTTTTTTTTTTTCTTTTTTTTTTCCAGTTTAAGGCTTTTATTGTACGCTGCATACATCACCTCCACCCATCTGGTACTTTGTGCACGTTAGGTGTTTAAAAGCAACCTGCGAACAGTCTGTGACCCGCACCTGTATCCTCAGATCCTTTATACCAAATGCCAAACAGACGACGGACTACAGGTTCCCTCTGACCCGTGTCGCGCCTGCCCAAAGCGAACCCTTTTGAGCGTCGCAGATTACCCACTCCAAAGCATCGCTACATGAATCTGTAAGATATTACTTATTACTGGCATGACTGTGCTTGATGTCCGGACATTTTTGCTGATTTCTATAATAACAATGATTATGAAAATGATACCTTAGATAGAGTGAAAACCATTAGCATAAGGTTCTGTTGCCACTTTTAACAGTTGTCTGTATGATGTGGTGCTCTGTAGCATTTTGTTTGATTTGATCTTTTTTTTTTTTTTGTATTTCATTTTTTCAAGCTTGTTACAGTGTTATGGTGAAATAAAGTATTTCCATTTCCATTTAAGTTCTGGGTTTGACTTCTGTGTATGTGTGTGTGTGTGTCTTTACTTTTTATTGCGTGCAAAACAGAGCACTTGTTAATATTATAGTATTTCTGATATTCAATACGTCCTCAGGTCATTGTCCCAGCGCCTTTCTTTCTGCTCTAGAGCCACACTTTATCATTCTCTGTTATATTCCATCAAGAATCTCCTCCTAATGTGAATGTTTAATTATTGAAACGAAATGATATAAAAAGACTTTTGCTCAGAACAGTTTTTCATGCAAACTAGTTTCCCTATCTTTACAATTACAGAGTGATTAAATATGTTGGAGAATAGCTGCGCACAAATGTGCATCTGTCAATTCTTCTCCAAGAAAACCAGAAGATTATTCGTTTTGGTTCGCTGCACCATGATGCAGATGACCTGCCTGACAGTTTTTTTTTTTTTTTTTAATTTTGTAATAAAAATACTTTTGCTTTGCTATTATCACCATTTCGGTTAGGGGGAGGCAGGCTTGTCCGTTATATGTTCCTAACAACATATTTTTCTAAATTATTCTTAAACTGTCTGGTATTTGGGCTCTGTTTGAGGTCCTCATTTAGACTGTTTTATACACCAGAAATAGATACACAGAAACTTTTCCTGGTTGTTCACATGGATAAGGTTTTAAATTTATATTCGCCTCTTAAATTTTCTGGTAGTTATCTCTTATTTGCCTTGTACATAATAGTTGCTGTCTGGTAAGATACGATATCAAAGGGCCACATAAGAAGAAATGGGAGGCCAGATTCGGCCCCCAGGCCTCAAGTTTGACACCGTGGTTCAGGGCATAAGAAACAACGCTGCGAAACTGGCCTGGTGAGCTAATTTGATAAACACTTTTATGTAGCTAAATTTAGACCTTAATAGGTACATCTATATGCACGGCACTTTCAACCATACCTAGATTACATTTAGCCTGAGCGTGACGGACTTGATCGATGGAACATGAAGCCTCAAGCTGGCAAAAAAATATTGCTTGTTTTTTTTTTTTTATTCTTTAGCATAGCAAAGAAAGGAGACCAACTTTGACACAGCATACATTTTCAATGCCATTTTAATCAGCATATGATAGTATCAAGTCGCAGTAATGGTGTCTGTGCTTTGCAGTGCTTTTTTCTGGTTGCCCGAGTCTCCACGCAGTGTCGATTAAACCTGGACTCCTAAAGCCTTAATGAGCATTTTCCCCAAAATGCTGAATTAATCCTTCTCATAAAAATGAGGCGCGAATCTGGGAAAAACAGAAACCTGTTCAGAGCGAGCAGCTGTTGACCTCACATCTGGCAGCTGCTGGCACAGCTACAGCGCTAATTCTCCTCTGCACTGTGTTAAATGAGCAGACATGTTTGCACAACCCAGGAGTAGCAACATTTAAAGCCTCTCTGACTGACTGAATGGAACTGTGCAGGCTTTATTCACTTGTTAGAAAGCGGTGGCAATGCTAATACTTTATTGACAGTTTCACCTGGAAAAATGTACTCAGTCTAAAACAATGTATAGACTACTTTGATTGAACTGTCTGGCGAAAGTGTTAGTTAGCCTCGGTTTAGCCTCAGCTAGCTAACTTATTAGCAGAAAGGAAGCTAGTTTTGCTTTAAGTGAACAAATCCATTCTCTAGTATTTACCAAAGCCAAATAACAAAAACCCATTGGCATTATGTAACAGAATCATTCTATAATTTCTTACGTCATCCTGAAGCCTGATAAAGCTGTAGTTCACATTGGTGGAACGATTAGGCTCCTTCTTGTCTCTTTTCTACAAACTGGGTCAAAGTTTTCAACCTGATGTTTAGCTAAAACTGCTCAACCTTTGTCCTAACATTAATATCTCAGGATTTGGGATGAGGAAATATTTTAGCAGCTTTTTTTTGTGCAAATATTCTGACTCGCACCATCAGAAGCGAACTTTAAGCACAGCCTCAAAGCTACAAAGAGCTTAAATCAAAAACTATTTTCGGGTGGGTTGTCGAAGTTAGCAAAGATCTTTGTTCACACACGCCCACCGAGAATGAGTTCATCCCGGAGTTGGCTTCTTATCCCTGAAATAAACTCTCATAAAAAGACCCATTTATATTCCAACACACTCTCCTATCATGTGATTTTTTTTTCCTGATCCTGGCCTAAAAACTGTTTTTCTCAGTTATTACGACTCTGAGCTCATCAGAGTTGGATCTTTGGACAGAGGACACAGGCAGTAGAGACTGTGCCCACAGAGGCGGCCTGCCTGCTTTGGTCCAGCAGCTTCTAGCTGGTGGTGGCAACAGGCCAGTGGGCACCTGAGTGCTAGTGGAGCAGAAGAGCAGACCGCTCCTCCAGCTGGCTCCTAAATGTCCAATTTTCCATGGCAGAGCTGAATCGCCCCTTCCACAACAGATGTAGGGGACCCAACAGGGAGTCCACTGCAGCGCCTGTCCTATATTCACATTTAATGACCATACATATAAATATGATTTTGGCTGGTGAGGCAGTGGCTTTCAAAAACTCACCGCTTTGTCGAGGGTGGAAGTGTTATTTTTGCAGTCAAAACGAGAACTGCATCACGCAATTATTTTTTTTAGTGTTCATCTTTTGCGTTTCATCGATTCCGAGTGCTGCGAAAAGATGACCAGACGTTCAGAGATGAAAGCGTTTACCATTTATAGGTGGAGTCTGGATTTTGTTTTTCTTTTACAGCATATGGTTGACTGACTGTACAGACAAGTTAGCCTGAAAATGGGAGAAACAGCAAGTATATACCTGTACCATACTGACAGCCATTGGTTTGGCTTGGTTTTGGGAGATGAAAGTGAACTTATCATGATATATATATCTTTGCCATTTGAAAGAATAGAATACAAATGCAGTTTTGCCTGGAAATTCCTTTTTGTTTGACGCAGAAGAAGTGCAGTGGAAGAAGGCAGAAGGTAAATGAGATGTCTCACTACGTTAGCGTGAAACAGAAATTGATTTTAAAAGACGTCATTCGTGGTACTCCTTTTTTCAGTAATGGGCCACTACTGCCTAAGCAAAGTGTCCAAGTCTTAAAAGACAGCAACGTTAATTAATTTAAAGTCTGGACACGGAATGGACGTTACAGAGATGTTAACATTGCTGCATTTAGATTTACTCTTCTTCTCCTTACACAATAATCCTAATCCATATCATTGGTTTTCCAAGCCTTTCAAGCAGTACAGTCGTCACTTGACAGGGTTTACATGGCGCCTTGTACCTTCAGGCGTCCCCCGGAGGCCTTCCTGTGTTAGCAACCTCAACAATAGCCTCCAGTCTCTTAACGTAAACCACAAAAGCAGACTGTGCGGCATGCTGAACTGCTTTGATGACCAAGTTTTATTGAGCAAAACTTATTTTAAACGTTTTTTTAAAAGAAATTATCAGTAACATTTTCATACCCCACATGCAACAACCCGTCTCTTATGCCAATGTTCACTCAACTTTAACTAAGCAGTGGTATAATTACAACAATACTGACCACCAATATATTGTTTTGTGGGGGTTTTCCTATCAGTTTTATGAGTTGATATCTCTTTTTGGATCTAAACTTGACACACAAAAGTTTAGGAGTTCCCTGCATTTCTCCTTGATTTATCTCCAATTTCATTGAAGAAATGCTTTTTTTTGTTTGTTTTTTAGCAGTGAGCCGTTACATTAGGCAGCTCTACAGTACATTTAGTCTCACCGAGGAACAATTAGAGCGTAACCTGCTCCGCTTCTTTCACAGCGAAACATCATGGCAAACCCGTGGCCGGGGGATCCGGTCCTCAGAGTGACTTTTTGGAAGATTTATCTCAGCCACGCGTTCCTCTGTGAGGCATCAGACTCCTGCAGAAGGAACCGGTGATGAATTCAGTTTCCCCTGTGACCACCAGGGACAGACAGACACCATCTCATGATGGCTAAAGGTGTGGGGGTATGGGGGTGGGGGTCCAGGGGACGTACAAGCTGGCTGGGACTGACTGCACTGATAAATTTCACATTGTCTCTGAGAGTCACAGAGCTGTCAGCGCAGAGTGATGGGCCATGCCAGGACATGATGCACTGATCTAATTGGAGAAGAGCTCAGAGACAGCGGAGGAGATTCCAGCTGATCTGTAGCTCAGGAGCATTTCCTTCGGGGATTTTTCCCGGTTTATATATAACCGTAGGTGAAACAACAGCACGGTTTTCTTTTGTTAAGCCAAAGTCGTCTCCAGTCTTTCACCGGATCAGTGAGCTCAACTGTGAGTAAGGGTAAAAAAAAAAACAATAGAATAAAAAAAAACCCACAACAACTTTTAATTAGGCTTGAATTTTGGGATCCAATCTGAAAATAACATTAACAATTTATGTTAGCAACACAATTACAACCACATTCAGTAGACAGATGAGTCACGGTAAACATTCCCAAATCTCTAACTTCTGATGTGCTCTAAATTACTGCCTGGTCCGCCAAACAAGGAGCAGATAAACAAAAAACAAAAACTTAAACCAATATCATAATTCTCAGCCATTTGGCTCACTCGGTGAAGGCCTCACTCAAACAACTAATTCGTTCTGGCAGCGAGATTTATTTCCCAAAGCAAACAAATACCACTGGTAAGACCTCAGGTGTTCATACACCTGCCTGTTTTCACACCACAGTTGTTTTTTTTTTTTGTGTGTTTGTTTTGTTCTCTCACCCCCCCACCCCCAGGTATTCTGAAAACACCATCTGGCTGCGGATCTTATTAGAGATCATTCAAAGTGAGGCGTGAGACAGACAGGTTTGAGTCGGTTGCGCAGCTTCGCTTCAGAGGAAACGCAGACCGATGGGTGAAAGGAACGGAGCTTGAACCTGAAAGTTTGTTTGTAGATCAGTCTGTTTGAATGTTGAAGTGTACAACTTTGACTTGTGATTTATCAACAAACAAAACCTCATTTATGCCAAGAGTAACTACTATTTGCACTTTAATGTAAGTTGAAACAGAGGTTTTTTGGGTTTTTTTTATATTAAAAGTCTGTTCTTATTTTCGAGTAGGCTTGAATCGGTCTAAAATTTTTATCATAACCTTTAGGAAAAATAATTCCCAGTATTACAGTATTTACAATATTTAAACCAAATACATATAACCGTTTTTGATCATATATGAACTTATTTTTAATTTTGTGAATTATTGTTTTATGAAGATGAGTTTTTAACATACTCAACTTCAGTGTTCCTTTCGTTTCAACAATATAACTTCCCACGATTCTACAGTAATGTGTATTTCTGGACAAAAAATACATCATATTGCCAAAAGTGTTGGGTTACTTTCCTTTCACGATCATCTTTAATGACATCCGATTCTAAGGTTTTATATGGTGTTGACGCACACTTTACGCCTTACACACACTCCTCTTGGGAAGTGTGTGTAAGGTTTATGAGTGTGTTTATGGGAGTATCTGACCATTCTCCCAGGAGAGCATTTGTGAGGTCAGACGCTGACGTTGGACAAAATGCCCTGCCTCTCAGTCCACTCCAATTCATTCCAAAGGTGACCTATGATGCTGATGTCAGGAGGCTCTGTGCAGACCAGTAAAGTTGCTCCAAACCGGGTTATCTCATTAATGCTCTTGTTTTTGTTCTGAGCAGAGTTGGAGCGGGACTGGGTCAACTCCAAGCCGGTGCACACACAGTCGATAACACGACATTGTTGAAACAGTCTTTGTTAAGAGCCTCTTTCACTTAAACCCGACTTCTGAGGAAAAACACAATGCAAACTTTGCACAACGCAGTCATGCAAACCAAACCAAAGACTCGTCAGACTGGGTTTGGTCAGCCATAACTGAACCCACTGCAGTTGTTGCGTTGCATTGCTCGGTGACGCAAGGTTCAGATGCAGCTGCTTAACCATGACAACTCATTTCAAGAAGCTCCCTTCATGCTGTTCTTTTGTCAGCCTGAAAGCTACGAAGACACTGCAACTTCTAAGAAGGTCCCGGATTTCAAACACCTGAAATCAATGGTGTTTTATCCAGAAAGCCACATTTACGCATATTCCTTGTAAACTGGGGAATACATTAAAAGGGACTATAAATCACTGGAAGGATACGATGAAAGATTTTTAGCTGTTTTGAAAAAGGAAACTTTTGAAACTGAAATTGTTGCGTCCATCCGGTGAGAGCAGTAGAAAACCTCCCAAACGTTTTCAAACAACATCGGCTTCTTGGCTGGAGATCTCCTTTACCAACCGACACACGAAATGCGTACAGAAACATTAAGCTTTTAGAATGTTTCTTTTCTTCTCACTTTTATTCACTATTCAATAATTATTACCTTCGATTAGCGTAAGTGCTGCCTCGTACCTTCTGGTTGTAGTTGTTCATTTGTTCTATGGTGGAAAATGCTATCAGGTAATATGACTATGATTTTTATCAATTTGATTGATGTCCATGTCATAATATAATACCTGATCAATTTTATTTCCCCCACAATCACCTCATGCAATAAGAAAATGAGTTAAGATTTTATTAATCACAAACCCAGCAGGGTGACTGGACGACTCCTGTCTTTTTCTTGCTTGCTCATTTCATGCTTGCTATGCTACCTTGAGGAATAATGCAGCTTGATAAATTCAATTGATAATGTTGGAGGCCCCCACTTTCAAAAGCACTGGAATAAGGCAGGGCGAAACGGGAATCATAAAGCAATGACAGAAAAATGAAATTAAAGTGTTATAATGGGTCAAATGAACTAAGTTTTATATATTTTGACACTGACTTGCTTTTCTATCAGCTAGATAAATTTGAGATGCTATATTTTGGTGTTGGTTTATTATGAATCTCGACCTACCATAGTGTATATTAAAAAACATAACATGTAGCCATGTAAGGGTGCCAAATTTTAAATGTTACAAAAAATAGCATTTTTCATACTTAAAAAGTTCTAACATGGCAGAAATCCATAAATAAGTCTAACCTGTCCATTTTAAGCAGACAGACCGCAAATAGGAACTAATCCACAATATTGTAACTTTTTTCTTTTTTTTTTTAAACTTTCAATCCACTAATTGGCTCTTGACTCCACATTCTTCTCATAGCACCAGTTGGACGCTCCTCATCTTGACATCAGAAATCAGGAAGGTCTGCAGGGAATTCGGTTTCCATCGCTTCTGATCAAGTCGCTAACTCATTTGCACACAGAGCGCGCTCATAAACAAACCTCACCGGGGGAACAAAACACGCAACAGACTGAAATTGTTTCCTGCCGGCATAAATCAAACGGGCCTCGAGGAGGACTCGTTTTAATCTGAGGAGGGTGTTGTGTATACAGGTTACATATTCAAGTGTCCTTGTAAAGAGATAGCGCCATAATTTCTGGTGTCGCCCACATTAATTGGGTCAGCAGCTGCAAGGAGCTTGACCTGCGCTGTTGCTTGGCAACTATTAGTCGAGCGTATAGAGAAAATGTAAACCAGAACGGTTGTCTCCCCCAACCCCCTTTGCTGGAAATTACTTAACAAGAGTTGAAACCTTCCTGGAATCCCAAATGGAAGAAAAATGAAACCAGTCGGGAAAATAGAGTATGTAAAAAAAAAAAACAACAAAAAAAAAACACAAAACAGAAAACGGTTGATTTATTGGCAGCACAGGATTGGACAGAAATACAGCACAGCAAAAGCAAGGAAAGGTCCAGTTATTGAAGCAAAACACAAAGAAAGCAACAAATTAAGTAAGAACATCTGAAAAGTCCAGGGTCCCCCCCCCCACAGCACTTTCCCCCCATTTTTGCCTTTTTTTTAGTTCAATGCTACAATGTGATTTGTGGCTTCTAATGTAAAAAATAAAAAAATAAAAAAAAAAGAATTGCAGAATCAAGAGCTGCATAGCAATTATGCTAAATAAACTGACCTCTTCATAGAATGGCCTCTGTCAAGAATGAGCATCCACAGACACACAATGAGCTCAATTAAACATCCGATGTAATGAACTCCAGTATGGAGCGCCTCACCAGTATATACCAGTACTCTGTGTAATAACCTTTCAGTTTAAAAAAGAAAAAAAAACATCTTATTACAAACAGAAATGAAGCACGTGTAACACTAAACATCATCTAACTGGATGTACTAAATGAATACATTCAGTTAACGTAATACTTTTAAACCACTATTTACCTAATAAAACTAAATCATTGGCTGTTTTTTTTATTATTTGGGTGTGTTTAGCAAAAACACAAGTTTTTATTACTTTTTTGTTTGTTTGTTTGTTTGCTTGATTAAACACATTTTAAGCAGGGCTTTAAGCCATTGTGTGTATTTGGCCTTTTCTTTCCAAGAGAATCAAGTACATCTCTCGCAGGGTTAAAACAGCGGATTATCTGGAATCTTTGGTCTCAAAGTACTTGCTGAAATGTTTTAACACACATGCAAAAAAAATATATATATATATCTGTAACTCATTAATAATTTAATTCATATTTGCACTTTAAAGAAAAAAAATGTCTAAGGGCACATTTTTGGACCAACTCCCACAGATCTACATTACAAAGAAATAATGTAGGAGATGAAAATTCTGAAAAAGACTCCTTTAAAGCGACTATGAAGATAAATACTGCGGCTACAGAATGAGTTCAGAGCAGCAGAATGATGTGCCAACTGAATAATATTCAAAAATATATACCTGCAAAAACCTGCTTCCAAAACCTTCAAAGATTATTTAGACATAAAGAAGCCCTGAGCTTTAAAGAAAGAAGAAGAAGAAGAAGAAGAAGAAAAAAAAGAGAGATACCCCTCCACTTCAATAGCATGTTTATGCCAAGGGCAAAACCAACCTCCCGACTCGGTTGATATTCAGAGAAAGGAGCAGGAGCCGCATTTGCAATCATCGAGCGGCTTGTTGCTTTGCTATTTCATCTCTGCTGATTGCATTTATTTTCTTCGAGCCTAATATCGAGTGAGGGGATATGAAAAGGTCATCAACGTAGATTGATGCTGATAATCGCGCCATTTCGACAAGAGACATACGTTTGAAACGGATTAAAAGCAACATAAGAGAATAAATTAAAAAACGGCACAAGCTGAGGACCAAATGAGGTAACAATTGTTGGTTTGATATGAGGATATACAGCAGGGATCAGTCAAGCCGACCATAATTAGGACATCTTCTGTAGCAGTAGGCTGTTAGTATATAAACATATGAAATATCAAGGCACGATTGTAGCTGTAATACTGCTCCGGCTCTGAATTACAGAAGCAGAAACACTCCTCAGATATAGGCACCCATTAGTTTAACCATGACTAAGGTAAATTATGAAAATCCAAGCCAGCACCGTGTCAATTAAAGGTTTGCCGTCTGTTTTAAAAAGATCTGCTTCATATTAGGCTAGTTGCATCAGAACCGGTGCCAATATGGAGGCTTTTTCAGAGGATATCTTAGAAAAATATATCAAAACAGAACAGAACCTGCTCTCTTAATGTCACTTACCCAAGCACTTGTACTCTGCATGCTGCCTAGCAGAAGCATTCTTTGACTTGTATATATATATCTTTTTACATTTTTACACAAATTTGTATGTATCCTAATTGGATTTTATATGAAGACCAAAACAAAGTAAAGTATAACTATTAAGGGAAAAACGTAGGATTTTTTTTTTTTTTTGCAAATAAAAGTTTTTGCATTTATATTCAGCCCCTTTATTCTGATACAATAAAAAATCAGCTAGAGTTAATTAATAAACAACTACCATCAGTAAGACCAAAATTATGCCACAAATTACCTAGAAATGTCCACCTAAACAGGACAGGTCTAGTAAGGAGAGAAGCAGCCAGGAGAGGCTCAAAGGTCAAGTGAGAGTGATGATACGATGGCAATAGTCGTAAATTCTGGAGAGAGTTCATTTCACTGTTGAAATAAAGTAATAAAGAGTTTTGTTTACAGTAGGAGACTAAGCAAATGTGAAAGAAGAAGCTATTCTGATCATTTAAGATCAAAACTCCATTTTTGGACCACGTACAAAATGCTACATAACAACCCAAACCATACAGACTGGTCTACATCTGAATGGTTCGGATCAAAGCATATTCATGTGTCATAGCGACCTAGTCAAAGTCCAAGCTTAAATCCAATTGAGAATCAGTGGTAAGACGTGAAA